>NC_080107.1:36284063-36631563 GCF_950005125.1 Chionomys nivalis | reverse complement strand
TTGTTATAATTTGTGTATAGATGAGTTATTAAGACTGCTGCAGAATAGGTTTGGTTATTGTTTTTAACATGTATATTTAAATGGACTTGCAATTTGTATGCACAGAAACAAAATGTTTTCTTTGTAAAAAAGATGTCAGCTACATTAGTGCTTCCTGAGGAATTAGAGACATCACCCTCTCAAGCTCATACTCATGCCTTTGATAAATATTTCAATAATGTTACTCCCTAGACCATTGCCTAAATCTTGCTTTTTTAATGTTTTAAAAGAAGTGTGAAGTCAGATAAATATATTAAATTAAATAAGATAAGTATATTAAATAGATAAGTATATTAAATTAAAACCTCTGATTTTCATAACATATAGGAATTGCAATCTTAGTATTTTTAGAGAGGTTCGCAGATTTTTCATTAAAACTCTCTATTTCAACAAGATGGTTCTGTAGAATCATTGACACAATATCTCGAGGACTCTGGGCATGAGCACAATAACCAAAAGGAGCTTCAGTAAGCATTCAGTTAAAACGTTGTGTCAGAGGGCAGAGACCTTGAACCAGACCTATTACTCATTGCAATGAACATTTGTGGGTGGGACTGATTGAACAAAAGTGTAGACTGTGTGACTCACTGCAGCTCTCAGAGCCACTAGGACTATTGAAGAGGTGTCTGGTACATGAGAAAGAAAGAGGAGTGAGGTTTTTTGCATGTTTGTTTTGTTTTTAATTAATTTTTTTTAGGAAGATGCTGAAGTGTGAGGGGCAGAGAGGAGAGGTGATTGGGATTGTGGTGCATGATATCAAACTGCAAAAGAATTCGTAAAGAATTATGTCATAGAAAAACATGCTGAAAAGAGATGGTCATATTATGTTCTTTTTATAGTAGATGTGACTAAATACATTATGAGTCATAAAAATGACTTTGTGATATATTAAAGAGAAAGAATACCTTAGAATTACTTGCATAGTGTAATAATGCATAGGTTGTTGCTATAATGAAATACCTGAGTAGACTAACTTCATAAATGAAAGAGCTTTATTTAGCACATAGTTTTATAGACCAGAGGATAGGTATAAATTGGCATACCCGTATCTAATGGAAGAGCAGAAGTCATAAAGCCTGCATAGCTGCTTAATAAAGATCCAACAAAGCTGGGCTGCATGATGGTTGCTGTGACACCGCTGGTTTCATCTCTACCTGTTGCATATTTGAGTGACTTTTAATATTTGAACAATTTGGGGAAATCAGATTAATGGAAATTTTCTCATGAATAATTTATGACTTCTTCCAGGAGTACTGCTTCTAAACTTCCCCAGAAAAGTCTTGAACATACTACCCCTCCCGCTTTTAGGAACATATCCTCATCTACTTGACAGTGTTCCTTATGCCTTGGAGGTTATGGGGCACATAAAGAAGCCAGAGGTTTTTTTTAGGAGGCTATGTGACATTTTTGAAACATCTGTTTCTATACTTATGCAGGAGCAAGATATTCAAAAACAAAGCAAACTCTAAAAGTTCAACAAGATTTGATGGGCTAGAGACCTGACCACAGATCAGAATGCAAGTCTCTTCCTACTAACACTCAAGCAATTGTGTTGCAAATGACAGCAAAAAAGTTAGATTAGCTGAAGTTACCTCTGCCCTGTACAGAGACTAAGTTTATTGGCAAAGAATGACGTAGAAAGATGATTTAAAAAATGAGATGTCAATACCATCCCTTTCTTAGAAGAGTTAGCATATGCAGAGCCAATTTGGACCATAATACCAACAGGAAGTGAGGACGTTAACACTTGTTATACCATAGTATCTAGCTTCTGGAATGATGTAGTTTGGGTTATTACATTACATTACACATATCCTGAGCCTGGTTCTTCTACTTCTCCTTAGTCTAATTTCTTCAACTACAAAATGGAGCTATTTTGAAGATTCATTTATATATACAATGAATTCTGTTTATTCTTACCTGACATAGGCTTCCTTTGTCCCGTGCCTCTGTTTCCTGCTCTCCTTCCCTACAGCTTTTCTTTCTACACTGATGTCTTTTTAGTGTGGCCAAAGGTTGAGAACTATCCATTGGAGCCTGGAAGGCTCACCATTGGGTACACAACTGAAGACAATGCCTGACCTTCCCTCATAATGCATCAGTAGTCAGTAGTTTGTCAGGGTGCCGTGGGCTCTATTAGCCTCTGTCTAATTCAAGGTTGACTCTTGAAAGTTCAAGTCCTCCAGGGACAATGCAGATAATTGCAACTGCTGTGTGACTGTGTTAGCAATGGTTATGGCATGACTTGCAACAATTCTGCCTTCATCATATTTTCTAGCTCTTTCTTCTTACTTCTATCCTCTTCTGAGTTGAAGCCTGACTGTCAGCAGAAATGACATAAATATCCAGTTTTGGATAAGCTCTCAACCATCACTTTTTCTCAGTACCTTGAGCTGCCCTTGCTTTCTATATCCTTCATTACTGTTTTAGGAAGCCACTTGTTGGTTCCTGGCTGTTCAATCCAGAAATGATCACACAGAAACCATATTGTTTAAATCACTGCTTGGCCCATTAGCTCTAGCTTCTTATTGGCTAACTCTTACATCTTGATTTAACTCATCTCCATTAATTTGTGAATCACCACAAGTCCGTGGAATACCAGCAAAGTTTCAGCACATCTGTCTCCAATGGCAGCTCCATGGCTTCTTCCCACTCTGCCTGCCTCCTTTCTCCCAGCATTCAGTTTAATTTTCTCTGCCTACCTAAGTTCTACCCTATTAACAGGCCAAGGCAGTTTCTTTATTCACCAATGGTATTCACAACACACAGAGGGAAATCCCACATCACATTACAGCAAAGTAGAGCTTCTAAGATGGAGAATGAGGAGAACATGTTGCTGACTGGCCTTAGTATTTATGTGAAAATAAAAGGGTATTTAAAAAATATTTCTATTTTATTAAAATAATATGTGTGTGGTATTTTCCTTGAATGTATGATAAATGCACCATGTGTGTGTAGTGGCCATAAGGTCAGAAGAGATCATCTTTTAACCTGGAACTGAAATTGAAAACAATGGTCAGGAGCCATGAGGGTGGTGAGAACGAAACGCAGGTCCTCTATAAGATCAGCAAACACTCTTAATCACTGAGTCATAACTTCAGCTCCTGGGATACATTTTTGCTCAAGAAATTCTATGAAAAAAAACTTGTTTCATCATTCCAGTATTTTAAAGGATATGCAATTGTGTTTTAATTTTAATGTGAATTTTTTTCTTGTTGAAAATACTGGAATTATTCAAAACAAAACTTTTAGATGAAGTCTAACGTTGCTCCAAACATGTGTGTATGCTTCCAGCGAAAGCAAATTATAAATAATAATATATATGCATAACCCATTTTTATTAAAAGGCTTGGGAAGTAAAGAAAGATATATGACATGACTTTAACACCCAGAATCTTGTTTTTGAGATCTTTTTTCTTTGCTTGGTTTTTTTCAATGCAGCAATATCTCCGAGGTTTTCTTTCTAGTAAATTGTAAGATCAACTAAGGGGAAGAAATGAGTAGGAATAACCACTTGTAGAGAAAATATGTTAACATGTCAGAGAGTAAGTAATGCAGAAATAAGACATTCCATATTATTAGAGGAAATTGAATAAAAGTGATGCTTAAATGAGCCTGAACTTAAAGAAATTAGAATTTGGATTATATAAACCCAATATAACATTATGAAATAAATTCTCCTTTTCTTCTTGAGAATTAAAAATTTCTATTTTATTCATCTGTAATTAGCATCAATGAAAATTTTTCTCCAAACATTTTCAAAAGATGAGTATAAATGAACAGTTCTTTAATTGCTAAGTGTTTTCTTTGGTCTTATAGTGTAACACCCTTTGTCACATAGAATACTATATACTGGTAAGAGGTTACTTCTCGTTTGGAGGCATTATTTTTCCATTTAACCTGTTTCAGACAAATAGCAAGCAAGTAAAGGTTTATTTTTTTTCCCTAAGTAATATGAATGCCATAAGCCTTAAAGGCTGCTGTCCTGCAACTCACTATGTAGAACAGACTGGAAATGAACTCACAAAGATCTGCGTGCCTTTGCCTTACAAATGCTGGGATTGCATGCCTGTCCCACTATGCTCAGTTTAATTATTTGGCCCATAAGTTGGTTGCTGAAAGTAGCATGCAATTTTATAATCTCTGCCCTTTTTTGTCTCTTATTTACTTTGACTAAAAGCAATAAAATTCTGCCATCCCTACCCTTTGCTGTTGAGTCACCCTGGATTTTCAGAAAAACAGGAATATGCTGGATATATTTACCCTGATATAAGAGCAATCATCCATAGAGCTGGGACCAGAGCTAAAACAATGACCAACCAGACCACACCTTGAACAAGACTTTCTAAATATGCACACATATTGATTCCTGCTTCAATTCCTCCTCTTTAGTTTCTTAGATCTCCCATCAGGACTCAAAAATAGACTTCGGGTAATTTTGTCTATGTTATTTATTCCTCTACTCAATATGGTCACAGTGAATAAATAATTTCCCCGTTTTTAATCCCTAATCATTACATGTATTGCATATTGGGAATGGGAAGCCGTGCTTATCTTTACGGGCTTCCAGAATCCAGTTTTGAGATATCATTAAATCCCAGGCTGCTGACTCAAAATATCTGGTGATACAGTATTTTCAAAACATATTTTCCATTAATTTTCAATACTGCTGTTGAAAATTCAAAAAGTAAACACTAAATATAGGAATACTTATTTATAGAGAAAAATGTTACATTTGATGGGAACAATTACAGTCATTGAAAATTGATATTCACTAAGAGATTATACTGACCTCTGTAATACTTAATCTCTTTATTAGAAAATTTAGCATATCAAAGCAGATCATGTGACAAACCCTGGTACTTTTAGAGATAAAAATACAAATATTTGCAGGAAAATCAAATGTCAGATTACAGACATTCTTATGTTGCTGCCTTTGCTTAGAATAGATGAGGCCATACCCACTTCAGCCTCTCCCTCCAGGTGTAGTGAACTGTAAGGATTTCTGCTGTGGTGAACCATCTTTCTCTTATTTCCTACAGCCCGAGATTCAGGAGTAACCTGATAGTCAGCGTGAAATGTGATCTCTCAATTCGACCATGACTATGTTCTCCTGCTGTGGAGTTATAGAAAACTCTCTCACCCACGGACATTTAGGACACACTGAAAGATGACTTATTCTGCAGAGCAGACAGTATGTCTCCTGTATGTTTGTCAGTATGAGTTAAGACGGTAATGGCGCAAGGACATGTTAAAATCATGCTTCAGGGGAAACACACCTAAGAACTGCTCAGGCATATTAGAATGAAAAAAGGATAAATTTCTCCAAAAAATTGTTCCCACGGTGAGGTGGATGTCCAGCAATATGTTGGTGGCGACTCTTAGCAATTTGTCATTTGACAACCCAGTATGTGCTTCCAGGATTGACAGGCAGAAAACTCCAAACCGCCTTGGGGGCTTTAGCTTGTTTGACAGTCATTGTTGAAAGGGCCTGCTCTATTATTTTCTGGCTGTCCTTACGTTCACCCATCTGGACATGTTGTCTTCTATCCACCTGTTCATTCATCTGCATGATATCTGAACCTTTTCATCCTGGAGCTGGACTCAATCCTCAGCAGCCTGACTTACAACAGCAGGCTTTCTTAGAAAAAAAAATATTTTCTGAATACAGAGATTCTTGTTTCCCTATTTATGGGGATCCACAAATGTCAGTCTGTTCCACTTTGACTGGAGGTCAGAGAGTTTGAGCTTATTTTTGATCTTTTAAAGTGGTTGACAACAGGTGTGTCTGCAAACCCTGATGTAGGGTGTGGTTCCTTCATGTTTTGGACAATAAGATGACTCACAGTGGGGACTCTCCTCCATTCTGACCAAAGATCAGAGAATTCAAGCCAACTTCTGCTCTTTCATTTAAAATAGGAGGTTTGAAATATAGAGTAGCTACCTACAGGACACTTGGTCTAGGGTTTGTTCATTGCATATGCTGGCCAACACATCACATTTTTTTACTCAAGAAATAATGGCTTTACTCAAGAAACAATGGAAATTTATGTCTCAAGCTTTGAAGCAAGTAACTGTTCTGGTTATTCTTTGTATCATGTTAAAGCAGTCTTTTAACTTACCTCATTTTGCATTGGGCTATAAAAGCATATGGAAAATAAATGTGAGCAAATTTCTATTCACTATACACTGAGCTGCCATTTCAGTACTATCCTGTGTCTAGGCATTTCTTTCATATCTCTCTTCTTCCTACTGATGTTTCTAATCTACATGCTCCTACTCTGGAATGTACAAACCTGTTATAACTGGACCACAACAGAGTCACAACACCTCAACACCCATTGCTCTCCCAGCTTTGGTTTCTCAAAAATCTTTGAAACTCTTTGTCTCATTAACATATTATGCTCACTATATATATACACGTATGTGTGTGTGTGTGTTTTCCACAGGAAAATATCTTCAACTTTGTCCTGGCCAGAGGACCAAAATACCATAAGGGTTCTTGGCTCCCTCTTGGCTCCCTTTCTGATTAAACATCCCTCTTCTTATTGTATAGGTTAATGAGTTCCTAGAACCACACTTTCTGGAAGATTTGCATGAGAAGTAAGTGCCTGAAGGTTATGAGCTCATGTAGACAAGTCTCACCCCACTTTCTGCCACAAGTACTATAGAAAGCCCTAGACAAGAGCTCAACGGTAACCTGTTTACTGGGACTAGCTTACTGTATTCAAGAGCTCTCTTCTTTCATTCTCTCAAGTTCCCACCTCCACCCCAAAATGAAACTCCTCTCTAACCTCATCTCATTGCCTCTGAAGTTTATTTTTCACACTAAGAAAAAAAAGGGAAGCAGAAATCATTGGCTTTTGATGTCTATGGAAGTTTGCCTGGCACCCTGGCTCTCGAACTATGGAACACCTGATTTGGAAAAGCTTCTACCACTACTTAGGACTCCCATTCTTTCCCAACTTCTATTTCTAAATCAAAACGTTTAAGATCTAAAATCCCAATTTTCTGAGAAACCACCACACTGATTTCCAAAGTGATTGCACAAGTTTGCATTCCCACCAATAATGGATGAGTGTTTCCCTTACTCTACATCCTCTCCAGCATAGGTTATCATTGGTGTTTTTATTTCAGCCATTCTGACAGGTGTAAGATGGTATCTGAAAGTTGTTTTGATTTACATTTCCATGATTGATAAGGAACTTGAACATGTCCTTAAATATCTTTTGGCCATTTGAAATTCTTCTATTGAGAAGTCTCTGTTCAGTTCAGTACTCCATTTTTAATTGGGTTATTTAGAATTTTAATGTCTAGTTTCTTGAGACATATATATATATATATATATATATATATATATATATATATCAATCACCATAGAACCTTCATCCGACAGCAGATGGAGATAGAGACAGAGACCCACATTGGAGCACTGGACTGAGCTCCTAAGATCCAGTTGGAGAGCATAAGAAGGGAGAATATGAGCAAGGAAGCAAGGACCATGAGGTGTTGGTCCACCCACAGAGACGTTGTGCCCTAGCTAATGGCAGCTCACCAAATCCAGCAGGACTGGGACTTAACAAGCATGTGATCAAACTGGACCCTCTGAATGTGGCTCATAATTGAGGTAGACTGAGAGGCCAATGATAATGGCACTGGGATTTGTTTCTACTGCATGTACTGGCTTTTTGGGATCCTATTCTATTTGGATGCATACCTTCCTAAATCTGGATGGAGAGAGGAGTGCCTTGGACTCCCCACAGGGCAGGGTATCTTGCCCTCTCTGAGGACTGGAGAGGGAGCAGGGAAGGGTAAGTTGGGGAGCATGAGGGAAGTGGGAGCATAATGGAGGGGAAGAAGTGGAAATTTTGAATGGTATTATTTATAAAGTAATAAAAAATACTAGAAAAAAGGCTTAAAATAAATTTTAAAAACAAGAACAACAATAAAGAAATCATCTAAATTTGTGAAATTGAAAGTATTTTTGCTAGAGTTGTTTAACTAGCTAAACATAAATGATTGGGATTATTGCTTTAATATTTTTATGTGGTTTTGTTATGTAGGTAGTCATATTAGCAGGACTGAAGTGTATTGAGAACTACATCTAATATACAGGACTGTGCTAGTTACCATTTCCTCAAGTTCCTCTTTCCCCTCCTCCTTTGCTTAAACCAATAAACCAAGAGTCAGAAATTGTAAGATAAAGACCTTTATCTATGTATGAATTTGAAGACATTTCTCTGAAAGAAATGTATTTTGTGCTTCACAGAAGCAAAGACAATGGGAGTTTATTTGAAGAGACGGGCAAAAGATTCCTAAACTTTTCAGAGTACTTTGTAAAGGATCACATCCAAGGACAAAAGTCTCTGCCAAAAATTAACTAAAATGTTCCCACCATTCATTTGTGAAGTAGGACATAAAAGAAAAGTCTTGTCTGGTTAGGAACTTAAGATAGACTATAAAACCTTCCAAAGTGTACTCTGACATGTGTATCCCTGTTGTCATTGCCCTCTCTCACCCCAGGGAATGTTCTCTCTTCTACTCCACCATAAACTGTCGTAAACTTTATATTCTGTATGTATCATCTGAATTTTTTTTTTTTTTTTTTTTTTTTTTTTGCTTTTTCGAGACAGGGTTTCTCTGTGGTTTTGGAGCCTGTCCCGGAACTAGCTCTTGTAGACCAGGCTGGTCTCGAACTCCCAGAGATCCGCCTGCCTCTGCCTCCCGAGTGCTGGGATTAAAGGCGTGAGCCACCACCACCCGGCTGAATTATTTCTAAGGATCACGAAGACCAGGGATATGAGGGTAAGCTGGAACAAAATCCTTGTAACATTTCTGGTTTGACTAACTTGAGCTTGATGGTCAGTACCTGGAAGAAAAAGTCATCATTACAGAGAACAAACAACGGAAGGTGTCTGAAAATACAAGATCAACAGGGCCTAAGCCAGTCTGCTGTTTATAAGGCCCTCTGGATATCCAGCTTTTGCTACTGAAATAATTATCCACACTGCTACTTCTTACTCCTGTGATTTTTCAAGCAGGCATTTCAACCTAGGAGCTGTTAGGCTGAAGAATTCTCATACTTGGAACTATTTTGCCCATGGGCAGATTAGAGAGAAAATAATTAATTAAGCCTCACATTTTTAATAGGTTTACAATGAATGCTTCTTATGGCACGTGAATGAGTTCATTTATAAGAGAAAAAGAAAAATGAAGGGATAAAGGGAACGATTTCTATTTTGTAGTTAATTTAAAATTCAATGTTTTACTCCCTCTACATGTTAATATGCATTTATCTACATTTCAAACCCCGACGCTTTGCACCTACTTTTCTGTAATGGACTTAATTAAATATTTTAAAATATAACATTTAACAATTCAACAAAATGCTATTATTCTCTGCTTTAATTTGACATCACTACAACTCATTATTTCTTCATTTTCCATGTGCTTAAGCTATTTAGTAAACTCCATTTTGCAGAAAAAACATTTAGAGGCACACTGTTGGTGGAGCAATAGTGTCTAGCCTCAATGTGCACAGTTCCTTAACTTCATTGGCTCTCTCCATGAGGTAGCCACAGCATTTTCACCATTCCATGGGTTCCACGCAACCTGACATAAAAGGTATTAAAAGTCCAAAACACAACTGAGTAAAAAGAAGGTATTGATGAATTCTTAGCAACAAACATAAGTGAAAGTAGTACAGGCTTTGCTGTGAACTAGGCATGTATTATGTGCTGTACAAGGATTCATTTTAGATAATTAATCTGAATCATTAAGGATTACAATTAGGCAGTTGTCAGAAAGTTAACCAAATATCAACATTTTCAATTGTTCCAAGTCATGCATGAATTAATACATACATAAATCCCATATTTATGCATTTCTAGCATTTATATACTTCCGTTATTCCTTTAGTCATGTGTCATAATGAACTATTGATCCTTTAGCTGAATTTGAGTAAGAAAATGACTGTTAATGCCATCCTGGTATATTTAAAAATGTCATTAAATGCACTATATTTCTCAGTCTATTTCAGGATATTATAAATAAGTGTAATAAATAAAGAACATTCAACATACACAAAATATTAGGGGATAGCAGTTTGTCATTGTGAATAAATGAAATAAGAATTCTCTAAATACTCCTGGTAAATTATTATCATACTATATCATTTAATCTTCAGAATTTCACTTTGGTCTTAATTATCTTCAGAAAAGTATCACTTGGGGTCATAGGGATGCTTTTCATTAAAACAAAAATGTCTGGTCATGTAGAGAATTAAAAATGTCTTCACCTACATCAACAGGTCCCAAGGAGTGTTTTTGTGCAGGAGGAGGAACTATGAGCAAATTATGAAGTATGGAAATTTAAAAATCAATTATGTACTTTCTAAAAGCCTTTCTTACTCAAACAACTTGGTATTCTAACTAAATAAATCTGAATTTTCAGAGGCAGAAGCAGTGCCTTCTTTTATCTGCTTCATTTCTCAGCCATGAACAGACCATGCATACATAAAGAAAAGAAAGCATGTGGGAACATACTCAATTGTATATGTGTCTATGTAAGATATGTTTCTGACAGCCTTAAAGATATTTATATCAATCATGTCATGACCTCATAAGTTTAAACACTACTTACATCAGTTTCAGACATTTCATTATTTGTTGCCTTCAATATTTTGTGTGAATATCAAGGAGAAAACACATGCACGAGGTTCTAGCTAAGTAGTAAAACTAT
Source organism: Chionomys nivalis (assembly GCF_950005125.1). Lineage (NCBI taxonomy): Eukaryota > Metazoa > Chordata > Mammalia > Rodentia > Cricetidae > Chionomys > Chionomys nivalis. Next base: position 36,620,784 of record NC_080107.1, on the reverse strand, counting down.
AGGATTCAAGGAGTCAGTTCAGGTAAGCACTGAAAACACCCTAGTAATAAACAACTTGATCCTGGTACTTTGATGTCTTGCAGCGGAGTCACTGTGTTCAACTCACAGCTTGCATCATATGATCATGTTGAATGCTAAAGACATTGGTGTATATACATGGTCACTGGAATGTTTATAATACCAGCTCAGGATCAGATGTTTAGGTAAAGATTGATTCATAACACTTATTTTGCTTCATAATATTGTAATTTCATATGATTGAAATTTTTCACAGTGTAGAAACTCTGCTATTCTTTTTAGTATTTCTTTCAAAATATTAATCAGAGAAAAAAGCATAAAGACTTAAACAGACACAAGTAAAAATGCCATTCAAAAGAAGAAATGCCCATTTCCAGTTGATTAAGCTTGGATGCATATGGATTCACTAAATATATCTCTTCCATCAAGAGATCAGGGAGAGCAAACATAGTCATTTTGGAAGTCCAATGATAATTACAAGTGTTAAAGCAGCAGTAAAGACCTATTAAGAGAAAACTTGATCTACACAAGAGAATAGAATCTCTAGTCTGGATAGAAGCCCAACAGTTTGTTTGTGCTGAGTTAATCACCTGGCCAATGATCAGCCCTAGGATGTTGGGCTCACCTTTAGGTATATTAAAGAGATAACAGAGATAATATCCTTTTTATTTGCAGAATTCCTGCCTTAACCCTACAAGTAACTATTCATCTTTCCTGGGCTGGATCTGCCAACCTCTTTGGGGTCTTAGTCAATGAATAACCTCTTGCTTAAAAAAAAATAGATATTATTTTTTAAATTAAAGTATATTTATATCATTCCCTCCACCTCTCCTACCCAAAATCTTTCCATGTACCTCTTCTTAACTTTCTTTCTGACCTCTCTCAGACTCATTCTATCTACTCTTTGATTGTTGGTATGTGTGATTATGTTCTGAAATATATAAATGTAACTTATTCAGTCTGTATAATGCTATTTATATTAATCATAACAAAAGAGGTGGCAGAAAGATTGCAAGAGTTGAGAAATAAAAGGCTTGCTGTAAAATTGTGTCCCTAGGAATGTTAGAGAAGCTAAATCAAGGAAGTCCCACCAACATGGCTCTCTAAACAAGACCTGAACAGGAAAGATATCAATGGACAGGCTAACATGGAAGATTAAAATCTCATGGGGTCTCAACCTGTACAAAGAACTACAAACAACAAAAGAATGCTGAGAGCAAAAGAGAGGCTTCTTTTGGAAAAACAAGGAAAGAACCCCCCTTTTTTCCCATTCCTTTCTTTTGGATGCTGGCTTGAACTTATTTTTTTTTATGGTAACTTTATCTCTAAAAGTGTCCTTGCTAACCCTGTGGCTGCTTCTTCTCAGATAAGAATTTACTTGTGTGCCAACTAAATAGTGTAATAGTTTTTCCACTTCTTTCCTCAATTCTCCTCCTATAGGAAGCTGTTTGCCCTGGGGAACGTTCTTTTAAACTAATGAAATTGTCCTTGAGTTACTGTTTGAGTCCATTGTTAAATTATTTTATTAAGGAGACTAAGACTCCAAAAGTGACCAATTTCCCTGGTACCACAGCACATTTGTATTCTACTACTAGAATCTATGCTCAACTCCTCCCTAAATATATAAATCATTCCTATTTCTTTCATAAATGCCCCCAAAGGAAGAGTAAGTCTATACTAATATCATATCATATATAATTCTTGGTTAGTACAATTGATCCATTTTTTATTATAATATTATTATATTAGAAATGATCTCTACCTGGAAGAGATAATTATTTAAGGCAGACCTGCACTCTACAGATTGAGTATTAATTATATCATTCACTAATCATTCTACGTTGCAACCAAAGAAACATATATTGAAATATTGAAAATATTGAAATATTGAACCCTGTCTTTCCTTTAGGATCATATTAATGTTTGCTAGTATCTTCAAACCTATATACTCACATGTATTGACTCAACTAAGTTAAACTTTTTAACTAACTTGTTTTGTATTTCATACTATTAGAGATATCATCAAATAAAGCATGCTATCACAAATAAAGCCATTGCTACAGAAGTGCAGTTGAGGTTGCAGTTTACATAGCCCATACCAAAAGAAACTTACCACTGCAAATCACAGAGTTCTATAAGCACAGGAAATCATTCTACAACACCATGCATTGAGACATTTATTCACCAATCTTAACATTTTGAAGTTTACACTAATGGTATTGCTTCAGCAGTTAAAAGAATAAGTCAGTCTCAATTTTATAGTATTTTTACAATGCTACCCTTCTATTTGCATTGTAAAATGTATCTACTATAAACTTAGGAATCTGAATCTGTATTAGTCAAGATTTCTATTGCTGTAACAGGACAACATGACCAGAAACAATTTGAAAGCAAAGAGTTTATTTCATCTTACATATTTGTATCACAGTTCACCATGAAGGTATTTCAGAGAAGGAATTCAAACAAGGCAGGACCCTAGAGGCAGGAACTTAAACAGAGATCATGGAGGCACCCGTATGAGCTCCAACTTAATTATATTTTGTGCTGGTAGGTACTGAACACATCATTCTATATTCTAGGTAAGTGCTGTACCACTGAAATAGAATTCTAATCTTTCAAAGTGTCCAGACTTTTGAATTTTGGTCACATTTGGTAGTAGGAAAAACTGAGGTAATTAATAACAACAATTATATAATCCTAGAAAAACTGAAATAAATGACTCTGCAATGTTTATTCTTCTTTTGTAATCTCACATAAAAATGAGATGGCTCAGTGGTTAAGAGCATTGCCTGCTCTTCCAAAGGTCCTGAGTTCAATTCCCGGCAACCACATGGTGGCTCACAACCATCTGTAGAGGTCTGGTGCCCTCTTCTGGCCTGCAGGCATACACACAGACAGAATATTGTATACATAATAAATAAATATTTAAAAAAATATGTCATTAAATAATCATAAAAGTGAACTAGTCTAAGTATATGATTTTGTTTTTTTTTCTTTCTTCAACCATAAGATTCACACCTTCCTTTTCTTCCAGTAACTGAACACCAAATCTCCACATATTCTCTGTTCACTCACATTTTGATTTCTCTTCAGCCATCCCGGCCCCTTCCTTATTTTCTGTCCTCCTCTCTTCAAAGTCTTCCTCCTTTCAACTCTGTCTGCCTAGAGTGTTCTTCAACCTGCCGTCAATCTCCTGCCTTTGCTTCCATGTGCTGCCTACCTTCCCTCATCTTTTCTAATTACTTTACTGGAGGTTTTTTCAGTTCTGTCTAAACTCTACACATCTTTTTGGCTCAAGTACTTATCACTATCAAAGCACATTTACTTTATTTTCTTATTTCTTTTTTGCCTTCCTGCTGGACTATAACTTCCCTTAGGGACAGGAATTCCTTTGATTAGTCTCTCCTTGGTAAGAGAAGGGGAACTGAGAAGAAGGGAAATTTAGTTCCCTTTCAACTAGGTAGAGTAATTGTATAACACTGTGTTAAAGCATTTTTTAAAAGTCTTATTGCTACAAAAGTTCTTGTATTATCAGATCTAATAATATTAGATGAAAAGGATAACTAAAATCTCTTTCTGCTCTCTAGGAAATGGTCTACTATTCATAGAAGAGGAAAATTAATCAGATCGCACTTCATATATTCCAAAAGGCAATAAAAACTTGTACTTCCTTGAGTTCAAATGGCATTTGCATGAAATTTCTAGGTTAAGCACTAAGGTCTTATAAATGATGACCAATATCTCAAATGCCAAAAAGAATTATTCATCAAATATGGTACAGAGGTATGTAAAATGTGTCTAGTCCGTAAGAAAGTAAACATCTATTCTGAATAGGTAGGGTAAGTGTTTAGGAGTTTTCTACACAGTATAAAAGAATTAAAAAGTTCTGCTTTTGTTTCCTCTCTCCTTGGGGATGAAGGAAAATGGTAGAGTTTGTCTCATTTATAAATAGAGGAAAATAGACTATTCTTCAATCCTGGAAATATTGTGTCACCTGGCATGTGCATCTACAGATTCTGTGGTCTCTTTCCATTACTACAGGCCTACATGTGGAATACCAATTCCTCATTTTTACCTTGACTGCATAAACTAAATCTGTCTTGACTGTGTCCTCCATTTCTTCAGCATCATGTAAATGGAGCACATTAATTCACAGGTGAGGAAACTTCTTAGAACCTTCACAGATTGTGGCAAAATAAATGCAAGTCTAGCAAATAAGATATTGAAGAATGAAAAAAAAAAATCTTCTGATCAACTGGAATCTCACATTTCACACAACTCTTTAGATAGCTATAAGAAAAACAGAGGAAAATTGACTTCTGCCACTGTCATGAGTCCACATATTCCCCTCTGCATACAAAATCTCAGGATCTATGAGCAAGCACAACTGTGACCAGGAAAGAACAATGAACATCCATACACACCTTAGCATCAATTTCAAGTTAACAGCAATGACTGGGCCCCTGACAGTATAAATGTTTTTCTTTCAAAGCATGGTGTGACAGCCTACTAGGTAATTACTTTGATTTTAAATGTCTATAATTCCAATTCCCAAGATGGTTCATCATAGCTCAGTGAGAAAATGAGGACATGCAGATAAAGTCTTTCACTGTGTATTTATACAGTCAAAAAATGGAGAAGTAAAACTAGAGCCTGAATTCACAAACCTAATTCATAAGAGTTAAATTTTTATTATGTGGCTTAAGGACCCCTCTGGGAAGGACTAGAAGCAGAGAGAACCTCTGAGACTTCTCATTTGAAAGCTATTATTTCAACAGTCTTTTGGGAGGGCTGCTTCAGCAATATCCCCCTACATTTGTCAATTTGTTTCTTTCTAGTTTGAAGCTAAACACTCAAAAATGAAAGGGAAGAAATAAAACACCGTGCAGCCAAGCTGTCTCTGGGACACATGCTTCTGTCAGTCACCATATTCCTGATCTATTGTAGCAATATGTCAAAGATGTGCAGTCATTGCGCAATTTATTACAGCAGTGCATCAGCAGGGTGAGCCTTTCAAGAAGGTGACTTCCAGACCCAAGCCCTGCTTGCTGCCTTATTTTACTTTCTCTGAGTTTGGTATAAAAGACAGAGTGGGGGAGAATTGCAGTCAAGACTGGAAACTACTTTTGCACATATGTTAAAATGACTCTTGAAACTCAGGTAACAACAATGAAAATCAAGCCTTTCACTTAATGGTTATCTTTAAACAGGTTAGAATGTAAAGGCCTGAATATTGTTATGTCTTACAGATTTATTCTGAGAACTCGTGAGTGCATGTGTTTGCTGTTGACTATTTAATATTTTCCACTGTAATAATAATATGTTTGAACTATAGTGATAGCAAGAGGATATATGTATCTTCCATTCTTATTTATTTTTATTGTAATGTTACAGGTTGAGTTAAAAAAGAAAATAAATTTTCCAAGTAAAGCACTTATTAATATTTTAAATCTCAATGTCAATTTTATCAATACTTCAACCATGTCCATGTGACTTATTGTTTCATGCCTATGATTGATATTTATTCTTTGAATGCAATAAACGAGTAGATAAAATTTTGTCATGTTTGACTAAATAGGCCTCATTACAGAGCAGGGCTCACACTGGATATCATGAGAGTTTGGAGGCAGAATCTATTGTCACTAATATCCTCCTTGTTCATTCATTGCTCAAACTTGCAACCTGCTTCTGTCCTTGTTAGTGTTTCTATTGCTATGAAGAGACACCATGACCATGGCAACTCATATAAAGAAAAGACTTAATTGGAGTGGTTGCTTACAGTTTCACAGGTTCAGTCCATTTTCATCATAACCAGGTGCATAGCAGCATGGAGGTTGATGTGGTGTTGGAGCTGAGAGTGCTACATCTTGCAGGCAACAAGAAGACAACTGACACACTAGGTATATTCGTGAGCATACGAAACCTCGAAGGTTGCCACTACAGTAACACACTTTCTTCAGCAAGGTCATACATACTCCAACAAAGGCACCTGTTCTAATAGTACCACGCTCTATGAGATTATGGAGGCCAAGCACATCCAAATTACCACACCAGGATTCCAAAATCTTGGTATATTGCCATTACACATACTGTTTGATGACAGATCATGGCTTAAATTTTGCTGCAGGAGCTGCTTTTGCTCATTCAGCCAATAGCCGCTGAGATACCAGTCCACTGGCACGTGGTCTCTTTCTCTTAAAAAAGCAACGGCAGCTCTCTGCTTGCTCTCTTGCTCCAGTGACTAGACTCCTTTCCTTGCTGTCATGTAGGATGGTGTTCAGTAAGTTTTTCTCCTTAAATAAATAACCCTTTGAATCCAAACTGGCATGGGATTATTTCGTCCATTATCTGGCTCCCAATGTGGGGCCCGAACCCACGACCCTGAGATTAAGAGTCTCATGGTCTACCGACTGAGCTAGCTGTGCGGCCGAAACAAAAAACCCAACTATTCCTTTTTACAACAAAATTTAATATTAAAGAAATCTTAAATTTTAGTTAATATCACTTCCTACTAAAGATTTGGAAACTACATAACCACTGGCTCCAAATTAGATTTATTGACTAGAAATCTGAATTTTAACCCCAGACATGGTGATACACACTTGTGAGCCATTGATTCAAGAACGTGAGAGTCTTAGAATGGAAAATTACTGTAAGTTCACAGCCAACCTAGGCTTCACAGTGAAACCTAGGAAAGCCACAATTTTAGTGTAAAACAGTCTCACTTAAAAAATTAATTTGCATTTTAAAAACACTCATATTTTCAAACATAGAATAAGAAGATCTTTAATTTGTGAAGTTCAGTAATAGGCTCTATAACTCTGAGTCTGTAGAAAACACCTAAATCACACCTAAAAAATAAATCCATTACTTTTGCATTGGCATAATAAAATTTTTTTAATGAGATTTAAAAAATAACTGCAAATTCATGATCAAAGACTTGTATGCAGTATGTGGGAGGATTTGAGTTCTATGTTCTATGAATGCTGCTATTTCCTACTCTATCGCTCGTTATCGAAGCTTATTCTGACAAAAATGAAATAATGATAGTAGCAATGGTGATGATAATAATAATAACATAATGGTTAATTTGACAATAATGTCAAATACAAACCAAAACTCTTAAAGAGCTGCTGAATGACAGCTATTACTAGTTACTTTCTAGGGGCTGATGAACAGTTTTCGGGAATGCACATGATAGAAGGCAAGAATGCATTCCTTCAGGTTGTCTTCTGACCTACACACCCCTGCCATAACAGGTGCATATATAAGTACACATAAAAATACCCACAATGAAAATGATAAGGTGAATAAATTCATATAAAATATGCTTTAAAACTTCCAATAAAGCAGATTATTAGCTATTGCAGTTAATGTTATGTCATTCCTTTTAGTTTTTTTAATAATTTCATTATATATTTTCTCCCTTCCTTCCTTTGAGATCATCCCATATACTTCTCCTTGTCTTTTTCAAATTAATGCCCTCTTTCTTCATTAATTGTTCCTACACACACACATGTAAATACAAAATAATACTATATTTGATAAAACTTGAAAAAAAGCAGAGCAAAATTAAAAGGATGCTGTTACATTGTTCTTGCTGAACATGCTTTTAGGAATCGAGTTCAAGTTTTTCTATTTGATGTGCTAATCAATTTTATGTTGGCGCAATGGGTTTTAGTTCTGGTATGGCTGGAGTGTCTACACATTCCTCAGGATTAGCTTCCCAAGAGCATCTGATTCTAGTAGAATCTGTTTAGCATCTACTATTTTTAACTTAAGAATGTGCTTATTAATATCTCCAGGTCACATCTTTGTTCAAAACAGAAAGGTCTAAAGAAACATGTCATTCATTTCTTTTGCACTAATCTGATATGTGAAGTAAAAAACAGTTCATATGTCTTTCCTAAAGGTGGTCTCAGTAAATGAAGTAAGACATTGTTTCGAATGCTACCCAGCTCTCTACCTCGCATCATCCAGCATGTTTTCCTTTTACCCTAATATTACTTCTCATTACACTCTCTTTCTGGAGAATGTAAGGAATGGTGAAGCCCAACATAAGCTTGTTTGTGTGGCTATGCATCTGTCACTTCTTCTAGACCCTTGCTACCTCAGTGAGGTCAACCCCTGGAGCCATGCAGAACTGAGAAGCATGTTGGTTTAATTTATGTTTCCCTTTCATTCCCATTCTCTCTCTCTCTCTCTCTCTCTCTCTCTCTCTCTCTCTCTCTCTCTCTCTCTCTCTCTCTCTCTCTTCTTTCCACCTTTGTTACAGCTCTAAAAAGGAAGATATTACCAATGCAAGTGTTGTGACTTTAAGTAAAAAGATTTCCCCAGTGCAAGTATTACAGCTCTGAAGAGAAATATATTCTGGTAGTCAGGAGTTAAGAAATATCACAAACTAACACTGCACACCAAACCTCACACAAGAGATTTATTAGGAAAGACACAAGAGGATAGTTGCCTCTGTTTAGGAGGGAAGCAGCAAAGAACTCAACAGGAAGCAAGGTTTATATGTATTTTTTGTGGAGGGGTGATATACATGTTGGCCTGGGATTGATAGAATTTTGTGGTCTAATCGTGGAGAAAGCTCAGGAATTGGTATGGGATTTTTTTTTTCTCTGTAGAACAAAACTTAGCTTCCTGAGACTCCAGGAGAGTAGTTTCGGGTGATGGTCGGGGCCACTCATGCCTCAAAGTAATTATATCAACCTTCACACTTGATAACAAGGCTGTTAAAACACACAAGCAATATACGTAAAGTTTGTCCTTGTGTCAAACAGAGGATTGAAATAGAATTATGGACAGATGGTTTCTATGCTATATTAATAGGTTCATGCCATCTCTCTGCATCTTCTAGAACTGAGATGAGTCAAATATCTTCAAAAGAATGGGTGAGACACAATGAATATACAGTGTGCTAAAAAGATTCTCCTACAAACTCTCCCAGGTGCTCTGACACAGCTGAGAGAGGATGCTGGCATTGGACATAACTTTATTAATATACCTGGTTTAAGTCTTCTGAAGTTTAACTCTTGAAAATAGTATTCTTATTTAATTAATTTATACCCTGAGTAAAGTTGCTTCTATGTTGAAAATAGCCTACAATGATGAATCCCATTGTTGATTGTGCATAAAATTAACTGAAGACTCTCAACATGAGATCCATTCTTCACCCAAAAATGTAGCATCAATTATTCTTTATGAGTCTCCCAAACCATCTTTGCATAAAACTCTGCCAGGAGGTGTTAACTTCCTGTATATGTTAATATATACTTCATATTAATAAATCAAGTTTCCTTGACCATATTGTTGACAATTAAGGCAAGTGCATCTTTTAAAATTTTATTTTACCCAAACAGTTTTATATTATGATCTGAGGTTTCCCTACAAATCCGTTTGTCTCTCATTAACCACCAGGATACTTATTAAATCCTTTCAACAGGTATTTAAGTCATGAAGATAGAGTCCTCACAGAGGGACTGAGGGCTTGAAGTGGAAGCCAGCCAGATGGAACAAGATAAGCTCTCTTCCCTCAGGAGAGAATAGATGGAGAGTACTTAGTGTCTTGCTCATCTTCCTCCTATGTGACGTAGCAACAAAGCATCTTCCATCAGACATCGAACCTGTATTCCTATATCCTAGACTTCCTAGTCTTCAAAATTTAAGGTATAAAATTATATTTTTGGTAAATTATTAAATTATCTAGCACCAGATAATGTGTTATAGGAGCATTAAAGAACAAAACAACACTAAATAAAACTCAGGAGACATCAGTTCTCTTCCGTTCCACTAGCTCTTTAATGCCTCGCTTTTCAGCAACCATGGAGGTCTCTGTACTGGCAAGTTGAAGAGCCTCCACCTTCCCAGGTTTCCCATAGAATCAAGTGGTGTGCTTTTGACCATCTTTACAACTTAAGCTCGGCATAATCATTCAATTCTTGGAATAAACATTTGATGCTTTCTCTCAAAATCGAAGGGAATTTTATAGGAGTCACTCACTATGGTTCATGTTTGGAGTCAAACCTAGAGTTTGTTATGAAGCAGCTACTATCTCAACAGGATAAGCTGCTGATGATTCAGATTTGCTGTTGTTACAACAGAGGTCACAGTACTGTTTTCATGGGGTAAAAATATTACCTCGGGAGTCCACTTATTTTGAACATCTCTTTTTTTAATGAGAGTGAAATCATTTAGTTTACCTCTCTCTAAGTTATATATTATATATTGAACTGTTTTTTTCCAGTTTACATTATAATTTCCTTTTTGTTTTTCGTGCTTCCCACGTAGCATTTTCTGGCCTTGAACTTACTTATGTAGACTTACCAGTCTACATAACATTGAATTTCCCATCTTCTTTCCCCTGCCTTCCCAATGCTAGAAATACAGCCTCTGTCTCCATGCCCAACTATATTATTTATTGAAATTTCATAACCATTTTTCTGTTAACATATTTTACTAACATCATGAGTTTTAATATTATCTTCCTTACTATTTAAAAATAAATCTGAAAACATGTAATTGTAAATTGATTTCTTTAAGTGATTTGGTTATTAGTATATTTTTGTTTTTCCTTTGCTTTTAATACCTCAAAGCACCATATGCAAACAAAGAATTTTGTTTTAAATATTGGTACAACAGAAACTATTTATTTCAGTGCCTAAGGTTTTATTTCTTTCCACAAAATTGAAATTTTTGTAATTTATCAACATACCCTTAACTTCTTCGCTTTCAAGATACTCATTGTGAGCTCATACTGGAATTATTTATATGAGATCATAGTACAGAAAATATTTTATCATCCATTACTTAAATAATAATAGTTTGCTAAATTTAATCAGCTTGTTAGATCTCTTAATGCCTTCATGACCAAATAAAGATATTGCTTGCAGCTTAAATAGATTTATGATGGCTTTCTCAAATATAAACATAACAAAGCAAGATGCTAATTTGGAAAGACTTGGCAACTCATACTACAGAAAAATTCATTAGGCTAATTCAGATATGAAATTTTTCAGTCTCTACTTGACTTCATATTGGCTCATTTCTTTCAACAAAGTAAATAGTCTATGCATGTTATGTGCTTGCCCTATTTCCAGTTTATTGCATATGCATAGCAAGCTAGAAGGCATGCTCTCAGATACCTATGTGCAGCTATCTCTGTTTTTTTTTTGTATATAAATTTCTGCATTGAGGCCTGGAGCATGAGTGTCCGATGTCTGCTCTTCCTTTAAAAATTCCATGTATTGCCAAAAAAAAAAAAAACCTTAAACTTTCTATGAAATATGAAATCAATACATGAGCATCAGTATCTCATGATGAAAAGAAACCAGTTATTTTCTAGGTGAATACACTCATGACCCTGACCACTGGCCGTTATTCTTGTCTGGGAACACATCTCTTTTAGGTGAGCCCAGCTTCAGTAATGCTTTAATTTGCAAGACTAACCAAGCTGAACCATCACTGAAATGTATGTGGATTTGAATCAAAGGGATTGTGTTAGAAATAGACACCATTAACCCCACTGCACTATAGTCCCAGTCTTACCAAATAGGAATGCCAGTGGCATAGACTACAGGAAAATTACCCAGGGTAGCTGAGCTCCGATTTTGGTCTTATTTTGAAAAGCTGCTTACTTTTACATTTAATTCACAAGAAATTTTACATTTAATTCACAGGGACATTTTTATACAATGTTATTTTTGTTTCTTTATTTAGTCATTGATTCAGCAAATATTTTCTGAATACAGCAATGTGTGACTTGAAATATTCAATTAGAAAGATAGAGAGATGAGAAATACATCATCTTTTTATTTATTTTTATGTATAAGTGTGTGTGTGTGTGTATGTACGTGTGTGTGTATTTGCACCAGTGCCTATGTATGCAGAACTCACAAGTCAATTACTTAATTGTTTCTCCACCTTATATGTTGACATAGAACTTCTTATTGAACCATGAAATCCTCAATTTGAATGAACTGTCTTTCTAGCAAGCCCCATGGATACTTCTGTCTCCTACCTCCCAGTTCTAGGACCACAGGCATGCCTCACTTTGCCCAGCTTGTAAGTGAACACTGAAGAATGAACTTAAACCTCATGGTTTTGTGGCAAGCACCCCACTGACAGAGCTATCTCCCCACCTCTTAAGTTATGTGCCAGCAATCCTATTTTAAAAGGAAGGAAGCAACTTATAATTTATTTTAACTGGAATTCATGTTGATACAACTTACATGCTTGCCTAGTGAAAATTCATACCATACTACAAGTCCTTTTTAAGAAAAGTCAATAATGCAGAGAAGTTAAATGTTCTATATATACTAAAGGTGATTCTGTGGAACACTGTTTTACCACCAAGCCTCTATCTCCAATTGGTGCTAATTAATTTCTTCCTCATCCCACTTCTTCCTGAAAAGAAGTGTGTTTAAATTTTTTGCTAAGGCTAATTTCTTATAAATTAACCAAGGTATAGTATCAACTCATTTATATTGTCCAGTATCTGAACTACCCAACTTCAACAACTCAATCATAAAAGCAAAAGCTCAGGATTTAATATATTATTAAGTCTAGATTAAAAAGCTTAATCTATATTTTACAATTATTAAATTATTATTCAAAGATTATATGGAAGTTTAGAGACAGACTCAAAGTTTGAAGTGTCCATCTAACACTATTTGTGAGTTTTTACTTTGTTTTTTTGTAAACAACTTGTTTTCCTCTGCTCTGAACATCCTGAAACTTCTTTGTGCAATAAGGCTGACCATCCTAGAACTTACTCTGTAGGGCAGGTTGCCCTTGAACTCAGACATCTTCCTGACTATGTACCCCGAGTGCTTGGATTAAAGGTATACAACACCATATCCTAAAAATGTATATTTCTTATATGTAGCAAAAGGAAGGGTTCTTGTTTCATACCCATTCTGTTAATCTGTGTCTTTTTATTGAAGAGTTGAGGTCATTGATATTGAGAGACATCATCGAGCAAGGATTGTTAATTCCTGTTATTTCAGTGGTGGTGCTGGCAGTGGTGGTGTTTGTAGTGATGGTGTGTGTGTGTGTGTGTGTGTGTGTGTGTGTGTCTGGTGTGTGTGTGTGTGTTTCCCTTCTTTATTTTTAACTGATGTGAGGTTTTGTATTCCCTGTATTTTCACGTGTGTAGTTGACCTCCTTGGTTTAGACTTTCCTTCTAGCACTGTTTTATAGTACTGGATAAATATTGTTTAAATTTGAGTTTATGATGTAATATCTTATTTTTTCCATTTATGGTATTTGGACGTTTTATTTGGTATAATAGACTGGGTGAACATCTGTTGTCTCTTAGAGTCTGCAGCAATCTGTTCAAGTCCTTCTGGAATTTGGAATCTCCATTGAGAAATCATATTTATTTCTAATTGGTCTGCCTTATAAGTTACTTGATCTTTTTCCTTTGTTAACTTAAAAAGAAAACCATACTTATGTGTAAAGAGGGAGCCTCACAAGAGAAAATGCTTCCATCAGGTTGATGTGTAGGCAAGTTTCAGAGGAGCGTGAGGATGAGGCATTTTCTTAATGAATAGTAGTTGTGGGATGGCTCAGGCCACTGTGGGTAGTGACACCCTTGGGTAGATGCCCTACGTTGTATAAGAAAGCAAACTAAATGAGTCATGAGGAGCAAGCCACAAGTAGTGTTTCTCCGTGGTCTCTGCTTCATTTCCTGACTCCAGGTTCCCACTGAGTTTTCCTTGGAAATAAACTGTAATTGGGACATGTAAGCAAAATAAATATTTTCTTTCCTTAAATTGGTTTTGGGCAGCACTTTTACCACAACAGAAAGCAAACTAGAACACATCTTTCATGTTACAAAGATATATCAAGATTTAGCATTTCTCCTTGGAAATATGCTCTGGAAACAAATTTAGGCAACGACTCTCAAAGAATGTCAGACATAAGAAACACCTGCAATTGTAATTTCTAGGCGCATCAACACCTCTTTGCAAGTCTTTCTGTCACTGAGGTAACAGATGCCTTCCAAGAAGTGATGAACGTGGACTGGGTGCCAGCAGAATGAAAGCCTATAATCATGCTGTCTCAGCCTCTGACAGCGTTAGTTATTGTTTCAGCAACTGTAGCGACAACAGTGACAGGTACAGAACAGAAATAAAGATGGAGAATAAAATTATTGTCTTCTCTTCCTTTTGCCTTAAGAGTAGGTTATCCAAGAGTGTTCTGTCCCCAAGAGAATTCTGCCATGTGTCATGAGCACCTTCCTTTCTAAATACTTGGATACACTTCTGCCTGCCTTACTATTGTGATAAAATTTAAAAAGCACATCTAATTATGAGATTTTTATTAATACAAGCCTTGTTTATACTTGTGGATGTGGTTTAACTATAGCCTGAGACAAAAAAAGTAGTCAAAATTGTAGCTGAGTTAACATAAAAATTATTTATGTTAATAAAGACTTGTTAATCTTCAAATAACAAAATAGAAAAACATCAATATTTTAAACCATTATTTGAAAGAATGTGGATTATCAATAGGCTTTTAATACTATTTTGTTAAGATACTCAAACAATATATATATATATAAATTAAAATCTCTATGAACATTTCAGCCAACTCTGTACAATGATAACATGATTTTGATTCAGAACAAAACTGCTCTCTATAACAGTCTAGAGATTCACTATGTACATGATTGTGTGAAAGGCTTTAAAATGCAACACTCTTTGACAAACAGACTCAACGCAGTTTGATTCTTATGTGGATTCAAAAGAAATTGCACTCCAGGCATTCGGCAGAAAGAACAGAGGCATTTGGCAACTTAAGATGTCAGAAAAATTCAGTTGAGCATAAGTCCTTTTCCCTACATTTTTGTATTTCAGGCACACTAAATATGCAATACTCTCAATAATGCTGTCTCATCAAACATATTTGTCTACTCTGCTTGCAATGAGAAAACACCTAAATTCCTGGCAATCCCTTCACACTTTAGTACCCTGCAAAATGGGCTGGAACATTACAGATCCTTTCTAACTTCCTTGAGCCTGGGATATCTGACAGCATCAGTTCACAACCACTTTGACGTTTCATCAAGAGAAGGAATTATGGAAGTACCCAAAAAGGACTTCTGCTAGTGTACATGATGTTTCTCCACCTTTCCTTTTGTATTGCATGAGCTCAACATTTTTTGCTTTATATGTTTAATTGCATGTTATATTTCACTTGGTGTTTAGTGATACTTTAATTCTTTCATAAAATCTTTATAACTGCTCATTTGTTACCCAAGGTTTTGACATTTTAGAAAGCCCCTCCAATTGGACAAATAGTGATAATATCACAAATAGTGATACAACAGCTAACATAACTTGCTTTTTAGAATGGCTGGAACGTTTCTCCACCTGTCTACCCTCCATGCCGTTTGCAAAGAGGAATCTCTAGTCACCGTTTCCTCCTCTAAAATCTGAACCCACACCTGATTTTTCTTCTGCCTTAGACTTCGTCTCTACCAGTGAACTCCCTCTCCTCCTGCTGTCTTTGCCCAGGGAGGAACCTTCTGCTGCTGCTGCTGCTACCTTCTTGCCCATTCTCCTGCGCCTGATCTCAGGATACTGCCCTCCTCAGACAAGACTCAGACTTTTAACCCACCTTCTTCCTGCCTGACAAACCTTTACCTATTCTTCCGGTCACCACCACACAGTCGCTGTCATTTGGCTGCTCCTTTTATCAAGCCCTACTCCATTCTTCCACTCTGCAAGGTTGCAGTTTCTGGAGTCCCAGGGAAAATCCCTTTTTCTTTTCCTCTTGCCAGTCTATCTATAATAGAAAAGCACTTCGATTCCAAAATGTTTCACAAAGAAATTCAGTATCTTACAAAGTCCTTTAATTTAATTTATCATGATATCTATGTCACTCTGCTCTCTTTCCCTATCTAAGGACAGGGAGCATCTCCAGATATCTGCTCAGCACATTCAGATATTGTTCATGTGCAGCAGAGGGGTCTTAACCTAATTGGTGCTATAGAAGTCCCAAGCTGTGCTGCTTAGGTTTTTGTTAACTTAATACAAACTAGGATCATTTGGGAAAATGGAGCCTCCATTGAGAAAAGGCCTTGATTGTACTGGTCTTACACATGTTGTGGGGCATCTTTTTGACTAATTATTGATGTGGGAAAACCCAGTCCATGTGGATAGTAATAGGTGGTCTTGACCTCTTTTTAAAAATATAGTCTTTTTATAAAGTAATTGAATCCATTGATGTTAAGAGACATTAATGACCAGTGGTTGTTAATTTCTATTATTTTTCAATGGTAGTGGTTGTGTGTTTCCCTTCTTTGTGTTTTTCTGGTGATAGATTATCTGTTGCTTGTGCTTTTGTGGGTGCAGTTAGCTTCTCTGGGTTGGGGTTTTCCTTCTAGTATTTTCTGTAGGACTATTTTGTGGATACATACTGTTTAAATCTGGTTTTTATCATGAACTATCTTGTTTTCTCCGTTAATGGTGATTGAAAGCTTTGCTGAGTATAGTAGTCTGGATTTGTATCCATGGTCTCTTTGTGTCTGCAGCACATCTGTCCACAACACTTCTGGCTTTCATGGTTTCCACTGAAAAGTCGGGTGTAATTCTGATAGGTCTACCTTTATTATTCTGCTTATCAAGAACCAAGGCTAAATATAACTCGAGAAAGTGATGAAAAGATTAGATATCCACCTTCATATCATTTCAGTCAGCAGCCAGTATTAGATAAAAGCTTCAAAAATTAGAGAACAGTCCGCACAAAATCCTCAAAGTGGAAATATAAAACCATCCTTCAAGGTTTTTAATAATAGAGCAGAGGAAACAGGATCGGGTTAGATATCAAGTGTTGACAACAGCCTTATGTCATACTCCTCAGGCTTCCTGAGTTTGTTGGGATTGACATCTACTACCTAAAACAAACAAAGAAGGAGAAGTCTGCTCCCACCTCCATCTATCTGACTGAACACAAAGTATAATGGCTAATCATGGTTGACATCTTGACACGCTTTGGAAGAGTGAATCTCTCCTGATAATTGATTCTACCTGATTGGCAGGTGGGCAATGTCTATGAGGAAATTATTTATTGCTAATTGATAGGAGGGCCCATTCTCCTTGGGGTGATTTTACTCCTAAGCAGATGGTCCTGAATTGGATAAGAAAGATGACTGATCACGAGCCATAGAAAGCAAGTCAGTAATAAGCTACCCGCTATGGTTGCTCAGCACATTTGGATGTTTTCCTTTGTTGGTACCTCTGCTTCTACTTTAGATCCTTCCTGGCCTTCCCTTGGTGATGTATCAGGAAGTGGAAGCTGAAATAACCCTTTTGTCCCCCCTAACTGCTTTGGGTCATGGTATTTATCACAGCAACAGAAAGCAAACTAAAACATAGGGCAAAGATGTCAGTTACTGATAAGCCTGATGCATCTAGGATATGGGAATGTCTGATTCAGTTATATCAGAATTTACTGTACCCATACAAGAGTTCTTGCTCTCTCTGATATGAAGTAGAATGTACTTCTGCCAAAACCAGAGTGGCCCACCACTGTGCAATCTATTTGCATATTCCTTTCCTAATTCCTTCTTGGTTATCCTCAATTATCTGATCTCTCTCCTAGAACATGTATTCTAGAAAGTTCCCTACATCTGTTCTTTATCGGTCTGTCACAATATCTTAAGGAGGCAAACTAATTTGTACTATTTTTTAACCAATACTCCTCCCTTCTGGGAACTCTGTTTACCACTACCATCTGTTTATTCTTGTGTCAAATACACATCCTCCCTTCTATTATTCCACAATGTACTCTTATACTAAACAATTTATATGGATCTTAAGCTTTTGTGTGTCAGGAACAATTATCTACTCACCCTGAAAAATTTGAGGAACTGAAACCTATCATTATCTGACTAATCAAAGTACAAATTTTATGAATTTTATGATCTACTCTCTCTACACCACTCACTCTTGCTATCCAAAAGTAGATAAGTATTCCACCACTTAATCCAAGTTTTGTCTTATTAATTAACCTGCATGTCCACATATACCTTTTTATCCAACATTCACTCTTCTATCTCTTCTCAGTCCTTGATACAAAGGTACTTTCTTTATTATTTCCCTTTTACCATTGATTTTCTTGCCATTTGCATTTACCTGGAAGGCCTTGATACCTAAATGATCTCACTGCTGTTCTGGACAATACTTCCCTAAGTATTTCACGATGGCCCTCATCTCCTTGACCAAGCTCATGTGTATATTTTACCTTAAAAATTCTCCGAGGACATGCTGCTTACACAGAGATGGCCTCCTTCTCTGTGGGACATCTTGGGACATGTCTCCAAAGCATACCTAGATCCTTATTAATATCTTGGCTCATTGGGGATACCAGGTATCCTCCTCTAAGATTCAGATAGCTTCTATTAATTAACTTACCTTGGTCACAGTCTAACTTTTTTATTTCCTTGGAGTCTTAGCTAATCCTTCTGTTTATTGAAAATAATTCCTTTACCATACAATATATTCAATTGTGGTTTCTCCTCTCCCAAATACTCACACTTCCTCCCTATCTTCTCTTCCATCAGGATCCATATCTCTCCTTATAAAACAAACAGACTTCTCGGGGATAATAATTCAATAAAATTGGATGAAATAAAAACAAACCATTTGGTATAAGACAAAACAAAGAGAAGCAAAAGAGTCAAACTAAAAGAACAAACAGACCCCCCCACACAAAGGAATTCACACACAGAGGAGTTTCATAAAAACAAACAAAAAAAGCACAAGACAAATATATACACAAAGGCATTCGTTGTACAATGAAAAAGTCTGGAGTCAACACTATACAACAAAGAATGCTGTTCATTTTATTTTGTAATGTTGATTTACTTTAGCTAAATATCTTTGCCAAACTATTTAGAATCGCTGAGCCTCTTCTAAAGTATCCAACCTGCATTGTCTACGTTTAAGGCAGACGTGGCTGCTCCTGTTTTAGGTCTTTGATACCCCTCCTAACATTTTGCCTTGTTTTTCCATGTCTATTTGAACATAGCCCTAGTTCTTATCTGTGTGTTTTATGGAAAAAACATCAGAGAGTAGCTTAACAGTTTAATAGTCAGACTTAGAGGTACATTTATTTGGGCTTCTTTTTTGAAGACCCATGAAGTTACCTCTCTGTGAATGATAGAAAGTTTCAGGCTAATATTCTAACAACATACTCAATCTCTGCTTCCAATAAATTGCATCAAACCTGATCATTTGATTGAAGACACATTTCTAGTCCACCATCTTGTCGCAGACTTCCCACACCATCACCCCACAATTATTTGCTCTCAAGCCTCTCTAAAGGGCTTTCAGACTATTTCCCTTCCCCATACAGATCGCTGAGGACATCTCCCAGGACAGCATTTATACATCAGCTTCATCTGTATGCCGTACTCTCAGCAAGAGTGCTATGTTCTCATGTTAGTATACCTTTGGATCAGGTAGAATAGAAGCTTCCCCACCATGTTGAAGAGCAGATATGATGTCATTTGTAGCTTCTATCTGTAATCATTCCTTGCTTTTGCTTGATTTCTCCTCTACAATCTGACAGAAACTTCTTTTCATTTCCAAGGAAGCTCAGCATCTAGTTATTTTGACAGGTAATAAATGTTTCTTCTCTATCCCCTATACTTCACAAGAAAGGCAGAACTTACAAATGTTTCTTTCAACTTATTAATCAGTGCTGAGATCCAAACTTCCATGGCCAGCTTTTCTATCAAATGGTATCCTTTGTTTATGACTCTCCAAGAAAATTTATTAACCTTTGCCCTTTGAGTTTATATGACAGAACCATTCATTATTATGCACCCTCTACCAAATACCTCACCTTCCTTTCGTAATGCCCCCTTCCCCTTTGCATAAACCAGTCATACTCTAAATCAACGACCTCCCTATACCTCAACAATATCCTGCAGTATCTTTACATATGCACGTGGGCAACTGTATTTGCATTTAGGATCCTTCCCCAGCCTTACAACCAAAATTGAGATGAACCTCATTGAGGTAATCACAATAGCATAAAGAAGAGACAACTCTTGCAGGCTACAACTCTGTAAGCTCAAAGGATGTAGACCTCAACTCTAAAACACTTTTGGTGGCCCTTCCTTTTCTAATCCCTCCAGTCTCACAAATGCAAACTCCCCATGCATAAGCATGACCATCTGGAGCTACTCTGATTTATTAAACTTCCCTGAAGTAAATAAGTGTCTGGACTTCATTTGCAAATCTTTGAAACCTGCCTCTATATGCCTCCCACCACTACCAGCCACTGCTAAAGTACCATGATATGCCCTTGGATACTCTGTTTTTTCCCCCTTTCTCCACTTACTACCCTATTCTGATCAATAGATAATAGACCCTTCATGGTCCTTAACCCATTACTGACCTTGGGAGATGCTGCCTCCTTTTCTACATACTGAAAGCCTCTTTCTAATTCTAAAATTCTGACATACAGGACTTTGCTTTTCTTCACTTGTAAGATCAACAGGCATATTTCCAATAATATCCCAGCTCATAGCTGTGGCATAGCTCCATAATGATTACTTTATTACATCTACTCAGCTTCTTTTATAGGATTCCTCTTACCCAGCCTTTCTTTGCATATCCCACTTCTTCAATGCCTTAGCCTATAACACTCCTTTAGGAAACCTCCCTTTCTTTCTTCACGGCTTAACTCTTCTTATTTCACCTTCTACTCATTACTGAGACCTAGATTTCTCTACCCCACACTCATGCCAATGAAAAGACCAGGGGCCAATTGGAAAAGTCCCTTTCATTTTTTGCTCAGAAACCTCTTCCTTTCCCTCTTCAACAGGCAATGAGTGCTCTCTTACTCACCTTGATGTGCTGTCATCCTCCCTTTCCTTCTGGTATCTGTTATAACCTTACTCTATTTGAGAGAGATAAGCTGACTCATCCCATTATCCTGTGGACTGAAAGTACTTCAGAGTTAAGCTCTAGGGACTTGTTGAATCTTATATACTCTCATACTTCCAAGGCCTTACTTAGAACTTTGACTACTCTCTCTGGAAAATTCTCAATTTGAGAAAATGAGGTCATTGCCCAGGAAAACTGGGATATTACCCCACATATTCTCTCATATCTTCTTTTTTATAATTTTTATTTAGTATTTTTGTTTTTTTCAGTTTTATTTATTATGAATGTAGTGTTCTGTCTGCATGTATGCCTTCATACCAGAAGAGGGCATCAGATCTCATTATGAATGGTTGTGAGCCACCATGTGGGAATTGAACTCAGGACCTCTGGAAGAGTAGCCATTGCTCTTAACTGCTGAGCCATCTCTCTAGCCCCTTCTCACATCTTCTAACCTGCAAATTTTTCTATTGTCTCACCAGCTCAGGAAATATCTTCCTCTGGAACACCAATTTATGTCTTTTTACCACTCAATTGGTTTGCTGTACAGACATTGAACTTCTTTACCATAACCAATTACTGCTTAGTTTATTGTTTCTTTCCCCTTCCCTCCTGTATCAATTTCTCTACCTACCTGCCTGCTTACAGTCCATAGCAATCAGCCTACTGAGGCTCTTTCAGATATACCCCAGGTAAAAAGACTACCCTAATTACAATTCTACAGATCCAAATATACTTGCATACAGTTAGCATTCTCCAAAAGGTGCAGAGTCTGGGTCTCATCACTAGCTAAACAGGGATCACTTGTCTCTTCCTCCGGGAATGATGTTATTTCTATATAAACCAGGCCAGACACAACAAAGAAATTCTAGCAAACAACATAGGCAGCTGAACTTCAATAAAAGTGTCAAGAACACATACTGGGGAGAGAATGGCCTCTCCAAAAAATAGTACTGCAAAACTGGACATCCCTGGGACAAAAATGAAATGAGACCCTTATCTCTCACTTTTTCAAAATTAACTCAAAATGAAATAAAACTACTAAATTAAAACACATAAAGAATGTTTTCTTACATTTTTAAAGACATGTATTTTTAAAAGGACTGCAACAAAAGAAGAAAAATGATATTAGTGTAAGTTTAAACCTTTAACATGATAAGGAATCAGCTAACAGAATAAAGGTTTGACCTAGAGAATGGTAGGAGGTATATGTATCCTATATTTCTGTCAGGGTTCATATTTAGAATTTGTAAGGATCCCAGCTTCATAATTAATACCTATTCTAATTAAAAATGAACAAAAGAGTTGAACAGATGTTTCTCAGCATACTTCCCAAGAGGTATACAAAGAAATATGCCACATTGCTGATCATCTAGAAAATACAAATCAAAATGACAATGAGTTGCCATATCACTCTAATTCAACTGTCTAGTTTCAAAGGCAGTGTATTTTTGCATGTGTGTGTTTTCTTGTGTATAGAAGTTCCAAAATTAGTCCAAAATAAAGTAACGAATGACCTAGCAATTTCAGTACTAATCATATCCTCAGTGGTAATGAAATTCTTATGCCTAAGTGGTATGTGCCCTCCGTGACCAGTGTGATCCTCTGGTCAAGAGAGGGAATCAACTTATGTACCTAAAGGTCTCAACTGATGAATGGTCAAAGAAAATCTAGGAATTATATCTCTCTAAAATGTTATTTGCCCCTAAAACTGATAAAAATCCTATCATATTATGGAGCAACAAAAATATATTGGGAAATCATTATGTTAAGTGAAATAAACCAGAAACAGAAGAAAACTGTCATACTATCATAATCCTTTGAGGACTCTAAGAAAGCTGTTTTTACAGAAAAACAAAGTATAGAGACAGAGGACCTTAGGTGCTTGGGGAAAAGTTGGTCAAGGATACTAAATTAGGTAGTAGGAGGTAAGCATCCTTCCATTCTAAAGAGATGACTATCATTAACAATATCATATTTATATTTAATGTAATTAGAGTAGAGGGTTTTTTAATTTCTTTTCAGCAAAGAAAAAGTCTATGTTTGGTACGCTATACACTGATCATTTTATGTGAACACAGGTGCACACTGTGCCCATAATTTCTGTGGTTTTGATTAATGAATAGCTAATTTGAATATTTTAAAATATGCAAACCCTAAGGCAAAAGAATAAAATAGATTTAGAAACTTTTTTTTTCCAATATTTTGACCTAGCCAGAAATAATCTTGTTTTGGACATCAACAAGGAGTTCAAAGTTACAGTCACAGCTGTGTATGTTTTTAATATAACAAAACATACACTTTATATTTTACTAACAATATTCCCTTTCTATGTTACCATGCTAGTTATCTTTATCATAAGTAAGAATGGGAGAACAAAATCAATAGATAGAAATATAAACTGGGATGAGTTAAGGGTTTTATGAGGAACTACAAAAGTATTTCTATATTAGGATATAAAAAGAAAATAGAACCACACTAAGTAATGAACTTATCTTGTGTTTTCCAAAGTATTAACTAATATCTCCATTCAGAACTTCTATGCTGTATTCTACTTTATCTTCACAATAGGGTAAGTTGAAAATTTGCACATGAAAACTTCAGTCTATAAAAGCTAAACAATTTGCCTAAATCTCATGACCATTAAATTTAAAAAGTAGATGAATAATTTAAATGTGGTACCAAAACTTGAGTCATGACATTTCCTTCTTTTTCAAGAAACTCACACAGTGTACTCCATGTATCTTCACATGAACCCCATATCTGCTTCATTGTACACATTGGTGTATGTTTGTTGTCCTTACTTACTGGAAGACTTAAACATGAACGCAAGTGTTCTATGCTAACCCGAGTCCCATAGCTAGGCTCTATTTCAAAAAAAAAAAAAAAAAAAAAAAAAAAAAAAAAAAAAAAAAAAACCAAAGACAAACAAACAAATGCATCATATTATTGTCCCTATCCCTATAAATTCAGAACTAAATTTTAGTCAGTTGGTTCACTTTTTTTTCGTTAATAAAGCTTTACATAAACTGGGCCCATCTACTATTTTGTTGGTTTATTTTCTGCCTGCTTTGGCATTATAAGGGTCTATAGGTTAAGAGGATTGAAAACTAGGGATTTTGTACTTCTGATAGCCACTGGGACGGTGTGTGGGACAAGACTGTCCCAGGTGCCTGGCCAGTCAGGAGTAGCTCTTCACATACTGAATTTTCACCATCTCCAGTGCTGATACTTCTCCTTGAGGAGATGAGAAATACATTGGTATATGATTGTGTACCTGTTTCAAGGGTTAGTCAAGAGAAGCATAATGAGCCTTCAACTAAGACTTCTTATGTCAGTGAAGGACACCAAGACCTCATTGAGTACGATAACTTGTCTGTGAATGTAATCCTGTGTGCCTATTTTCAGAGTTTCCAAAGTACCTGTGTGACACACAATGACTCTTTTATAAGTTTCCTCTAATCGGGGAAATTAATATAGTTTCACATATTAAAACATTATAAATAACAAAGAAGAACATGTAAACCATTTAAGTTCAGCTCAAATTAAAACTGGGAACAAACCTAATATTTGTCTCCTCAGAATAAAAGTTATGAAAATTTGCTTTTAGAGCAGCAAATGCACTTCAGGAAGGTTTTCAAACTACAAATAGACTGTCTGTGTACTGAATAGATTATTCAATCAAATAAGTTTATACAATTAGTTCTTTTGAAATTCCTTGATAGGTATATGTTACAAAAGTATGACGTATTTAAGTTACTATATAAAACAGTAATCTAGAAGCACTGAATTAACTTACATGTCTTCGGGATCCATCGTATTCACATCTCTCAATTTTCCCTAAGCTGCCGTCTGAGAAATACAGCTTTTCTGCTCGGTGATCGATGGTGAGTCCATTTGGAGTGAGGATGTCTGAGCTGACTATCACATGTGGATTCTTCCCAGTCAGTGTGGCTCTCATGATGCTGGGATGCTGTTCATTCCAATTGGTCCAAAACATTAAGCTGGTTAAAGTAAAAATTGTAAGAAAAATTGAAAAAAAATTGTTATTCAAAACAAAAACATTAGTAGAGATACAAGAATGTGCAGTTGTTTAATATTTTCCTCTAAGTCCATGACCCCACGGAAGGCTAAGTAGAAAGGAGTGGATCTTGTTTTCAGAAACAGATTCTACAATTCTCTTAAGGATACTCAAATGACTCAGGCAAATACAACTGCCCTGTGTGCATCTTCAGATGTGTGGAGTGGGTTTAATGCATAATGAGAAGAAATTCATTAATTGTGCAACTAATCAAGGACAAAACAGTAATCTTAAAATGTATATGAACTCTATTTTCTTCAGCTGAATTTTAACAATCGTCACATTTCAGCAAATCCATCATGATCACTATAGGCAATTAGTTTTTGGTTATGATATATATTATATATATATATATATATATAAAATATATATGATAGCTACATATTTTCCTAGAATTGTTAAAAATCAGACATGTTTTGCCCTTGCAAATTTACTTTGGAAATTCTGCATTTCTTGTTGTTTATTTTTTAGATATAAAATGATCAAACTTCTTTATTTCTATAGTTTTTAATCTGTTTATTTAATTATATATATAATAAATTATATACAATTATTCTACAATTGGTTGGGCATCCTGGGGTGTTTCAAATCCGTTACCACAATATCTGCTACATACAAATATTAGATTAATGTCTGTATTATTGTGCTCTGAGGAAGTCCTGGGATTACATAGAAGTCCTTTGAGCTCAGCAGGAGGGGACAAAGCCTATAAGTCCTATTTTCATGAAACAGCTTTTCACACATCTTCCCCTGCACTAGCTACTTAGGTTGAAAGTGGAGAACACAAAGTCAAAGAAAAGGGAAGAGTCTAGAAGTATGAACACTCTGAGAATCTGCTTAGCTAACTGGAATCAAGAAAACCTGCCAAAATAATATTTTATCTTTACAAACAAACTGCCCATACACTTCAATACACAAACACTTAAAGCGAATTTAGGGTATGACCATCAACATTGCTAAGTAAGTTGTTGAGAATTTTGTGAAATCAATTTCTGTACCATATCCAAATTAAAAAAGAAATAAACGTTTCTAGTTTCTGATTTAAAAAAAATCTCACATGTATCTCTAGTCTTTGTAAAACACAACGGTTCTTTCCCTGCAATCCTACGAAATTGAGACATGTTGTGGTCTGTGAAAGAGCAAATACACCAAAAATTACTGGCAGCCCTAGAAATATTTTTTAGTGAAAATTTGGTTTATTGAATCATTTAGTATTTAAACACTTAATTTACGATATTAAATTCACAATTCTTCTACAATACTTTTCTATTCAAAGTCTGAAGATGTTTTCCTTCCATTTCTTCTCTCATTTCACAGTTAAGAAAACAGAGGGTGAGCAATTCAGTCTAGAGCAATCCCAAATTATACAAATTATTACTTTCTGAGTCAAGTCTGGACTCGAATATTCAGGCTAGTAATTATAACTTATGATTTTCTTTTAAAATATGTGTTGGTCAACAAGTAACAAAAGTAATTTGAAAGTATCATTAATATAGATATGTAGATGATGATTAAATTTACTTATTATGTTTTAAATTTTAATTACAAATCACCTTCCAGTTCAAACTCTGCAATGTGTATAATTCAAATATTTAGTTTGCTAAATACAAATTGAAAGTGAATTTGATCTATTTTATAACTAATTGTACGAATATGAAGCAGTCATCAATTGGTAATTATTATAAGTAATAGCAGGAGTCATAGACCTGTGATTATTTTAATTAACGCATTTATTCCTTTGACCCATTTTTCACTCTTACTCAAGAGCAAATGTTACTGTGTTCATGAACTGAAAAGATGAAGTGAAAAATGACCATTTTCCCTCTGATGTAGAACAAATATTACCGTGCTCATGATGACTTGAGGCTCAATTAGGGAATTAAGTCTAAAATCATGAGGTTCGAAGAACTTTCACAGAAAGTTCAATATGAGCCAAGTCTGGTAGCCCTTTTCCACTCAGAGTCTGAGGTCCCTGATTATCTGCCACAGTGCTCATTTTTTGTAGATGCCTGAGAAAAGAGCTTTGGAGGTTGTTCAACAAAGATGGGGTAGAAATTTAAAGGCTATAAATGGGGGGAGCGATCCGTATTTGTAGGTGTTATACTATTATACACAAGAGATTTGAAAAAACCCACCAGAAACCTTCTAGGATCATTCAAGCATTTCAGCAAAGAGGCAGGGTACAGAATCAGTTTGCAAACACCAATAGCCTTTCTACACACCACCAACAATCACATTGAGAAAGAGATCATGGACACGTTGTTGTTGAAATAACATCAAAGACAAGTTACCTTGGAATAAACCTAGCCAATGAAATAAAATACCTCTTCAAGTAAAACATCAAACATCTTTAAAAAGAGGTTGAAAAAGACACTAAAAAATATAAAGGCATCAAATGCTCAAGAATTTGCAGAATTAATATGGCCTTTCTATATAATTAGTTTGCATATCTAATACAGTCCTACTCAAAATCCCCAAAATATTTCTTAGAGCTATAAAAAAAAAGCTCTAAAATTTATATGGTACCGAAAGAGACCACAGATAGACAAAGAAATCCTGTACAACAAAAAATAATTCTCAGAGAATTGGACTCCAGATTTCAAGCTGTATTACAGAGGCACTGTAATTAGACAATACAGCACTGGAAAAAACAGTCATATATATCAATCAAATAAAACAGAAGATATTTAGTCATCCAATATTTGACAAAGAGGACAATAGCATTTAGTAGAAAAATCAACATCAACAAGGTACTGACTGGGAAAATCGGATGTCCACATGCAGAAGCATAAAACTATAGACATATTTATCACACTGCAAAAAATTATCTTCAAGTGTATCAGGGACTTCAATTTGAAACCTGAAATCCTAAAAATGCTATAAAAAAGCACTGGCAAAACCGAACTCTCTGAATATGGTGGACAATGAGGGCTGCTGAGAAGCCAAGGACAATGGCACTGGGTTTTGATCCTACTGCATGTACTGGCTTTGTGGGAGCCTAGCCTGTTTGGATGCTCACCTTCCTAGACCTGGATGGAGCGGGGGGAGGATCTTGAACTGCCTACAGGGCAGGGAACCCAGACTGCTCTTTGGACTGGAGAGGGAAAAGGAAGGAGTGGGGCATGGGGATGGGGGAAGGGGGAGGAAAAAGGGAGGGAAGGAGGAGGCGGAAATTTTTAATATAAATAAATTAATTAATAAATTAATAAATAAATAAACAGAAAGCACGGGCAACTCTGTTTAAGATACAGGTACAGGAAAGACTTCCTGAAAAGTTCTCCATTTGCCCAGGAACAAAAGGCAATAATTGACAAGTGAAACCTCATAAAACTAAAAAGCTTCATGCAGCTAAGGAAACAATGAAATTATTGAAGAAGAAATCCTCAGACTGGGGGAGAATCTTTGACAGCTACACCCTTGACAGAGGACTAATACCCAAAATAGATACTGAACTCAAAAAAAATGAAACATCAAGGAAGTAAATGACCCATATAAAATATGAGCTGATAATTAAAAGCTGTTCTTCATACTCATCAATTATGAAAATGCAAATTCAAGCAACTCAGAGATTTCATCTCACCGAAGTCATAACATAACTGACACCGATTACGATGAGTTGGCTGAGAAGGGGAACTCTCATTTACTGTTGGTGTTAATGTACACTGGTACAATCCTTCTGGAAACCATTGTGGGGAATCCTCAAAACACTAAAAGTCAACATACCACAACCCAGTGGTATCACTCTTTGGCGTATCCCCAAAGTACTCAAATTCCAACCCCTCAGATACTTTCTCACCCTTGCTCATTGTTGTCCTATTCACAATAGCTAAGGAATAGAAACAACCTTAATATCATTCAACAGATGGATGGATAATTAAAATGTGTTGCATATACACTACGGAATATTATTCAACTCTAAAAGTGAAATGACATTTGAATGCAAATAGATGGTTCTAGAAAATATTAAATTGAAGGCAATCCAGAGAATATTAGATTGAGAGACAAACCTCACAGCTTCTCTCTCATTTGTGGATCCTGGCTCCTCACACGTGAGTATGCAACACCAAGTCATTAGCAGAAACCAGGAAAGTGTAAAGGAGCAATGGGCAAAAGGGAGATTCTGTGAGAGAAGTAGGATACAAGTGACTGGAAGTGGCAAATGAGGAACAGGGAAGTAGGCCGTAAGTGTGGAGGCAGGTGCGAAGTCAGTAACAGAAAAAGAAGGAAGGGATAACAACACGAAAATTGTTTGATAAGTCATATGAATTTATATTTACCAATAAGAATACAGAATATTGCCATTTGGAATGTGTACTAACAAAACTCCAGTACCCGTCATGAGAAATCTCTTGTCCTATGGTTGATCAGTTTGTCACGATAGTCCAAATAACTCCCAAAGCAATATAAGCTCATTCTTGTGTGCCCTCAGAATTTGAAGGAAAGTCCCTATTAGTGACGCCCATGCACACTTAAGGGATAGGATTCAGAATTCTCAAAACTGTACCTAAATGCTTCCTTCTCTTATCTAGAGTCTATGGTGTCAGAAATAACTGTGTAAGTTGCTACGGACATTAACAATCAGCAGTCCTGCCTATTTGGGAAACTATAAGCCACAACAATGACCAGCATAACAAGATATCCATAAAGGTGCAGTAGTGGTATTCACATGTGATTGTCATCCAATAACTGTGTAATGAGACTGAAGACCCACTCAATAGGATGAAAGGTATGCCTGGTTGTAGAAACCTAGCTAATTTCATGAGACTACTGAGGACAGTGCCTTAAAACAAAAAATATTGCTACCACTTAGATAGATTGGTATGTTTCTTTAACAACTTTTAAAATCTTATAACCATAGATAAGTGTTTGTGTGTGTGTGTGTGTGTGTGTGTGTGTGTGTATAATCGAAGATTCTCTCTGTAGCAAACAGGGGCATCACAGAAAATTTTAACTGGATACAATGAGAAATGAATGAATTGTGGCGAATTCAGCCCCAGTGAATATATCTGCAGCGCAGCTACAGCATCTGTGGCTCAGGGAGCATCACATAAGAAGGGACGGAAGGATTACAGGAGTCAGAAGGCCAGGAATTCTGTGTCTGTAAGACTGCCTCTTTAGAAAGGGCTGAGTATACAAAACCTGAACAAAATGTCAATAGGCATACTATCACAGAATAGGAAAAATCTCACAGGGTTCTTTCCCTAGGGGAAATAAATACCAAGCAACTAAGGTTTGGATAGAGAGGGAGAATTAGTCTCTCCCAAGGATGAGCTCTCTGCAATTATGAGGTCAACTCTGAAATCATACACACATACTCTTACACACACACTAATAAAAACAGACTCAGCAGGTTGGATCTATACTGTCTACATCATATACAAAGAAAGAAACTTTCAATTTGATACATGATGCCAGGGTCAAGGAGGGGGTTGGAAGAAGTGGATACCAGAAGAGGTAGAGTGAGGAAAAGAAAAAGAAAAACAAATGGCATAATTATATTCTAATTAAAAATTGCAAACGCAAAGATTGAATGAACATACATTAGCTTCATTTTTGGGGGGAGGGCATTTATTTGGGGGCAAAATGTGACTTTCTCCTTCATATCTTTACCATACCATAATGAAGTGAAATTCAACACGTGTATTTATGCCTAACTGCTTTGTCCGCTTTTTTGTGTAAAGATGTCTTTTATGACACTACTCAACACTGTCGTGTTTTCTACGTTGTTTTATTTTTATTTTCTCGAATTATCTCTAACATATTCTCCTCTTAGAAATACCTCGAAATCACCATCCAAGTGTCTGGACAGTGTATCAACAAATGGATGAAGTTGAAAAGATAAGCATATACAGCAATTATTTCATTGTTGATTGTTTTCTTTGGATTACTTTTAGGCAGATCCCCAGATATAAAAATAATTGGATCAAGTAATAAAAACTCTATTCTAGGAATTAATATATATTTATAAATTCTTTATACATTTATAAATCAATCCACCCTATGCACCATAGAATTTTCTGAATTTTCACTTTCATTACTTACACTAATTTTTATCAAACCTTTTCCAGCGATAACACAGAACATTCAAGAAATACACATTTTCTCATATAAACACAGTGTTCTCATAAAAAGAAGAAACACTTATAGAAGGAACTTTGAAGGAAATCTTTATCTTTAAATTAATTCTCTTTAAAGTGCATATAGTGGTCTATTCTCCTGCTATAATGCAGATATAATAATGTAGCCTCTTACTTTTGGCATTCATCTAAAGCTAGCACATGAGGGTGGTCGTCCTCTGACATGGTGATGACTGCTTCCCTGTCAATCGCTCCCGGCTGAGTCTGGTCTACTGTGTGCCTGGTGATGGATGACGTGCTGGAGCTGGTCCAGTACAGAGTGTCCCAGGCTCTGTGATAGGCAAGACCCTCAACAGATCCCACATCTGATGGAAGAAAGTAGACAATAAACCACATTTTAATTAAAAAAATGCCTTTTGACAAAAACATTATTCAAGATATATACAAAGACCTTATTTTATCAACCATATGTCCACAATCTTTGTGAACTAAAAACACAAATGTGATTCCTATAAGTAATATATTGCAACATATAGTATGTGACAGTTGAATTGATATGTGCATATATTTGCATGTGTGTGTGAGGTATGGTGGGAATAGTTTTATAAAATAGCAATTAACATGAAAACCACAAATATCTTATTTCCTTTTGGTGTAAGAAAATGATGGTATTCCATTTGTGCCTCAATAATTAATTTTAATAAGTCAGAGAACACAACAACTTAAAACATTCTGAAAATCACTGGTATTCAAGACTACATAGGTTCAGTAGTGGTGAGTTTTCTTCTAATGTTGCAGATCTAGGGATTTCAAGCGTAATCAAACACATCAGACTGACAGTAACATCAGAAGGCAGATCAGCAGCTGACTTGTTGCTGTCAAAGACGCTAGATAATATTTTAATAAGCTAGCTGACAAGTTGTTCCGTCCTATTCTGCTAATCTGTTATAAAAAACACAATGAGTTGAAATGAAATGATCTCTAACACATATTGCATATATCATGAAAGGGCAAATAGTGGTACAGATTCTAATACACAAGAGTAGCAAGTTGAAAGGCACAACAAGCATGTCATCATGACTCCATTACTCCATTCCATTCCCTTGACAGCAAAGCAGTTCAACTGTTCTCTGAATACACCTTTGTACATTATAATCCTTATTACTCATATTCCCATGTTCAGTATGATAAAGTTATATCCGCATCACATCCAGACATATAATTACAGCACAGAGAGAACAGAGTGGAAGGGGAAACTGCAGTTAGGATATAAGACACATAGATAGATAGATAGATAGATAGATAGATAGATAGATAGATAGATAGATAGATAGATAGATGATAGATATAAATATAGATAGATTATAGATAGATGTAGATATAGAAAGATAGATAGGTGATAGATAGAGGATAGATAGATAGATAGATAGATAGATAGATAGATAGATAGATAGATAGATACGACAAAATGGGGTGAAAGGATTTATTTTCACATATCTAGAAGTTAGACAAAGTTAAATAGTGTTTCATGGGAGTATAAATCAATGATTAAGGCTTTTGGACCAGATTTCTTGCATATGTTCAAGTTTTAGACACCTGTTTAGATCTT
Source organism: Chionomys nivalis (assembly GCF_950005125.1). Lineage (NCBI taxonomy): Eukaryota > Metazoa > Chordata > Mammalia > Rodentia > Cricetidae > Chionomys > Chionomys nivalis. The sequence goes on along the minus strand of NC_080107.1, from coordinate 36,588,096 downwards.
CTACATTATAAGGAATATTTAGGAATATCACAATAAATAACTATCACTATCTGCTGAAAGAACCAAATATCTGCTACAAAATGAAGGCTGTTTTGAACAAGTCACTTTATTTTCTGAATCAATACATCCTGAACATTCTTTATTTTCACTTTTCTAAGGAAACTGAAATTTGTCTCCATAGGACTCAAAATGTTAAGGCAAAATTTTTACTTCAGATCTATCTACATCCAAACCTTTTTCTTAATACTTCCTCCTTTGGAGTTGTACTGAAGACAACTATTGCTTATTTTCAATAGAAAACTGCATGGTAACAAATGAATAAATCCTTTGGTCACATCTTGTGTGACTAATGAAATTGTAGAACAAGCAATTTGCCATGATAACCTCCACTCACAAAGTAAACAATGAGTTAGTATAGAAACTTAGGCTAGAGACAATGGAAGGAAGACCCTAAAACACATCTGTTCAGGTGATTTCATTTGAATAACTTGGTACATTTTGGGAGTGAGTATGTGGCTAATAATTATCCAAGGCACTTCAGATATCAATTAAAAGCATCTTGCTTGCTTTGTTGGCATATTTATATATTTTATAACATATATAATTATACTAAATTTACTGACAATGGCTTTAGCATTGAAATTCTTTATCATTCATGGCTAGAATGAGACATAGCACAACTCTGAACTCAGAGCAAGCTGAATCATTCTTCGTTCGTCTTGCATATCCCTGTGCAGGAAAATGTCCTCTTTCTGTCCATTTTCCCCTGCCAGTCAAAAAAGAAAGTCACTGGTATGTCAAGTGAGAAAAGGTAGATCTCCTCTTCCATGGGTAACAAATGCAGAGCACGGAAGAACATAGTGTGTCTAAGTATTCAAGGCATTTGTCTTTGAGTTTGTTTCTTCGTATGACAACTTGACTGTGATGGTTTAAATAAAAACGTGCCCCGTAGGCTCCGATTTGAATTCTTAGTCCCTAGTTTTTGTTACTGTTTTGTGAAGCTTAACAAATGTAGCTTGCTGAAGGTAATATGCCATTTGGGGAAGACCTTGTAGTTCAAAATCCAAGGACCATTCCCAATTTGCTTTTGTTGCTTCCAGCTTACTGTTTAAGATTAGGGTACTCAGCTTGTGATTCCAACTACTGTACCAACAAATTACTTCCCTTCTTTTCAGTGACAGACACTTAATCCAGTGCAACCATATGAAAACAAAACTCTTCTTTCTATAAGTTGGCCTCATCATAGAATTTTATCACAACAATATAAAATTAATTAGTTCACTGATAGTTCAATAAATTGGAATCTGATACTATATTTTACAAAGTTTCAGTAAGCATTTCTTCTACCCCTAAAAGAATTCCCCACAAAAAAAAGAACAAACATGAGTTTGCATATAAAATTAAATGACACCTTTCAAAAGTGTGGAGTTTATATGGTATTCTATGCACATATGCACAATCGCCTGTGTGTATAAGCAAATCTTATGATAGTTTTCAATATTGTGGCATCATATGGTGTGTATATATCGACATGTGCACACACCTGTATGTGTTTTCTCAATGAGCTTTCTAAATTGGTCCATCAAACAGAGTAAGAAGTTTGAGATTCTGATCCTAGTACGCATTTGGATAGTTAGCATAAAATGGTTATTTCTGTGATCAGTTAGTTCAGGAGGTTGGTACAGAGTTACATACTCCTGGATCTTAAGATAACAAGTCTGCTCCAGAAACTCCACATTTCTCTGCACAGACAATAATTATGTTTGGGGGAGGGGATATTGTGAAATCAGAGCTTCCTTACCATATACACCTGCTATCACCTAAGTAAATAAGGAATCCTTTCTTCTTTACCTAATTAAGATGTATCAGTTTGTCTTAATCAAGAGAGACCTAGTTGGTGTTATAAAAATGAGAGGGGTGCTAATGAATGAATGAATGAATGAATAGAGCTGAAAACGTAGTTAACACCACGTACACAACTACTTCCTTTATACTAATGTCTATATTAATAGTGGTAAAATTGCCACTTGTCACCTACCAATAAATTCTTTAACAAATAGCCTAAGGACTTCACTTGAGAGTAAATTTCTCTCTGTTCTAGTTTGCTTTTTGTTATAATAATAAACACCTGAATCAGAAAGAATTTTGGTAGGAAAAGGTTTACTTCAGCTTACAGATTTTAGCTTATCTTGAATGGATGACAGAGCAGAGACTCAGGAAAGTGTCATGGAACTTAGACATAGAACACATGGGATCAATGCTGACTGATTGCGTTTCACATACTCAGCTAATTTTCTTACGGTGTAGGCTAATCCAGAGAGGGATGGATCCTACTCCATCAACCAGCAATTAAAAAACTATCCCCAAGGACTTGCCCATTTGTGATAAAAGCAATTTTTCTGCCTAGGCTCCCTCTTCCCAAGTAACTCTAGTTTGCATCAAATTGACAAAAACTAACCAACACAATCACATTACAATTGATGAGGAATGGTAGCCTAGCCATCCCCTATGTGTATGTGTATATTGCTATAAAGGTAGGAGAAGAATTCACCTAATGGAAAAATAAGTGTATTTTCAATGACTCTGCCCCTTCTCTGTCTAAAAAGAATTTAGTACAAAGTCAACAAGAAGTGTTTATGTCAGGAACATACTAAAGCAGAAAAGAGTCTTGTGCTACTGTTGATTGGGTACTATGTTCCTTCTCAATGCATTATGCCTTGGGCTGAAGGACCTGAGTTTACTGTCTGAGACTATACCATTGATGTGGAACAATCCAGGCTTTTATGGATTGTTTGTTTGAATAATCTAAGTTATTTTGACAAAGTGAAATAGCTTTAATTTATAACCACAGGAAAAAGCTTAAAGTAAGTGCCTTGTGGACATAATACTCTCCACATGTCTTAACTTTGCTGTTCCCCAAAAAAGTGAAATTCTAAGTTAGTTTCAGAATTTTCTTTTGTTATTTTTAAATAATTTATGTAGCTCCTCTTTGATTTGTGCCTAACAAAGCACTGCTTTACTTATATTAGATCTAAATTGTATCATTTTATTAAAAATATTTCAGTACACTTTTCTCTCTTTCCCTCACAATCTCTACAATTCATTAACAAAGTTGTATGCTTATTAAGAAATATAGAGTCAATTCTAAGTACCTACAACTGACATGGACATTTAAAATGAAATATATTTAACCTCCATCACCTATATAGTCTTACATACCCCACAGGAAAGTGGAGGCAGAGTTAAACGATGGGTAGTAATACAAGACAAAAGGAACCAGTAGCCTGGAAAAGAGACAAGGAAGTAGACATGCATGATACTGACATGCCAGGTAGGGCAATCATAACTTCTCCAGCTCCAATCAGATTAAAGAATTTTCATGCTTTTCTTCATTGTAAACAAAATAAAAAAGGTATTAGCACATTCCTGACATTTTGCTAATGTCAATTGATTTACAAGATTGACAAAACTAGATTCAAACCCTAACAGATACCACAAAGCCTTTGGATAAACAGCTTTGAAATTAGAGCTCTACATGGCAGAAATTTGGAAAGGCGAAATAAATCTTTGGACCTTGTGTACTCAAGCGATGTCTTAATTATCTCAATCATAGTCAACCTAAACTCCAATGATCCTGGAACAGTCTAACTTTATTTACCTGGGTCTCCTTGACTGACCTCCAAGTTCTTAAATTCAGCAAGATTAGAGACTCTAAACAGTTCAATGCTCTGAAAGCAGTCAGATTTACTAGATACCAACCATATGATAATTTTTGATTCCCATCCTGAGAAAAGACTATCAAGTAGACAGACAGATAAAAGCAATCTTGGAGGCAATTTCAGATAGAACTTCAATTTCTCTGATGACATCAGAAAGGGAATTATCACAACTCTACTCTTTCTTAGTATTTAAACCCATATGAAAAATAGAGGTATCTGGGCTTTGTTGAAGCTCATTGAGGAAAATCTTTTTCTCCTTGCTCGAAAGAAAATAATCAGATTGTACCTATAACCTTGTTGAAAACTTGATGTTCCACATGGGCTAAAATACTGTATACCATTGTGATCTCTCTTAATAATTAATCTAGTTATGCCATCAGTCACATAAGCAGGAGACGCTATCTCTGGAAAGCTGATTCATCCTGCCAACATGCTAAGCAGATGAGAGGAATAATGCCACTTAATGTGATAACATGGTTACATATTCTCCATAACTGCCTCCTTTTGTGCAGTTTGCCTTCAGATATTAACTGCTAAGATTCCAGCTTTTCTGAGTTCTCCCATCTTCTACTGCTTTCTATTTCCATTCTTCTTTGGACACTAAGTGTACTTTCGCTGGCTTTCTTGGATTTCCAAGTTGTGTTTTTTTTTTTGTTTTCTGTTTTTTCTTTTTGCTTTTTTTCTGAAGACCCTTGTGCCCATTGATTTGCCTGCAAAACTTCATTGGGGAATCTGGCAGTTTCTCAGAATTCTAAGTGAAAATGATTATTTTTTCTTTAGAAACGAGCTAAAATAAAAAAAAGCATACTTGCCCTGACATTCTGCACATTTTCATTTTCTATGATGATATCCCACAACACACACATATATATACACAAACACACACATACATATAAACACACACAAACACATTATTGTTGAACATGCCTACTTTTATGGACTCTCACTTAAACTGTATGATTCTTTTCTCATCTGCGACTCCCTCTGCCTGACAGCTGTCAAGATTTAGTATGCCTTATCTGTTATTTTACTCTTAAATTCTAATAAAATTGCCCTAAGGCTTTTTTCTGACTCCATTTTAAAAAATATTTTTATCAACAAAACCAAGAGAAACAAAAGGGATGATCCCTTATTACAGTAACTATGGAAAAAATAAAGGAATTGTTAAAGTATCCAGGCTGCAAAGCAAAAACAAAAATTATAACTATGGGTGTCAGACTCTCATATTTACAAAATGTCAAGTTACTGGGAAGTGACTTATTGAAGAATAGAAGCTTTTTAAATGATCATCATTATAACAATACTGTAAACAAACATACAAAAAAAGACATTCAAAATAATAATGTGACCGAATGTAGGAGGTAAAGTAGAAAACTGTTGGATCAGACCATCTTCTGCACATCTTCCTGTCTTATGTAAGATGATAAAAGTACACACAGAAAAAAAAAGAAAAAAGAAACTGCAGACACATGGAGTTCATCAAAGTTAAAAATGTACATGCTTAGCCAGGCGGTGTTGTTATACTTCTTTAATTCTAACACTCAAGAGGCAGAGGCAGGCAGATCTCTGAGAGTTTGAGACCAGCGTGATCTACGGAGCAAGTTCTAGGACAGGCTCCAAAGCCACAGAGGAATCCTGTCATGAAACAAAACAAAACAAAACAAAAAAAAAAAAAAACAAAAAGAAAAAAAATGTTCATGCTTCAAAAGATATCACTACAGTTCTTCGCAAAAGATTTCACTCATATTAGAAGAAAAAATATTTGCAAATCATTTCCAACACAACAGACATATTATTTTAAATATATCAAAGAGCTCCTACAACTCAAGAAGAAAGTAGCATATAAGGCAGATGGGATGTGATCAAAGCCTATGAATAGATATTTTTTAAAAGGTATACAAACAGCTGGCAGCCACATTAAAGTGGATCAACATTCCTAGCTACAAGAAACACACCAATAAAAATCACACTTCATTTCCACTATAATGCCAATAACAAAGACAGGTTTTTGCAAAGCTGTTGAAGAACTGAAAATATCACACATTATTGATGGGAATGAGAAACTGTTCAATCTCACTGTAAAATATTTTGAATATGGAGTCAGCATATTTCAGGCAATTTTAATGGTAGGTGTAAATCCAAGAGAAATTAAAGCATGCATCCAAGTACACTACTTTCCACAGCAGCGCTGCTCATAACAACCAGAGGCAGAAATCATCCACATGCCAATCAAATGACAAGTACATGAATAAGGTAAAAATATGATACAATGGAGTGCCATTAAGGAATAAAATATGAATGTCTGGTATATAATTAAACACAGGAAAGTCTTAAATGTATCGTACTGAAAAAAAATAGGTAAGTTGTAAAAAAAATATGTGTATTTTCTTTTCATGTTCTTGTTCCTTCTTTATTTTAAAAAAGTTTTTTCTTTTTTCATTTTACATACCAACTCCAGTATCCCCACACCTAAATCCCATCCCAACCCCCACCCACTCCTCAGAGGGTGGTATCTCAAGTTGAGGCAGGACCAAGCCCCTCCCCCTGTATCAAGGCTGAACAAGGTGTCCTAGCATAGGGAATGGGCTCCAAAAAGACAGTTTATGCCCTGAAATAAGTCCTGTTTCTATTGTCAGCCCCCCACAACAGATCAAGCGACAGCATATGTGCATTTTCATAAAATTTGAATTATTAGTCTTCTTTTTAGCCAATTCTCTTTCCTGACTCCTATGTGAGCAACAAATGATTCTAGGAGACCCCAGCATTGTAAGTTAAGTGGAAGGTTAACTCAAAGTGGGACTGTGGGATGCAATTTCTGAGAAACTGTCACCCATGATTGGGTAAGATTTTACAGAACTAGGTTATATGGGAGTGACCAGTGTTTCTGTGTGTAAACTCTTACATGTCACTCAAGTTGGACAATTTTTGTTCATTAATTTGGTCTCTCCTTTTCGCTCTGTCTAATGTTTGTTCCTTCCTGGAAAACATTAAAGGAGAAAACCTCTGCTTGTACTTAAATCACATTAACAGCTTTATTCCTCTATTCATCATCTTAACCTTCGCATTCTTAAATTCTGTCACAATTAGAAGATCAATAATTTTTCACGAATCTAATTTACTAAAAGCTAACTGTTGAAAAATCAATAATATTGTCTATTTTTTTTAACCAAAAAGCAATTCTATTGTAAGGAAACTTTTTCTTTTTTTAAAAAAAATTATTGAGTGCATACCTTGAACACAGAGAATTCCTGGAAAAATTCAACAAGTATTGTAAATGTTGGGAAAACAATGACATGGTCCCAAAACACTATTGTTTATGAAAATAACAAACTAGGACTAATGATGAAAAAAGGGTGTCATTTAAAGCACCTGCTGGCAAAAAGATTCCTCTCTTTCATACACTTAGAACCATGGCGGGGGGCGGGACCTCAAGAGAAAAAAGAGAGTATAATTCACCAGAAGGGGCTAAGTGAGAAATAATTCTAATCTTCCCTTTCCTATCTTTAATTATTCTTCTTATTAAAATAACTGTTTTCCATAAAAAAAAACTTGCTTGCTGGAATGTGGCACTGTGTTCAACAAAGGCACATTTTATCATTTGCCAGGCAGCGTTGATTCTCTTGTTGGAGAGCGTTTCAAATATTTTCACGGCAGAAGGGAATCTCTGCTTTACATTGTACAGAAGAACGGTTCTATTTATTAATTTTCCCCAAACCAGAGTGTTGCATTTACTGAAAGTTGATATAACCAGTCCAGCCAAAGTGATTATTTCCTGGGTCAATGAAGCTGATGTTACTGATGAATATCTCTCTATGCCTGAGTTCCCTCCTGCTCCACTCAGCCAATGTTACAACCTTCCTGTTCTATTTTTCAACGGAGGAGCAGTCATAGAAACAAGTATGTCACCCTGTATCCTCAACAAGTGGCTGGAATGGTAGATCCAAAGGTGACTATTTCCCTCTATCAGAAGAAGTCACTTTCTTTCTGTCTGGCAGAGGGGACAAATGGCCACCTATGGTACACATTGACATACAAAGAGTCATGCTGTCTTTCTGAATCTTCCAGCACTACAAGTAAAAATGTAAAAATAGAGGCACTGATCTCAATATATATGGCTTACTTCATGGTTACCAAATTACCTAGATCATGCAAGTATTATTGATTTCTCTCTGTTTTTATGGAAATTAATGTTCACTCATGTATGTCTCTATCTATTGCTTTGTATTCCTCCCTTTGGTCAATCAGAAAAACAAAACAATACAAAACCTAGCAATTTTTAATGCCAAAATACACAAAGAACTTAAAATTTTAGAATACTCTGTGAGTACTCTAAAAGAAGAGGTTAACTCTCCAACTGACATGTTCTTCCAAAATAGAAGGAGGATGGGTTAGACCTACTCTTTTTTGGGTGTGGAGGATTCGGTATGACCTTGGAAGAAAAATGCTGCTTTTCTGTCAACAAATCTTGTGTAAATAGATAGTGTCTGGCAGAAATAAGAAAGAACTCCCAAGGAAGATAGCAAGCAAGCATACCAAAGCTGGTTGAATCTTGGTTCAGCTCATTATCTTGGGTAACTACCCTTGTCTCCAGCCTCTTAAACCTTCTTAGCATTCTGCTTATGCTACTCCTGGTAGGGTCTTGCCTCCTAAATATTCTAGTCCAATTAGTTAAATCTAGGCTAGAATCTGCTAAACTCCTAGTTCTGAGAATCCAATAAAGAAATAGAAGATAATGATAGCTCATATGTGCTATAGTGCCAAAAACAGCAGGAAAATTAAATGAGAAAAATACATTGGCTAAATCCTGACCCAAATGTGTGCTAATGTTAGGATCATCCTGAACCTCTAGGGTGCATAGTATTTACAGGAACCGTAAATGTATGTACCATTGTTCTGCTTTCATAACCACATGATTTCTGCTATTAAAATAGAAAGACCACAGTGACACAACTGCGTGGTATTTTTCTTTTTTCTTTTTTTTTTAGTATTTTTTTTATTAATTAATTTATTTAATTATTAAAGATTTCTGCCTCTTCCCCGCCACCACCTCCCATTCCCTCCCCCTCCCCCAATCAAGTCTTCCTTCCTCCTCAGCCCAAAGAGCAAGCAGGTTTCTCTGCCCTGTGGGCGGTCCAAGGACCACCCACCTCCATCCAGGTCTATTAAGGTGAGCATCCAAACTACCTGGGCTCCCACAAAGCCATTACGTGCAATAGGATCAAGAACCCATTGCCATTGTTCTTCAGAAGTTCAACTCTATCATGTTTGCTAATAGCCATTGCAGTTACATCAATGGGACATGCCAAACTTGCTGTTTACGTTATTAAGTCCCTGCTATCTCAGCTTGGGGCTACCTCTTTGGGTTTGTAGTCATAAGACTGTATCCATGTCTGGGTCTCTATTACTCAATAATTACTTCACATTCACAAAGAGCTCATCCTGGCATCCTTCTCTTGTGTGAGAAAGCCCCATTAAAACAATGGCACATATAGAACTCTAAATGACAATGATTTCCTTCTTCTTCTTCTTCTTCTTCTTCTTCTTCTTCTTCTTCTTCTTCTTCTTCTTCTTCTTCTTCTTCTTCTTCTTCTTCTTCTCCTCCTCCTTCTCCTTCTCCTTCTTCTTCCTTGTTTTGATATTTTTGCAATAGTTTTGTTTCTGTCCTTTCTGGTGTGGAAAATTTCCAGATGAAAGAGACTTAAGAGTTTGTTTTACATCTTCATCCTTATCGTGGTATGAACTGGAAATGCTGCATCCAAAGATAGGAAGCTGAGTAACGAATACTGGAGTTCAATTAGCATTATCCTTTACATGCAGTTTAGGTTCCAAAACCAAACATCTGATACACTTAAGGAGGGTCTTCACATCACCATTAATCTAATTAACATAATGTCTTATGGACAGGGCAACAAGCTAGCACAATCCTTCATAGACTTATGAACAGGCTTGACTTCAGAGAGATTCAAATTCTTCTCAAGTTGATAATAAACTATAACCATTACATTTGTAGTTTTACTGTTTTTTTCTGTTTTAAAACTTCTAGTGAAAGCTTTTGCAAAAAGACTACTGTGAATTTAAATTCAGTTTGGAATCATAATAAGACCATATCTAAGGAATAAAGAAAGCAAGCAAATGAATAGCTAAATCCTAAATTTAAGACAAGATTTTAGAGTCATTTGATTATTATCTAAACTGATGCAGAACTAATAGCATAGGCCTGTAATTCTACCACTCTGGAGACTGAGGTAAAACCATCATAAATTCAAGACTTATACAGCTACAGAATATGTTCAGTGGTAGCCTGTGCAATGTAGGGGAACTTTGTCTAACAAGTAAAAATGAGAAGTAAAAAAGTAAAACTCTGGATATTTCGATAGTTCAGTGACAAACAGTTACCTCTGTCTCCTGTTACTATTACACAAAGCTAATAGTTGCAGTAAAGATTTAGTCTGGGTTGATTCCCAGTGTGTCAGGCTTTCTGGAACAACTGGAGCAGACCACTGGCATTGATAAGTTTAGAATAGCTCCAATATGACCAGGAAATCATTAATTCCAAGACACAAAGAACATCACTAATTCTAAGGTGTCCAAAGTCTTAGAATTGCTAGGGGAGATAAGAAGACCAATACCTAAAGAAAATGACATGAAATCTACCCTTCTTATGTTCTTGACAAGAGGTATGTCTGCTTATTATTAGGCGGAGAACAAAATGACCATCTCCAAGATCAACACTCATGGTGAAAAACAATCCCACCAGAGATTTACTCACATAGAAAGTAATAGAAAATATTCTACTACATCACGTTATCCGAACTAAGATGTACGTGTTTGCAGGGTTCTCATATTCATCACATTTTATTATGCTTTCTTCCACTATTCTTTGCTTTATCAATGTGTAAATAATACTCTGTACAGGAATGAATCCTTAAATAAATAATGGCTGGTGGTTAATTATGTGATATTGTAGTCTCATATTTGTGATGTTTTATAAACTGTATACATCTATTATGTAGAGGAGACAAAGTAATAAAAATCACCCTTCAAAATATAATCAAGTGTGAGCAGTTGAACTAAGGACTTTTGGGAATCCAACACACAGCAATATATGGGCTATGCAAGAAAATCTAGCATTCAATGGAGTTCATCAGCTATTCTCTAGTAATAGACCAGTAATTTCAACAATATGTACTTTGGTGTCTCTCAATCTGTGAATCTTTAAATAATCAATGAGATACATGCAACTGAACAGAATACGTAGTTAAGACGTAACTTGTTAGAATGATTCTCAGTTCCTGTAATTTCTATCCTAGAATTTACAAGTATGCTATAGACTTAACATAGAAAAGAACCATTACCTGGGTTCTTTGTTTGTTTGTTTTTCCATATGAAGTTGGGTATTGTTCTTTCAAGATCTGTGAGGAATCGTGTTGGGGTTTTGATTGGGATTATGTTGAATCTGTAGGTTATTTTTGATAAGACTGCCATTAGTATTATGTTGATCCTACCTATCCAAGAACATGATAGATCTCTCCATTTTTCTGATATCTTCTTCAATTTCTTTCTTCAAAGACTAAAAGTTCTTTTCATAAAGGTCTTTAACTTCATTGGTTAGCATTACCCCAAGATATTTTATGTTATTTTTGGCTATTATATAGGGTGATGTTAAACAATTTTGTAAAATAAAGGAAACTCCAGAGGCATCAGCATCCCTGACTTCAAGCTCTACTGTAGAGCTACAGTATTTAAAACAGCTTGGTATTGGCATAAAAACAGACAGGTGGCCCAATGGAATTGAATTAAAGAAGCTGATATTAATCTACACATCTATGAACACCTGAATTTTGACCAAAAAATCTAAAATAATACAATTGAAAAAAGAAAGTGTCTTGAACAAATGTTGATAACATAACTAGAGGTCAACATGTAGAAAATACATATAGGTCCATATCTATCCCCATATACAAAACTCAAGTCCAAATGGATCAAAAAGTCAACACAAATCTAGTCACACTGAGCCTCATTAAAGAGAAAGTGGGAAGTAACCCTGAACATATGGACACAGGAAACCATTTCCTAAATATAATACCACTAGCACAGACACAGAGAGCAACAATTAATAAATGGAACCTCTGATAGCTGAGAAACTTCTTTGAGAAAAAGGAAACTGACACCAAGACAAAATGGTAGCCAAGAGAATGGGAAAAGATCTTCAATAACCTCACATTGGACAGAGGACTGATCTCCAAAATATATAAAGAACTCAAGTAACTAGACATTAAAATATCAAATAATCCAATCAAAAATTAGATACAGATCTGAACAGAGAATTCTCAACAGAAGAATTGCAAATGGCTGAAAGACACTTAAGGAATTGTTTAATATTATTAGGCATCAGGGAAATGCAAATCAAAAACTATGAGATACCATCTTACACCTGTCAGAATAGCTAAGATAAAAAACAATGATGATAGTTTATGCTGGAGAGGATGCACAGTCAGGGAATCACTCCTTCATTGCTGGTGGGGGTACAAACTTGTTCAACCACTTTGGAAATCAGTATGGTGGTTTGTCAGAAAATTGGGAATCAATCTATCTCAAGACAAATCTTGGGCACATAACCAAATAAAGCACACTCATACTGCTGTGGGACAATGGTCTGTACCCTGTCACTTGTATTTTAAATAAACACTGATTGGCCAGTAGTCAGGCAGAAAGTATAGGTAGGATAAACAAGCAGGAAGTAGAGGCAGGGCAATGAGAATTCTTGGAAGAGCAAAGTTTCAGTGAGCAGTCATCACCCAGGCAGAGAGGAACCCAGATACAGAGCAAACAAGATGTGACTGCCTCACCAAAAAAACGTACCAAACCACGTGGCTAACACAGACAAGAATTATGGGCTAATATAAGTTATGAGTTAATAAGAAGCCTTAGATACTAGGCCAAGAAGTTAATAATCAATGTAGACCTCTGTGTGATTTCTTTGGGACCTAACAACTGCAGAAACTAAGCAGAACAGAAACCTCAGTCAACAGAATGGAGTGCCAATGTGGGGTTGACCAAATTCCCTTAAAAGCCTGAGAGAAACCTCAGCACTCATACTACAAGGACATTTGCTCGACTGTGTTTATTGTAGCATTATTTGTAATAACCAGAACTTGGAAATAACCTAGGTGTCCCGCATCTGAAGAATGGACAAAGAAAATGTGGCGCATTTACCCAGCAGAGTAGTACTTGGTGGTAAAAACCAACAACATCTTGAAATTTGCATGCAAATGGATGGAAATAGAAAAACCATCTGAGTGAGGTAACTCAGACCCAGAAAGACAAAGCTGATATGTACTCACTCATGGGTGGATATTAGATGTAAAGCAAAGGATAATCAGCCCATAGACCACAACCCCAGAGAAGCTAGATAACAAGGAGAAACATAAGAGAGACATACATGGACTTTCAGTTAAGCATCACCCCCTCAAAACAATCCAGTCATATACAAATATGTTGGGTTGTCTTTATACTAGACTGATTTTGGCCTGAACACCAATGCTTGGACATATCTTCTTTGGAATACAAGGATTAAAATATTCATTTTTAGATTTCAAATCTTTTCCCATTCAAAGTCATTTGGGGGAGATATAAAAAGACAAAATATAGTTTTGTTTGCACACATTATGTTGAAGTATGTAAGCAAATATATTTGCTTGTGTGAAGAGTCAGAGGTCAATTTCAGATGTCTTCCATTGTTCTTTACCTTATTTTTAAAACTGACCCTCTCTCTCCCTGAACCTGAAGCTCACTCATCTGTCAAAACTAGCTGTGTTGCAAGTTCCAGGCATTGTACTCTTATTATCTCTCAACCCTAAGATTATGAATAAACTATCATTCCCATTTACATGGATGCTCATCATCTAATCTTAGGATTTTAGGCTTGTAGGTCACACACTTTGCTGACTGACCATTGCCCCAACCTCCAAATATATTTCTTTAAGAGGTATTTTTTCAGAATTTTTTTAAGGGTATGATACTTCACTGAAAGTGATGTTTGTCTGCTTATCTGCTTTTATGTTTTAGAAATTAATAAGATTAATAGCTAAGAGACCAATCTTTGACAAATAGCAATAATGCAAATACTTAAGCACTTAAAAACATTCAATATTTAAAATACAATTTAAAACTCATTTACATTGTTGAATAGATAAGTTTAAAATCAATGTAATCATTCTTTACTCTATAAATAATAAGTTATATATATATATATTTCTATTATAAATGAATATTTATTCATGTTGATAAACATATATTTTATTGAAATAAGATTATGGCATTAATTAGAATATTTTCAATGATTTCTGCATACTTCCTAGAGGTATTAATCATTGCCATCAAAAGCTTTTCACATTGCCTCTCAATCTATCTTTGAGGTGTGTTGACTATCACTTTTTGAAACATAGAACCTAATGTGATTGACTATCTTCCTGAAACACAGTGGCCATTTGGCTTCTTTTTCTCTTCTGTACAGTGTGAAGATATGTATTAATGGATCATGTTCATGATGTAAAACATTAAAATACTTTGATAGACTAATATCTTTTGGTTACCCTTATATTGTGATTTTTCATTTTCACTCTTATTGGTGAGTAGCTACACGTCCTGTTCTCTTGAACATGAATCAAGGAATATGCACCTTTTCTTAGCACCTGATGAAGTTACTTTTCCCAACACAATATCAACATCATCACAATTATTTGATTGTAGTATCTTATTAGTACTTCTGTCCAGTGCATACCTATTTCATCTTAGTTACATAAAAGCTACTGACTATTCCTCAACTAGCTGTTTTATTCAATGATGTTTTCTGTTTCTTTCTCACATCACACTAGTTTTTTTTGATAACTCACCCATGTAATACCATTGCTCCTCTCCTCTTTTTTCTCACATATTATTTGTTCAATTTTTATTATATTGAATGCTATCTAAATGTTTTATATCCAACTCAAACTTTTCATTAAATTTTATAATTATATTCACCTATCAATTAATAGATCTCTTAATTTAGGAAAAATATAAATTAGAAAAGTTATTTTCCTTAACTTTAACTGCTTAAGTTAATATACTCATCTTATGTAAATATTATCTATCATTCAAGAAAACAATAATGCATTTCTCTTTTAAGTTTTTCCTGTTTCTTTTTGTGTGGTATATTAGTCAGTGTTTTTAATCAAAGCATGCTTTATCAGGTCTGTCTTCTTAAGCCTATTCATTATAATCATGGACACCAACTCATGCCTGAGTTTTGTCCCCACAAGGCCTATAAATGTCATATTTGTAAAGCCAAGCTGTGACTCACACACCAACTCCTATGTACCATAAAACACATATAATATCTATTAAAATTGTATCAGGACCTAAAAATAAACATGGGCAAGTTATTGGATTTCTCTGTCCTTATTTAAAGTGTGGCTTCATGGAATGAATCTCCTTTTCTGCTTTTCACTATGAACTTGGTTCTTTTGATTTATTGAGGACAGGTGGTTAAACCTGAATTTTGGAATCAAAGACTATAGTGTAAAATCTGGCATGATTTTGATATTCAAGTTTGTATAAAAAAAGATTAAGAATTGTATCAAGGTAAAGGAAAAACTGAGGCAGCAGGGTTTTGTTGTAGGTATTGCTCCTGATTTTACACATACACTTAGTTATGAAAAATATCTTGTTATGGAAACACAACTAGCACATCCCTATGTACAGCCCAGACTAGTTTGGAACTTACAGCAATACTCCTGCCCCAGTTTCCTGATTTCTCTAATTATAGTCATGAAAGCCTGTACACTCAACTACAAAGATTCATTGTTCTCGTGTCTTTTAAAAAGCTTATGATATATTCTTTGTGTGTGTGTGTGTTTGTTAAGCTGTAAATCAAAGGATACTAAGCCTATAGTTCATGATCCTAAAGAAGCTAAATAACAAGGTTAACCCTAAGAAAAACATATATAGATCCAACTGGAAAGAGGAAATAGACAAGAACACCTGACAAAGTTGGGAGCATTGAGGCGGGAGAAAAGAGAGGGTGGAAAGGGAAAAGAAGTTGAGGAGAGAGGAGAACTTGAGAGAAAAGGATACTTGAGATGGAGGAAGGACAGAGATGGAAAAAGGAAAGAGATATGTTGATTGAGGGAGGCATTGTGGGGCTGGCAAGAAACATGGCACCAGCGAAATTCCCAGGAATCCTCAAGGATGACCCTAGCTAAGACTCAAAGCAATAGAGGAGAGGGTCTACCCAAACTGGTCTTGCCCAGTAGTCAGGCTGCTGAATATCTTAAACGTCACCATGGAACCTTCATTTAGCAACTGATGTAAACAAAGCCAGACACATGAAGCATAGCACCGGGCTGAGCTCCCAAAGTCCAGTTGAAGAGTGATAATAAGAGCAAAGACGTCAAAGACCATGATGGTGACACTGACTGAAACAGTTTAATTGAGCTACTGGGAGCTCATTAAGTTCAACAGGACAGGTAAGGAACCAACACAGGTCAAAATTAGTACCTCTGAATGTGGGTGATTGATCGAGGTGGGTCATCTTTTTATCTGTTGTTTTATTGGTTAAGTAATAAAGAAACTGCCTTGGCCCCTTTAATAGGACAGAAAATTAGGTAGGTGGAGTAGACAGAACAGAATGCTGGGAGAAAGAAGCCGAGTCAGGAGTCGCCATGATTCTCCCATTCCAGACAGAAGCAGGTTAAGATCTTCCCTGGTAAGCCAGCTCATTGTGCTACACAGAATATTAGAAATGGGTTAGATCAATATGTAAGAGCTAGCCAATAAGAGACTGAAACTAATGGGCCAGGCAGTGATTAAAAGAATACAGTTTCCGTGTAATTATTTCGGGGCATAAGCTAGCCATGCGGACGGCTGGGTGCCGGGGACGCAGCCCTGCCGCTCATATTACAACAGAGTGGCGCCCAACGTGGATTTTAAGGTCAATTCTGTTATGTGTATATGTATTTCTGATCTTGATTAAAGTATTGTGATTGTGTAGTTCATTTAAAAATGTAATGTATAATTAAAAAATATAGGTTAATGGATAATCATCAATAGTCAAGCTTGTAGTCATGTTAGATTTTCTAGATATATAGAGATATATATTTCAGTTAGATAGACATTGTTCATATCTTTCAAAGACTACAAAATATGACATTTAAAAAATTTTAATAACTTAGGGCTTTTCATGACAATGAGACACGTCTGCTCCTGGCAGCACCAGTCTACTTCAAGAGGATGATGGGCATCAAAGAGGCTCCTTAAGGAGTTTGATAGCCATTTGGGCATAAAACTGCTCTTGCCTGGACTGTTGCATGAACTGGACACAGAGAACCCTCAGAGAGAGGACTACTGAACTTGCCTAAAGGTGAGATGGTTTTTCGGGGTTCCTGACTCATAAAAGAGTCTGCGAGACATTCTACAGGACACAACAAAAAATGACTAAACTGTCTTTAAAATTTCCTGCCTCATAAAAATGTCTGCTGGATACTATGGGCCTGTAGGCTAAAGATGGATGCCCCAATGGTACAGAGAAACTTTAAATGACGGTCCAGGCAGCGAAATGTCTCTGTCATTTCTAGAGTTTTGGATTTCTTGTTTACTTAGGTAATATTATATCCTTCTGGAGTCTTTGATAAAATTAAAGAATTAATAGATAGTTATAGTTTTCCTTAGTTATGATAAAAGATAAAATAGATATAAATATTGTAACTGTAATTCTTGCTTGATAACTATTTTGTTATATGTAATCTTACTATGTTAAAGTAAAAGCCATTTTTTGTTTAAGCAGAAAAAGGGGAAATGATGGAGGTGGGTCATCTTTCTATCTGTTGTTTTATTGGTTAAGTAATAAAGAAACTGCCTTGGCCCCTTTAATAGGACAGAAAATTAGGTAGGTGGAGTAGACAGAACAGAATGCTGGGAGAAAGAAGCCGAGTCAGGAGTCGCCATGATTCTCCCATTCCAGACAGACGCAGGTTAAGATCTTCCCTGGTAAGCCAGCTCGTTGTGCTACACAGAATATTAGAAATGGGTTAGATCAATATGTAAGAGCTAGCCAATAAGAGACTGAAACTAATGGGCCAGGCAGTGATTAAAAGAATACAGTTTCCGTGTAATTATTTCGGGGCATAAGCTAGCCATGCGGACGGCTGGGTGCCGGGGACGCAGCCCTGCCGCTCATATTACAACAGGTGATTGTTGTATGGTGGGGCAGACTGCAGGGCCCCTAACAGTAGCACCAGGATTTTTAGCTACTCTTTATACTGGCTTATGGGAACGTATTCTCTTTTCATGTATACCTTGCTTAGCCTAGATATAATAGGGAGAGCCTTGCCCCTTCCCCCAAAGCAATATGCCTTGCCCTCTCTGAATAGTGGATGAGGGTGGAAAGGTAGGTGGAGGTAATGCGAGGAAGGGAGGGAGTGGAAACTGACATTGGTATGTAAGATTAAAAAAGATAGTTCCTTTATGATTTTAAAAATAAAAGAAATTATAAAAAAGACATATAATAAGGTTTTTATATTAGAATATCACATATGTACACACTACCATGAAATACAATAGGAAAAGTGTACTGTAGTAAGTTTTTGTGAAACCCCACCACCGTCACACACACACTCCTTGCGTTCGATTTTTTGCAAGGCTAAGTCATTGGTTAGAAGATAAACAACTGCATAAAGGTTGGCTTGGAGCAGGTCCAGAGCAAAATTACAGTTGATGTTTGGTTATTTTCAGTCTCCTTAGCAGCTCCTCCTTTCCCATCCCTCTCTGACTGATGTAACATCCTGTGACTAACATGGAAAACACTTTGAAATGTGTGATGTGACCAGACTGCAAGCTTCTTCCAGCCAAAAGTCTGGTGACATCAGATAGCACCTGAGGTTGTTAGCAGGGATTTCTCACTTTGTTTCAACATGACTGCTTTATGTTTCTATTAATATATTTGAAAAGTGTCTCAGTTTATAATTTTGCTTCTTCTGTTACTACAGAAAATGTCATCAAGCTGTCACAATATTGGAACATGAAAATTGGGAAGACTTGAATATGTATTCCCAGACCACCAAACTCATAATGGGGCTGCAGAATAAACTATCTCTTATTGCAAGATGAAACAGGTGTTTTCCTTTGGCAATCTCATTTGGGTACCCAATGAAAATACCAATAAAAAATTAAAGATTTGCCTTTTAAAATGACTCTTCACTGAGCTTTTAAATGATTTTATAATATTGAACCTTGTTTCTGAACTTTGATATGTCTCTCTTTAGAGTCCCTCCATTTCAGTCATTCCTTAATTTACTTTGACTATTGATGTGTGGATGCCAAAAAGTATTTGAGGCGGGGGAAGATCATGAGCTAAACTCCTGGGTCATACATGTGTCCTGTTTATGCTATAAAGTGACACTATGTATAAAAAAAACTAGAATAATAATGTGATACAATATTAATGAACTTAAGTGAGTATCATTACAGAAAAGGCAAAAGCTTGAAAGTATTTTAACTAGGTTGCCTATGTAATTAACATAAAAAGAATGTTTGTTTAGAAAGGCAAGACAAGTGAGCGATTCCCACAGTGTCTCTTTTTTATTAATTAATTAATTAATTAATTATTAAAGATTTCTGCCTCTTCCCCGCCACCACCTCCCATTTCCCCCCCATCCCCCAATCAAGTCTTCCTCCCTCCTCAGCCCAAAGAGCAATCAGGTTTCCCTGCCCTGTGGGAGGTCCAAGGACCACCCACCTCCATCCAGGTCTATTAAGGTGAGCATCCAAACTACCTAGGCTCCCACAAAGCCATTACGTGCAATAGGATCAAAAACCCATTGCCATTGTTCTTCAGTTTTGTTTCTCTGTTCCTAGATTTTATGACCATCATAGTCTTGGTTTTCCCTATATGTCTATTGACACTTCATGTTCATATAATCCAAGGTTCTTAGTGATATTTGGATGGTTCATGGCTTTAGCTATAAGTACTATCATTAAAAATTCTTCTTACTGAACAAGTCCTCCCACATCAGGCTTCAAGGTCTATCCTGGTAAACGGATGGCTCTAGAAAAGATCATATTCCGTGAAGTAACCCGCTGAAAGACAAATAACATCTCGCTGGACACTCCTAGCTCCAAATCTTCAGCTGTGAGTATATATCCTGAAGTAACTTTAGGAACCAGAAAGGCAAAAAGAATTTACTAGAGGGTTTTCTGACCCTCTTACCTGTTGGGAAAACAGGGATTAGGGGAAAAAATAGAACGAGAGAACGATGAGGAGGAGAAAGAAGAAGGAAGGATAAGGGAAGAGGAAGAATCACAGACCTGTGGTTGTAAAAAGTTTTTCTCCCCTATAAAAATAGAACAAAGCAATACCACGGTCCTCCTTCAGTTCCATTTATCTGTAAGGATTGTCCTCAGAGAAATATCTGCTCACTAGGCTTCCTTACCCTAGGCTCTCCTCTCACTGCTTTACTCTTGCCCTTGTATTGCAACATAGTCCAAACTTCTACTTTCCTATTTTAAACTGTATCAAAATGACTTTTACACCTATCTCCTTAACTATTTTGAACCTTCTAGATTTAAAATTCAGAATATAAAACACAGTACCACACTGATATAGTCATTTTCCGCATCACTAGATCTCAGGGTTGACAGGCTGTGAATAGATGATGTTTGTTCAGTTCTTAAATGAAATGCTTACGGACTATTCTGTGGTTTAAATCAGGTCAGGATAGTGTTCTATGTGGTGTGTGTGTGTATGTGTGTGTGTACATTTAGCTTCTTCTTTCCTAAAATATTAATTAAGAACAACAAAGTTAATTATTAAAATGATGAAGGCATTTAATGTTGCAATTTCCTTGTCTCCATTTTCCCAGACATATACTCTTATATGAAGACACAGTGACATATTTACAACCTAAACTGTCTTGAAGTATACCAATATAAAATGACATTTTAGGACAAATTTACTAAAGGACATACAACCTAATAGACCTTAGGTTATTAAATTCAACATGCATTTTTATTTTACTTTCACGTATGTATGTTTTGTGTATATGGGGGTGTGGTATATATACATATATTTGTGTGCATAGTACTAGTGCATGAGCAGAAACCAGAAAAAGATGCTGGGTCTGTTTTATCAATATACTGTATTCTCTTTAGAAAGCATGTCTCACTAAATTGGGTGGTAGACTGGTGGCCACCAAGCCTGAACTACCTTCCAGTCGCCATCAGTGACAGGGTTACAGACACACTCAACTATACTTTTTTGTTGTTTGTTTACTTGTTTGTTTTTTAGGGGTGGACTTTGGTGTAGCTTTGGAGCCTGTCCTAGAACTAGCTCTTATAGACAAGGCTGGCCTCAAACTCACAGAGATCTGCCTGCCTGTACCTCCCGAGTGCTGGGATTAAAGGTGTGCACCACCACTGCCCAGCTTATACTCAAGTTTTATGTAAGTTCAAGGCACTTGAATTTGGTTCACTGAACTTGCACAGCGAGATTTCTACCAACACAGTTATATCTACAGCTCCCAATATCCCAGTCTAAATATTATCTTGAAAAACATTTTTCTTTTAATTTTCAAGTTACTTTTTGCCCAGTTCATAAGAGTTTCTCAAACACTCATTCTTTAAATATTAATTTTTGATTCTCAGATTTTGTTTATATTATAAATTCATTTAAGAAGTAAACATTCATGACTGCACAGAGAGAAACTTTAGCTTTATTGTTGTGACTGTTTTGCAGAAAATTTAGTGTGATCTTTAAATATTCATGTCAATTTTAGAATGATCAGTTATAAATTAGTCATTATTTATGTGTCAAAATATACTTGTAAACTTATTATTATTTTTATTTTTCTCTGGCTAGCATTGGGATACCACCTAATGAGTCATTCATCTTGGGAAATGACTGAGAGCAAGAAGGGGGATATAATAGTGAGTGAGAGGAGGATTTCTAAGAATGTTTAAATATCTGTGTGAAATTGTCCAAGAATAAATTTAATTAAAAATTATATGCAGAAAATTATTTTAATGAGATATAACAATTTACAAACCAATATTTTATCCTTAATATTTGCTCAACAAACTTCCCTTTATTTATTTATACATCAGCTCATGTTACAACAGGCACTGTCTGAATTCATCATTGTTTAGTGCTAATTAATTGTGAATGTCATTTCTCTATTCGGTTGCTTTGTAAAAATGGAAATGGAAATAATTAGCTACGCTAACTTCCATCTACCTTACTCAAATAACAATTAAAATTATAGTTGAATTATGGTGTGCAATTACAATGTGAATCTTTCTCTCATGTTAACGTGGAAATTCTGATCTCAAAGTTTATAAAATGCCAAATATGTGATTGACATGCATTAAACATGTATCATAGGCTTGATAAAATTGGCAAATAATTTTTAATTTCATATATATTTTTCAAGGTAAAATTTTGATTATTCGTTATTTGGTTAAAGTGCTTTTTATAACTCAACCTGGACACCTCCTATGTTGCCCTCTGTCTTATGACTTCCCAACTGCAGAGGGTCCCACTGCATAGAGTGGGCACAGGGGACACGTTGGGTCTGGACCTGGTAGAACTAAAGAAAAGTACCCAGGAAAGATTGGGATAATAGAAGCATATATTTGCTTCCACTATACACCCTTTGAAGCAATAGAAGACACTTTTGCTTTCAAACCAGAGCTACTATAAAACAAACCTGGCTTAGCTTTTGAATAGAACATCTTAAGAAGACTGAGTGATCTCAAGGATCCCATGCAGCCTCCTGAAGGAGTCCAGGGATAAGTGGGACTGATGGTGTAGGCTTCCTGACAAACCCTGTCTATCTATATGACGGCAAGTTTGTAAGGAAATTCCAGCCTGAGACCAGAAGCTGAGGAGATCAATACAATGGCAGGTGTTTAGTGAAAAATAAGAAAAGTGTGACAGGAAATGGCACTGTGTTTAGCAACATCCAGGTGTGAAAGAGGAGAGAGAGTGAGCAGTTGGTGTGCACCTTTCTGGTACTGCAGACCATGCCCAACCTAGTCCAGCCTCTCAAAGGCCATTGACTGAAGGAGGTCCCCCATCAAAAGGCAAGTCCTGAGGAATCTTCAACAACAGGTGCTGAACAGAAGTCATATCACAGTCATAGTCCAGGACTTCTGGCTCTGGACACAGCACAATCACGGGTGCAAAATAAATGGATTTGAACAAGTGGCAGGCCAGAAGAAGCCATATACTCTCATGACGTGCCTGAAGTCCAAGAGAATGTGCTCAAATTAGGGGATAAGCCAGATGAGGGTAAAGATGGTCCACAGCACTCTGCATGTGGTCATGAAGTTCTAGGTTTACTTGGTCAGTTATGGACACCGGATAATTTAGGATGTGCTTGGTATTGTCCATTGTTGGATCCATGAGATCCCTGAGGTAGTAGGCAAACAATTTTACCCACCACCATCAGAAAAGTGACCACAATGTCCTGATAGCGCTGATAATATCAAACTGATGGTTGAGATCAAGAGGATGATATCTAATCTTCCTGAAGCACATTGTTCTGCTCATCTGGCATACCAGGAGGGCAGAGCCAAAGAAACTACCTGACACCTAGCAGCCCTTGCTGGTAATCCTTGCTCATATACCTCAGAGCCTCCCTTGATACAGGTGTTGGCTCTTTGGTGTTGGCTCCTTGTTGTTGGCACTGGGGATCTGTCTCATCAGTCTGGGGCCCTCCCTCACTGATAGCCATTTCTCTTAGGGCAACCACGTCTCCACGATCACTGTTCAGAGTCTGGTGTGTCTGTGCCTACTTTTTCATTTTCGCATTAAAGTCTGGCTTCCCTGTGACCTCCATGTTCTCAGTGGTCTCTATATTCTGTGAGGGCCTGAGGAACATCCTCAGGAGTCCTGGCCCCAACCCTGACTGCGGGCAGAACCTGGAGTTTCCACTTTTAATGCAATCTGTGTTCAGCATGGCAGAATGTTCTCCATAAGCATGTGGGGTTCAGATCAATAAGTTGCTATTTTTAAACCCGGATTTGTTTCATTCATGTAAGATGCAAAATTGAGAGATAAGATGGTTGGGGTAAGTAAAGGAGGAACATTACAAGAATTCTTGATAATAATAATAATAAAATAAGATAGCATATTCCTCTCTATTGGGCATCTTATTGAGAGAGCTAGAACACAAAACACAAATACTTGGCGTTCTTGAACTTTAAAAAGTTAGAAAAAAATGAGAAATATAAACAAAAATCTGATAAGTGTTTAAGACAGAATTCTGAGGATACCATATAAAAACTGTGCTATTTAAGGCAGGTTAGGTTTCAAACAAAGTTGTAAGATTTCTTTATTGCTGAGCTAGAAGTCAGAAATGACACAGAAATAAAGGAGGCTATGAAAGTGTCCGAGTTGAATTTAAAGAAAATAGTAAATAAAATAGCCAAATATTTTCATCTTCTGAGTTGGAAAATAAAAATTTTCTATTTGCACAATACTATTTGAAGATATTTAATTACTAATCCTGAGGACAACGGGCACAAAGGCCAGCTGCAGACCTGGAACCAGAGACTACACTTCAAGTGTCCTCAACACCCTGAGTCCCAAAACTGACTTGAAAATGGAAACACGGATTACTTTTGTGGCTTAACAGACTGCTATTGGTAATAATTTAGATTTGGATGTCAGCCTGTAGAAGAATGAAAATAGATCCATATCTATCACCATGCTCAAAACTCAAGTCCAAATGGATTAAAGACCTCAATATCAGTCCGAACACACTGAACCTGATAGAAGAGAAAGTGGGAAGTACTCTACAACACATGGGCACAGGAGATCACTTCCTACGTATAACCCCAGCAGCACAGACATTAAAGGCATTATTGAATAAATGGGACCTCCTGAGACTGAGAAGCTTCTGTAAAGCAAAGGACACTGTCACTAAGACAAAAAGGTAACCCACTGACTGGGAGAAGATTTTCACCAACCCCGCAACAGACAAAGGTCTGATCTCCAAAATATATAGAGAACTCAAGAAAGTAGACCGTAAAGGGCTAATCAACCCAATTAAAAAATGGGGCACTGAGCTGAACAGAGAATTCTCAACAGAAGAAATTCAAATGGCCAAAAGACATTTAAGGTCATGCTCAACTTCCCTAGCGATCAGGGAAATGCAAATCAAGACAACTTTAAGATACCATCTTACACCTGTCAGAATGGCTAAAATAAAAAACACCAATGATAGCCTTTGCTGGAGAGGTTGTGGAGAAAGGGATACACTCATCCATTGCTGGTGGGAATGCAAACTTGTGCAACCACTTTGGAAAACAGTGTGGCGGTTTCTCGGGAATTTCGGGATCCACCTACCCCTGGACCCAGTAATACCACTCTTGGGAATATACCCAAGAAATGCCCTATCATACAACAAAAGTATATGCTCAACTATGTTCATAGCAGCATTGTTTGTAATAGCCAGAACCTGGAAACAACCTAGATGCCCTTCAATGGAAGAATGGATGAAGAAAGTATGGAATATATACATATTAGAGTACTACTCAGCAGTAAAAAACAATGACTTCCTGAATTTTGCAGGCAAATGGACGGAAATTGAAAACACTATCCTGAGTGAGGTGAGCCAGACCCAAAAAGAGGAACATGGGATGTACTCACTCATATTTGGTTTCTAGACATGAATAGGGGACGTTGAGCCTATTATGCGTGATCCTAGAGAAGCTAATTAAGAAGGTGAACCCAAAGAAAAACATTTAGGCGATGAAAGGAGACAGAGACAAAGACCCACTTTGGAGCACCGGACTGAAATCTCAAGGTCCAAATCAAGAGCAGGAGACAGAGCACGAGCAAGGAACTCAGGACCGCGAGGGGTGCACCCACACACTGAGACAATGGGAATGTTCTATCAGGAACTCACCAAGGCCAGCTGGCCTGGGTCTGAAAAAGCATGGGATAAAACCGGACTTGCTGAACATAATGGTCAATGAGGACTACTGAGAACTCAAGAACAATGGCAATGGGTTTTTGATCCTACTGCACGTACTGGCTTTGTGGGAGCCTAGGCAGTTTGGATGCTCACCTTACTAGACCTGGATGGAGGTGGGTGTTTCTTGGACTTCCCATAGGGCAGGGAACCCGGATTACTCTTAGGGATCATGAGGGAGGGGGACTTGATGGGGGAGGGGAACGGAAATGGGAGGTGGTGGCGGGGAGAAGGCAGAAATCTTTAATAAATAAATAAATAATAAATAAAATGGCTGAAAGACAAAAAAACAAATAAATAAATAAATAAATAAATAAATGTGTACACCATTTGTGCATACATGTATACTTGCATGTATGTATATGTGCATACAGATATGCAAAGTCATGTTTTTATTTCCCAAGGAGTAAACTAATCACAGAAATTGAAAACACAGATAAATGAGACAATTCTTGAACTTTTGTGACACTTAATGCCAGGTGACTCATATGACTCTCAAAATCATAGGCAGAGTGTAAATAAATAATAATCTTTTTAACGCAATTAGCAGACTATGTGACCAAAAAGAACTCTCTGGAATCATTGTTCATCATCTATAAAAACAACTTAATGACCAGCAAGCAGCCCCCAACTGTTTGAGGATGCTATGAAGATAAGTGAGCACATTTGTATGTAAGTTTATGGTTTACTGGAAAGAAGCATTATGGAAATAACTGTTAGTAAAAAAAGACTCTGGTAACATATTTTAAGTAAGACAAAGTAACATGTCATCCTGTCACTTTAAAGATTATAGAAGCTTCTGAGAGTAAATGAATATATTTAAATCTGAAATAAATGAATATGAGAAAAGTCTTCATTTCAAAAATGTCTTGAGCTGATATGGCAGATTGATTCCAGGATAGATCGCTGCTCTGTAGCCTACACATGGGCATTTTTAGGCATTATTAGCCTTTTCTATAAGTCTTAAATATAGCATATTTTCATGTGATCAAAATATACATCTTTCACTTCTTTCTCTTGTCATATCTTCTTTTCTTTGATTTTTGTGATCTAATAGTCACACATTAAATCATATTTACTTATGGTTTATGAATTAGGCTTTGTACAAAATATCGGTGTATTCTTCCAAAAGAAGACTATCTTAATAAAGATAGAACTGAAGCCTGTAATGTGAACAGTTCAAGGACAATTGCTCATTCCAAGTCCATATGACAAATGGTGATTATTGACCTAGTTAAGAGGGGAGAGCATAGGCCAGATGGAGCAATAGTGTCCAATGAATTAAGGTTCATGTTCAGTCTGCAGCCAGTGTCATTGATTCAGAGCTACTATGTGCAGATCTTTTCAGTCCACACTATATACTTCTTTGAGAAGATTTGCAATAGGATTTAACAACATTGATAGAAGCGTGCAATTGCATTATTACAAATTTGGAAAATTATTCCCAACTACAGTAAACTCATCCATAGCTTCCTTTTTAGTATTTTACTAAATTTAGTATTAGTTACTGGATCAGCTGAAATTAAAAAAATGTTAATATATGTATTGCATTAAACTTCCGAGAGATAAAAAACATATTCACCTCGCTTAGGACAGTATATTGGTATGGTTAATCCACTTCATTTTTAGTTGCTATAGATATTTTTTTCTACCCATAACCTACAGATCACTCTCTGTGGGAAAGACAGTATAAAAACAGTCTTATGCTACTCAGGGTTTAGGCATCCAATGGAAAGTTGAGATTATGTTCCTTCTGATCATGTGTGGAACTGCAGACATATATGAGCACTATTCCAGTTCATTGGTAATGTGTCAACTCCAAGTATCTGAGTGCTGCCATCATTTGAATTCCATCAACTCAGGTAAACATATTGCTTCATAAAAAATTTAAAATTACAAATATTTCTATGTTTTTTCTATAAGGATTGCATAATATCCATGAGAGGAGAAATGTTACATATAAACAATAAATAATTAAATTTTCAACCTTTAAAACCAGATGCCAAGAAGGTAACATTGTTTTGTATGTATATGAAATCATTGTATTCTAAAAAATATAAGCAAACAAAAAGCACTAAGAATGCTTATAACTAGGATTAGTTAATCATATGTTTTCTAGGATTAGTCTAATAATATAGTTTCATTAAACATTTTAAAACCTTGTTACTTTAAACAACCTGATTAACATCATTTTTCTGAACAATCTACTTGTATTTAATTTTAAATTAAAGTATATAAAGCTTAAAGTATATATTAGCAGTTCTATGATCGCAGGAAATAATGATTTTGTCATAAAATTCACCTAGACATGGAAATATGGGCAGAAATATAAAGAAAAAAATTATTGCTGACATGATGAATTTAGACATGGAAGTTTCTGGATGCTTAACATCTCCACTAAATTTATTCTCTCCATGATGCTACTGTTTATGATTTTCAGATGAATAGCACACTTAAACGAAGCGAGCATTAATACAATATGATATTAATATACAAATACTCACATTATTCACCTGCCACTGACATTCTGAATTAAATCAGTAATGGGGTGTATAACTGATTAAATATCTACACTGAAGAAAGCACCAGTTCCAGATTTAGAGAGGCACTGCCAGACTGATCACATCATTACACTGCCAAATGCCATCTATCACTTTTACTGAACTTAACGAAGATGGATTACATCCCACAGATGAGATGCAGCCTATAAATACTGCCAGACTGATCTTCATCTGACTTTCCTCCAGAACAGACAAGCAACAAATCAATAATTGAAAACGGTCATATTAGAAATTTAATGTTATTCAGTACCCAGAAGACATCATGGAGGGAGTACAGCATCAAATGGCCTTAAGTCAATGAAACCTGATAATCCATGCTTTTCCTTAAGTGTATTTACTTCATCAAGTTCAATGAAATGCATTTGTTGCATTAGTCATCAATACCCTCTTCTATATTTTCAAACTAAGACTGGTTTAACACTAACAAAACATTTTACATCAAACGTTCTGTATCATGGCCAATGCCCTTGTTAACTAACACTGCATAGCTAAACTGGTCAATCATGTTAGCTTTAGTGTTACTTTCTTCAACCCTGAAACAAAATGAATACCATAAAATATGTGTAAACAAAGTACTCATATCACAACTTCAGTGTTGATTTGATAACATTAGACATCTGTCTTAGTTTCTGTTTACAACATATTTAATGGTCACCATTTACCTTTGTGGAAAATGTATGTAAATTGCTTCAATATTCTAAGTATTGAAAATTAAATGATCTTTGTCGGCTGCCTTTGATAACATTATAATAACAGATGACAGGTGGTCAGGACTGGGCATCTAAGGAGACGATGCTGTCTGACAAGCTATAAAACATTTGAGAAGATGTTTCGCTCACACTTACTCCTAAGTGCACTATTAGAACCCTATTTAAGGCTTTACCTTTCCATTGGATTCTGTACATGGAATATCTATACCTTAAGAAGAATCTTTAATTATATCCTTCTGGTTTGATTTTGAGGTATCAGAAATCATTTCTTTAAACACAAAATGGAAAAACGAGGCATCATTGTTGTTTCAAATTAGTATAAGTTGTATTTTTAAAAATATGTCTTCGGAAAAAAACTCCCCCCCCCCCCAAAAAAAAGAGGAAGGAGAGACATAATGTTCCCTTTAACAAATTAGCTTATACCTGATTTTGTTGTCTCTGGATTAGTGGCTTTTATACAAACCTTCTCAGTTATATCATGATGATTAGATAATTTGATGTGTCAGTAAGTTTTTTTAATTTGAATTTGAAATTTGTAAGTTTTCTCATAACAGACTTATTTTGTCTTATTTATTTTAAAACACCTACAGCTTTGAAAGCATTTAATTTAATAAATTAAATAATGTTGTGTGCTTATACAAGACACACACATACTTGCATTCACCTTTTGTTGCACCCAAGAAACAAATTTCAATATCAAGGACAGACAGTACCTCAGAGTAAAAGGATAGCAAGAGATATTCCAGTAAAATGGACATACAAATCAAGCTGTTGTAGACATTTCAATATTCAACAAAATAGACTTCAAATCAAAATTAACCAGAAGAAATAGGGTAGAATATTAC
Source organism: Chionomys nivalis (assembly GCF_950005125.1). NCBI lineage: Eukaryota > Metazoa > Chordata > Mammalia > Rodentia > Cricetidae > Chionomys > Chionomys nivalis. The sequence continues at coordinate 36,558,248 of NC_080107.1, read as the reverse complement.
ATACACATTTAAGGAAACATCCATCAGGATGATATTATATTTCTTAACATCTATGCACAAAACATGAAGGGCACACAAATTCATAAAATGAACAACACTACTACATAAAAATTACATATTGACCTTCATACATAGATATTGGGAGTCTTCAGTGCCCCACACTCACCAAAATACAAGTTATCTTCAGAAAAACTAAATGAGAACATTATAAAACAAATGAACCTAACATAATACTTCACCTAATTATATACCTAATCAGCACCACATAGAACTTTCTCCAAAATTTACCACATACTCAAACATAAAGCAAGTCTAAACAGATACAAGAAAACTGAAATAACTTTCTTCTTGTTTTCTGATGACAGTATATTAAAATTTAATATCCACAATAGAAACAAAAATATGCTTACAAATTTATGGAAACTAAATACTCTTTATTGAATAGAAAATGGTCAAAAAATTAAAGACTTTCTAAAATTAAGTGAAAATAAACATATCCTCAAAGATATGAAACATAATGAAGGCAGTTATAAGAAGTAAGTTCTTAGCATTAAGTAACTTCACAGATACACACACACACACACACACACACCAGAGAAAGAGAGAGAGAGAGAGCTCAGACTAGTAAGTTAACAGCCCAACTGAAAACTCGAGAACAAAAGAAAGAAATTGCACCCAGAAGGTGTAGACATCAAGAAGTGATCAATCATGGGCCTAAAAATCAATAAATAGAAACAAAAAGAAGCACAATACAAAAAAAATTAATAAACATGCAATTGGTTCTTTGAGAAAATCAAGAAGATTGACAAACCCTTATCAAATGAACTAAATGGTGAAGAAAGCTGATCCAAATTAACATTATTAGGGAATGAAAGGAAGATATAAATGTCACTGAGGAAACCCAGAAAATTACACTAGCATACATTAAAAAACTGCACTCCACCAAAGTGGGAAATCTAAATGATATGGTGATGTGGTATTCCCCTCTGCGTGTTGTGAATATCATTGGTTAATAAAGAAACTGCTTTGGGCCTATAGAACACCTATAGGGGAACACAACTAGGTGGGGGAAACTAAACTACTTGAGAATGATGGGCATCAAAAAGTCTCTCTATGGAGTTTGCTAGCCATTTGGGCAAGAAACTGCTATTGCCTGGACTACTTGATGAACTGGACATGCAGGACCCAAAGAGAAATGGCTGCTGAACTTGCCTAAAGGTGAGACTATCCTTCAGGGCTTCTGCTTCATTAAAGAATCTGCCAGACATTCTGCAGAACACAGAAGAAAGTGACTGAGAAACTGCCAATATAGGCAACTGTCTTTGAAATTCCCTGCTTCACGGAAATGTCTGCCAGATACTATGGGCCTGTAGGATGCAGATGGATGCCCCAATAATACAGATGAACTTTGGTGACTGTCCAGGCAGTGAGATGTCCCTTTCAATTCTAGAGTTTTGGGAGTTGCTTACAATGTACTTCCTGTGTACCTAGGTAATATACCTTCTGGAGTCTTTGATGGAGCTGAATAATTGATAATTATAGTTTTCCTTAGTTATGATAAAAGATAAAGTATATATAAACATTGTAACTGTAATTATTGCTTGATACCTGTTTTGTTATATGTAATTTTACTATGTTAAAGTTAAAACCTTCCTATTTATTTAATCAGAAAGGGGGAGATGATGTGGGATTTCACTCTGTATTCTGTGAATATCATTGGTTAATAAAGGAACAGTTTTGGGCCTATAGCGAAGCTATAGGGGAACAGAGCTAGGTGAGGAAAACTAACTATATTGAATGTTGGGAAAATAAGTGTGGAGTCAGAGAAAATCCATATAACCCTGCCAGAGACAGACCCCTGAACTTTAGCCAGTAAGCCACAGCCATATGGCCATATTCGGATTAATAGAAATGGGTTAAATTAATATGTAAGAATTAGAAAGTAAGAAGTTAGAGATAATCGGCCAAACAGTGATTTAATTAATATAGTTTCTGTGTGGTTATTTTGGGTCTAAGTGACCAGGAATTAACTAGCAGCCTCCTTACAACAATATGGATAATCATTTTGAAATTTACCACTCATCATTTATGACTAGATAAATAATTTAAACAGACCTACAGCACCTAGTAATGTCGAACCAGTCATTAATAGTCTCTAAACCAAATAACTCCCAGGGTCAGACTGTTTAAGTTAGAATCTACAAGAGTTTGAAATAACATTAACACCAATAGTCTTCAAATCATTCAACAAAGTAGTAGTAGAAGAAACATTGTCAAATTCATTTTATAAGACCACATTTACCCTAATATCCAAACCACATAAAGAAGAAACAAAGAAAGAAAATTACGAACTTATTTTCATTATAAATATAGATGCACAAATTCTCAATAAACTATATGCATACCAAGTATGATCAGATGGCTTCATCTCAGAGATGCAAGGGTGGCTTAATATATTTAATCTATAAATGTACTCCCTCATATAAACAAACTGAAAGACAGAAACCACACAATATTCTCATTAGATGCAGAACTGACCTTTGACAAAATCCAATATCGGTTAATAATAAAAGTCCTGGAGAAACATGCATCAGCATAATAGAAGTTTATACGAAACCTGCAGCCTCAAATGAAAAGTAGAAAAACTCAAAGCTGCTCCCCTAAAATCACGAATGTAATGAGGTTTTTTAATCTCTCCAGATCAAAAAAAGTCTTAGCTAGAGCATTAAGACAAAACAAAATCAAATTGATACAAGTTGGAAAGGAAAAAAGTCACAATATCTTTATTTACGGGTGATATTATAGTACATATTAGTGATCCTAAATAATCTTCCATGATAATCCTACAGGTGATAAAGACTTTCAAGAAAAGTAGTTAGATACAAAATTAAGTCACAAAAATCAGTAGCTTTCTATGTATAAATTATGAATGGTTTGAAAGAGAAATCAGGGAAACAACAACTTTCATAATATCTCAAATAATATAAAATATCTTGAGGTAACTCTAATAAAGCAAGTGAAAGATCTGTATAGTAAAAGAAATAAAAACTTTAAGATACTGAAGATATGAGAAGATGGAAAGATTTCCCAAGCTCAGTAGGATTAATATAGTAAAACTGACCATCTTACCAAAATCATTCTACAGATTCCATGCAATACGGAGAGGCAGAAAGGGGAGCAGAGAAAAATTTAGAGCTCAATAAAAAGTGAGAAACAGAATATATATCTTGAGAATTGTCAAGATCTTTTATTATAGAAATACATTGTGATAATATGGAATATTATCAACTCAAAAAAAAAAAAAGAGGGGCTGGAGAGATAGGTAAGCAGTTAAAAATGTTTACTCTTGTTGCAGTGATCTGAATATTGTTGCCACCATGAACATAGTAGTTCACAACAACCTTTAACTTCAGCTCTAGAGAATCTGATGGTATTCCCTTGTCTCCATGTGTACCTGCATTCATATGTGCACTGTATGCAAACAAGCATAAATTTTTAAATTTATATATAAACTAGAAAGCTATTAAGATATAAAGGCATTGAGAAAACTTGAAATTATATCATGTAAAAACCAATATGGAAAAGCTGTCCACTCCAGTCATGACTGTTTTGTGTTGATACAGTACCTCAAGCTGACCTCAAAATCACTATGGAAATGAAGCTGCCTTTGAACTGTGTATCCTATTGCCTTCATTTCTTGAGTGCTATAGATATAAGCTTGTGATACCATCCATTCCTTAATTCTGTATATGATGTTCAAGCAAAACTATGATAGTATTTGTAACAGGAAAACAACTTATATATACTAAAGCCCACACATCAAAATGTGTTTCCTACGTTATGGCACATTTATAAGTTGGAATACTATGCAGATGTCTGAAGGAGTAAACTGTTAATGACATAAAACAAAATTTCATAGCAGTTCAGCTTACAAAGCAAACTTCACAGCTATGAACACAAGCCAAGAAATTTTATTTGTGGTGGAAATGTGTATGCGTGTGCTTATGAATGTCTGTGTGAAACATATCTTATTGCTTCCATCTATGGGAGTGCAAATAATATGACCACCAAGTCTTTAATGTTGAGTCTGGTTCCATTTTTCATATTACATTTAATATTTTTATTCTTATCACTTTGATAATGATAAAAATAAACAATAGTAGTGATAAAACTCTTTCCAGTTTGTAAAACCTGTGCTAATCAGCATGTGCAAATTGCTCACAAATGCTAATGTTGTCTCATGACCGTGTAGTAAAGGTGACAAAGAGTAGCCAAGCTTGCGCTCCCATGGTTACTTAACTCCTTGAAAAGGCACATATTTTTTTACATATTAAAAAAAATAGTAAGAATGGTGTTTCCTACAGTGTAATCAATGGTGCAACAGCATTTCTGGAGTCCTGCAACCCTCCAATTAAAAGCTTGACATCTGTGTTACTCAGGATTCCCTAGACAAACAGAATGTATACACTCTTTCTACCTCCATCCCCTGTGTATAGGGGATTGATTGGAATGATTTACATACAGGCTGTAGTCCAGTTAATCCAACAATGGATGTTTTCAAAGAGAAGATTCAAGAATGCAGTAGTTGCTCACTCCACAAGGCTGAATGTTTCGGCTGGTCTTTCATACATGCTGGAATCCTGAGGATATAAGCTCCAATGACAGTGAAGGATTGGATGTGTTAGCAAGATTTGAACAAGCAGGTAAAGAGCAAGAGCTTCCTTCGTCTATGTCCTTATGCAGCCTTCCAACAAAAGGTGTGGCCCAGATTAAAGGTGATTTTTTTCCCATCTAAAATCTAGATAAAAGAACTAGTCTACAAGAGCTAGTTCCAGGACAGGCTCCAAAAAACCACAGAGAAACCCTGTCTCGAAAAACCAAAAAAAAAAAAAAAAAAAAAAAAAAAGCTTGTGTCTTGCAGGCTTAAGTTCCATGTCAAAGTTGTGTGCCTTCCTACCTCCAAAGTCTGGACTAAAAGTGAATTCACCCACTTCAAACCAAGCCTTTAAAAATCTCCCACACCTGTGCCCTTCATTTCTGGAGTGTAGTTCAAGTTGATAATCAATAATATCCATCACAGCACCCAATAAGTTAGTTAAATATCCCTAAGTGTGCAATGAATTTTATGAACCACAATATGAAGACGTATAATTAAGAGGAAAGAACCAGACTTCAAGTTTTAGCCCCACTATGTAAATAGCCAAAAACAAAAAACAAAAAATAAATGGTTATTTAATAATAATAATACAATAGTTTAAGAGGAAAACATTGATAAGTAAAAGAGGTGCTAGGCATAGTGGAGTCACGCTTATGATTCCAGCTTTGTGAAGGATGAAAATGGAAACATTGCTGCACTTTCAAGGTCGTGCTGGGCTACATAGTTTTAGGTGAGACTGAACAAAAGAGTAAGACCATGTCTGAAGAAAAAAAAAGATAAATGTGATTCTACTTACATGTGGCATTTAAAAAGAAGTCAGACATCTAGAAACTGAGAATGAGCATGTCAATTAGAATGTGGGGTGGAAATGTGAGTTGAATGAATACAAAGAAGCAACTATGTGAACAAGGTAAAGGAGCTAAGGTAGAATGTGAAGGCAGTGAGTAGTAGCAGTATTCAGGGGGTTGGCATCACAGGACAGCTAGGGTTACAGATAGGTTATTTATTTGTCTCAAACAAACAAATAAATCAAAAGTGAAAATAGCAAGGCAAAACATTAGGATAATGTCTGGAAACAACAGTACACACAGTGAGAATGAGCACATTCAAGGTTTTAGGAACACAAATCACAGGTGTGACCAATAGAAGCCCTGCTGCTTTCCTGGGTAGCCTGTGAAGGAGGAGGCTTCAGTAGGAATCTTGTTACTTTCCAGGCCATGGGCTTCACTATGCTCAGTCTGAGGAAGGCTCTTCACCCAGAGGTCTCCTGGGACTCGACATTGGCTCTGTGAGTTACTGAGAGTATCTGCACCACACTCTACTACTTTACAGACAAGATAGTCCCCAGTGTCCTCAAAAAATAGAGGGAAAAAATACAAAAACCAAAAACAAACCCATTAATAATCACTCCAGGGAGTACTCTGTACCATTAGTAATTATTCCAGGAAAAACTCCCTGCCAGGGACCTCAGGTTTTCTGGAACTGTAGAGACAGAAATACCCTGCTCACCTGACTTAGGGAAGAAGAGTGAGAGTAAGAGCTATAAAGCAGAAGGCCACCACAAACCTGGAGCAGTACAGTTTGGTGCCATGGTAGCATGGCAGAATAGCAGCTGGCTCTTCCTCAGAATCAAAAAAACCAGGAGCAAGACAGTAGAGTAACACTTTGGTTTATTGTATCTGACTAGGTTTCAAGGCTCAGGTACTGGTTAAGAACTAGATGTATTAAAGACAACAGAAGGTTGGCAATGCAAAAAAAGTAAAGAAAATTGTAAAAACAGGTACAAAATCTATGATGAACATTAAAACATCATTCCTAAACCATCACAGTAAGGGTCAATTTCCTCCAGTTCCTAAACTTGAAAGTTGGAAACCATTACTCACAACAACAAAACCATTACTCATAAAAACAAAAGCCAAGTATGAGTCACAAACTTCCACAACAGGTAAAATGCAAGGAAACCTACCAAACAGAAAGATTATGCATCAATCACATACATAGGGAAATTTCGGAGTCAGAAGTCCAATACTGAAAAACAGTCCAGAAGAGTAAACAAAGAACAAAAACTACCTGAAAGACCACGTAAAACCCCAAACAAAAATACTGTAACACAAATTAAGACTGTTTTGATAGATTTGAGGAAAGAATATGCTTAATGATAAACTACAAGCATGATTAATAATAAAACTGGGAATGATTTTTTTGCAAATTGTTGAACACATTCAAATGCCAGCAATGCACATTATTGAATAAAAATAATAGGCAGAAGAAATGCTTTGAGGTAAAAGTGACAGAATTCTCCAAAATTGACAGACAAAATTAAAGATCCAGAAAACTCAAAGAAGTGCACGTTACTTAAATATGAAGAGGGATATTAAAGGTGGCAGGAAACAGTATCACAAGCTATGACATCACTCTGAAGTGTTCCAGACCCAACAGCAAATCCCCCCCCAAAATAAAGACAAGCTCATTTAATTACAACTATAGAAGAAGAAAGACAAAAAAAAAAAAAAGAAGAAAAGAAAAAATGAAAAAAAAGAAATGCATCAGATGTTTCATTAAAACCATATAAATATGAGAGTATGGCGTACAATTTTAATGTATTGAGAGAAAAATTTTTGTGTCAGCAGAGAATTCCAACTTCAAGAGTAGTTTATCTTCAAAATTAAAGAAAAAATAAATATTTCTTGAACAAATGGAAGCTAAGAGGGTTTTTGAAAACAAATCTGCTCAAAGAAGGTAGAAAGAAATTCCTCAGAGAAGAGGTACATGAAAAATGTTTGATGGCCGGGCGGTGATGGTGCACGCCTTTAATCCTAGCACTCGGGAGGCAGAGGAGGCAGATCTCTGGGAGTTCGAGGCCAGCCTGGTCTACAAGACCTAGTTCCAGGACAGGAACCAAAAAAAAAGTTACAGAGAAACCCTGTCTCAAAAATAAAAAAAATTAAAAAAATGTTTGAAATTTAAAACTAAGTAAAGATGAGTGTCTGAAAAGGAAGAAATAGAGGAAAAACTTTCTTCTCATTTTTTCTATTTTTAATATACCTTATAACTGTTTTCAATTATAATCTTCTAATGCCTTTTTGTTTGTTTCTTTATATCTTTTTAATTTTTGGGGGGGACTGGGTAGTTTGACACAAAAACTCAGGACTGATTAGAAAGTAGAAAAATCACATAATATCCAAACAGACACTGGACACAGGAAAGAATGATCTTCTAGAATGTTCAGCACCTGGCTATCATGGCCTCTCTTCCTGAGATTTGCCTATGTGTGTCCCTAGAACACATCTTGTTAAAGTCAAAGCTGCTGCCTTTGCCCCCAACACATAAACTGCTTCTGAAGACTTGTCCAGATCCCTGAATCCATCTGAGACAAGTGGAAAATTCACCCAAATATTTAGAGATTAAATAGAATACTATTAAATGAAAAATAATTCAAAGTGGAAGACCCTAGTAAGGCATAGAACATTTGGGGCGAGTCAAATAAAAATAAGCTAATCAGACATTTAAAATGAAACAAAACTGATATTTAAAGAAAAATAACCTTAGTAAACAAATAAGAAAAAGAGATTCCCAATGCTTATTTGATAACATGACCCTACTACATGCTGCACACAAGAAACTCACATTAAATATATAGACATAAATAAGTTAAAGTAAAGAGATGGAGATGTGTACCTTAGAAGTAACTCAAAGGAAACTTAAACACTTGCTGTAATTCAAATGAAGAACACTTAAAAAAATAAACAGTATTAGAACTAACAATCTTACTATATATAGATAAGGAAATCAAGTTCCCAGGGAAACATAATCCTGAATCTTTTAGCCTTTAAGAGCAGACCCACAAAATATATGAGGACAGACTGATGGCTTCAGTGAAAAACAGACAAAATTATTATGAGAGTCGAAGATTTCAGTGCCTCTTTTGCAGTATTTGATACGTTAAATAGATAAAACACTCAATATGGTTAAAATTTCCTGAAAAACACTATCCATCATCTTGACTTAACTGAAATCTATAGAATATTTCAATAGAAACATCAGACACACTTTTCTTATTTCATATGGAAAGTTAATTTGAATTTAGCACATTTCAGGCCATGACATCCAACTGAACAAATTTCAAGTAATCAAAATCAGAGAAAGATTTTTGCTCAGTCTACAATGGAACTAAACAAAAAATTAATAACAGGAAAAAAACTTGAAATTTCCCCAATTATTTGGAGATTACAGAACATGCTACTAGGAGTCATGAGAAGGCTGTAACACAAGAAAACATGAAGTCAAATCCCCAGCACATATGTAAATGTTAGGCATGGCTGTACATGCCTGTAACTCCCAGAATTTGACATTTGACAAAAGAAGCAGTAAGATGCCAGGAGTTGACTGGTATCTAGTTTAGTCAAAAAAGGGGAACTTCAAGTTCAGGAAATAAGCTGCCATAAAAATATAAGGTAAGAAAGACATAAGAGGGTATATGCTCCCTGTGCCTTTACACACATGTGCACACATCACTGTGAGTACAACAAAGTTCCTCACTTTGATAAACAACATCTGTAGTAAACATGCAGCTAGATAAAATGTTGTATCAATTAATGAATGCAAGTAATAAGATAAATCTCTTAAGAGTAAGTCTAAATAATTCATATAAATAGTATGCTCTCATAAACTAGAGTACACCTTGTCATCCTGTAGATTTAGGTTATGACTTTGAATAGTGACTGTCTCCCAGAATGTGTTGTATAAAAAAATGACAAAGGAGTAATTTTATATTGGAAACTTGATCATCAGCTCAGCCATGTTATAGAACAGTAGTACCAACACACATAAATCATATTGATATGGATATGTGATCTTGGCAGGAATGAAATTTTACTGTAAATTCATGGTTCTCTTGGTTTGTAAGAGCACAGGTTGATCCTAAACATAAACATCAGACACAATATTTGGAGGACATCCTTCAGCATGCAACTTGATACTTTTCAAACCTTCTAGGTCTAGATCATGAAACAAATGGAAAAAACTGAGAAACTGCCTCAGCAAAAAGTGGGGGAAGGTAACAAATACATAGCATGAAAAATCTAAGGAAATCATTAACTTTTTTGATTCATTAACTACAAAATAATGAACCATGCTGAAACAATATGTAATTTTTAGAGAAAGCTGGATAAGGCATAAATATTTGCTTAATCATTTTCTCCATTGCTATGCAAAGCTAAATTTCTTTAAAATTAATTTAAAATTTAAAACCGAACAGTGTTTAATTTCTTGTTAATATGCTGAGCCAACGCACTTCACTTCTCCAGGTTTTACATTATAACACAAAGTTGCAGAAGGAAGATATGCCTGTAGAGGTACATGTGAGATAAATGTTGTGTGGAGTTTTGCTAGAATTAGCTGAAATTTGAAGAACATACAAAATGAAGGTGATTTTTTTTTTAGCAGAATCAAGAAAGATGTCAAGTTTTTCCTATTATGTAAGAAAGAAATTTGAATGAGATCACTGTGAAAGAAATCCCACAGTTTGGAAACTCAAATTTAAAATGTCTGTTTATTGCTCTCATTAATATATTTATCTGGTATACCAATTTAGTTGTGTGAAGTTTGGATCAATAAAAGTTATAATATGCTCCCTTTGGTTGCCATTTTGTTGGATATAGGACAGAAGTCACTGATATTCCTTATGAAAATACTTTTAGAAATGCATCCTTGCATTGCCTAGAATTACACGTTTACTCTCCTGGAGTTGAAGACTTACATATTCTTTAACAAACATGACCTTTATTATAACTGATAGCACCTTCCTTGGGAGAGTTACTAGTTGTGTCCAAGTATATGGTATAAATAAGTAAAGAAAGATGGGATCCATACATTTTGTTGTCCAGAATATATACATATATATCTAGAGGAAAACAGATAAGACACCTGAACAGTAATTTCGTAGGATTGACTCCCCAGAGCTGGCCATGAAATAACACATTGTGTGCTATAAATCTAGCAGATCTTGGCCTATCCTGTCCATGAATCTATATTTTTTGTGTCATTCTTAGTAATCTACACTTTCCCTGCAGCTTAGTCATTTATTTAAGAGGTGATGATGGCAGGTATTTTAAACAGAATTGAGATAAATTCAAACCCACTGTGAAAAGCTATACTCTCTGGCAGTCAAATGTCTTATAAATAAGCCAAGATTGTTGTGACAATATTTTAGTTGAAACAAGCAGCTTTGTGAGCAACTTTGAAAAATAGTCTTTTTCAATCAAGAAACTTTTTCAAGATTGCACATGTAAAAAAAAATCAGCATTGTTTTTGAATAAAGTTTCTGGTTCTGTTGGTACGAAAAACCAATGTGTTCTTCTGTACACAAATTACCCACTCCAGTAGGCTGCTCATTACAGAATTGTTTCTTAGTTAGCATACTTCTATGGTCAAAGTGATCATGCAAATAGGTATTATAACTGTGCTGCAGAAAACATATTCAAAATACCAGAAAGTTCACTTTTGGAAACAGAAAAGGACTGTTTACTGTTAAATTGCTCATTGTTCATTGTACACTGTTACATTGATGTATTTAGTTAATATTAAGATATTAATATTTTTGACCTTCATATCAAGCTAGAAGGAAATAAAGTCAAAATATAAACATTCATGACTACTTTTAAACAATCTATCACCCATCTCTCTAGCTATATATCTGTGTATGTAAATGGATATCATATCACTGTTCATTTAAATGTCATAAGTTCTACATTGTGTTACCTGTTTTGAACATTAGCTGTATTGATAGATTGATATAGATCTGTAACCATGTTTTCCATTCACTAAATGTGTTCATTTATTTTTAAGGCATGCCATATCAACCTAGATCTTTTAAAAATTTTATGAACCTACTTATGAATTCTCCAAGCAAGTCAAGGAAATGGAAAATAGTATTAAGCATGTATTCTATTCCAAAAATTAACTATAGACCCAAAGATAATTGTTTCTAGTTATATAAATATTTAAATATTTAGTATACCTTTATGTTGGGAAAGTAAATGAATAACAAACAAGCCCTACCTTTTCTTCAATATCCTAAGTAAAAATTCTTTTAATTTGAAATAAGCAACACAATAGTATTGGATATTTTCCTTAATCTAAAATCTCCTGGTCACAAAAATAGCCCAATGAATAGACAGAATACAAGAATTGTGAGGAAATAGGAAATAATGTTAGGATATGATTCATAGAAATTTTTTTTATTAGTGACTTTAAGTGAAAATATTGAAATGCTGTACTGCAATTTTCAAGAAACAAATTTCTATTTGTAGGAGTGCTACATAATATGGAGACATGAGGTGTATATGAGAGTGCTTAGACCCAGGGACTGAACTTCGAAATGTCAGTCTTGGATGAAATGATACTGAGGTCCTATTTTCAGACATAAGAGCTGATATTCTGAAAGATAGTTGGGGACAAGATTCTGCTCTCAAGAATTTGAATGAGAACCCTAGTCTGAGATGAAATCCTTAACACCATCAATAGCCTCTTTGTTACAGGTTATTGTCAACATCAATGATCATATTGATAGCATCAAGCTTTCTTCCAATGTTCTATGTGAAACCAAGGCTTGGATTCTAAATTCATTTCTAATGTATTTTGAGGTTTTGATCTGGTCTGTCTATCACAGGTTTCACATACATTAGAAGGTGGTAAAATATGTTCAACAAGCAAATGGCTTTCGTGATACAGCCTTGCCCCCAAAGAATTTTCCCACTACTTAAGTATTATTTTAAAATTCAAATTCTTTTATCAATTGACTAAGATTTCAATTATCTAGTGTCATAAAGCAGAGACAATAACCAGTCCTAGCTATTACTACATAGAACTTCCAAGACATGGCCTCACTGCAGCTTCCGGGGCTGTTTCATGTCTCCGTATTGGTCTTCTTAGGAGTTCCATAAAAGTCAGTAAAATCCAACATTGCCAAAGCTGTAGGTGACAACGTTATCTAACACATCTAAAATTAATTCTCAATTAGAAATGATTAAGGCAACAGCGTTTGACATTTCCACATTAGAAGTCAAAAATGAAATCTTAACTAAGTCTGGATCATAACGAGTTTGGAGTGGGAAATGATTCCTGAAGAAGCTGTGACACATCACATTGGTAATATCCCAGAGCAAGTAACGAGTTGTCCTAGATCATTTAATAATAGCACATTTACTTTATATGTCTACAAGAGACAATCAATTTCTCAATATTATCTTGTAAAGTAATTTGACAAAGCTTTAGACATTGTAAGATGTCAAATGTCTGGAGTCATTTTAATTCTCTGAAAAGTACTGTGATATGCACAGTTATAATCTGTGCTTAGAATTTTCAGAGAGGTGTGTTTTAACTCAAGAATCATTAGCACCAGGTCACTGTGTGAATTTCTTTTCTCCAATTTAGGGAGGAGTCATTCCCTGGTCAAGGAATTCAGTGGTGAGGTTGAGACCTAAACTCTCCAAACTATTGTCCAATGGGTGTAGAACAACTATGTGGCATAAAATCATTTGAAAAGATTTACTCTCAGTAAATGAAATAGTAGATTCTTAGTGGTAGTAATGTTTCAAAGATAGAGCATGTCTCATTTTTTTCCTCAGTGAGAAAACAAAGTGCTGGCCAGTTTAATGCCAATATGGCACAAGCTAGAGTTATTAGAAAGTAGAGAGCCTCAATTGAGAAAATGCCTTCATAATATCTGGCTGTAGGCAAGCCTGTAGGACATTTTCTTAATTAGTGATTGTTGATGGAGGAGTCAATCACTGCTGGTGGGACCATCCCTGGGCTAGTAGTGCACAATAGCAATGCTAAGACACTCAGCAAAAACCTTTCAAGTAAATATTATGAATTATATAGTCAATGTTTTTTAATTTAAAAATGAATTACCTTATATGTTGCACATTTTAACCATAATAAAAATGCAGAACTCTATTTTTCAAGCTTTTGAGATTATAATTTATTTCTCTTTCTCCCTTTTATTTCTCCAAATTGCCCTTTAATCACTTCCTTACTCTCTTCTAATTCATGGTCTTTTTTTCTCCACAATTGTTATTATACACCTGTATGCATCTATATTTACACGTATATTCTTAAACTACTGAGTCCAAGTAAAGTTACTTGTGTGTATGTTTTCATAGATGACTGATTGGCAGTGGACAACAAGTTAGTGTGATCTTCTCTGGAGAAAGAACTCCCTTCTGGCTCTCGGCTTTCCTCGGTTGCCTTTATATCTTAGTGTAGGGTTCAAGCCGCAAAGGTTTTTCCCATAGAGTATGGCGTGTTCATTGATGTCATAAACAATCCTAAATGTTTGACTTCAAAGGCATGTCTTTTAGACACAGGTCCTATGCTCACTATATTAATAATTTTACTGGCTCATTTCAACAACACAGACAGTTGATTAGCTTCATTTTGATGGACAATGCTTTTTTTTTAATTTTAATACCTTCAATGCAGTACTATATTCTGAAGTTCATGGATAATAACACATGGTGTTTGTCTCCTCTTCATGGAAAAACATATTAATCTCTTAAAGCTATGATAGATGATTTTCCTATCCCCCAATCCAATGTAGTTTCTAATATTGCTAGGAATAAAATAAATCATTAATGTTATCAAAACACAAGATATTCTAGTCATCATTCTGATTCAATCAGGTGTCATGTAACTATTGCACATTCCCTTTAGCCACACAGGCTTGCTTTCTTTTCTTTATTGATCAAGCATGGTTTCAGCTTAGCGCTTTTATGCTTGTACCTGATCCTTGAACATTCAGTATGCCATTTAGTTAGATGGTAGTTTCCCGAGAACAGATACATAACATGTCCACCTACTGATTTAATTAAAATCACATCATTTGATTTTAATATATATTATCTCCTTGACTCTATTCTTTTTGCTTTAGCACATTCATAACTATGTGATGAAAGCATACAAATGAGTTCATCATCTTATAATGTATGCTCTGAGAGCCATGAGGTATGTCCCTAGAATTTTAAAGAGAGTCTGGTATTTTTACATAGCCACTAAGGATTTACTATGTGGATAAATAAAATAATGAATGCAACTTTTAGAAAGTCAATTTATACACTTTCTAAAACATTATCTTGTACTTATGCTGTTTATGTATACTCAGTCATGCAACATGGATAGAAGTGTGTCTGATGGTGTTTCTACAGATGCTGTAATGAACAGCCATACATTGTTATTTATAGAGGTCCCCTTAAATGGCAAACTTAGACTGTTTAAGAGTCCTCACTATAAAATTCCACAGAAAAGACAAAATTGCAAGCTGTTACAAATACTACTCCCAAAATTAAGATACTCAGAGGATATGAAAACTTTTGTGACAGAGGTAGCAAAGTCTTTTGCAGACAGCTGCTCTCTTGTGGAATGTCAATCTTAAAACAAGGACTGTGAGTAGAAGGGGAAATTAGCCTGCCCCGTATTCCCGAAGTTCATCAACAGCTTTAGTCTTTAATAAGAAATGAAAATAAATACAAGTTTTTATTGTAGAAAAAGTCTAAATCACCACATTTGTAGAATAAAATATTTACTGTTAGGTGTGGTTCCCTATAGAGTAGATATTTTAAAGTAGAATCCTTTAGCACCAGGATACTAAAGGATGTGCTTCCTGTAAAGATTTTTTAAACTGGTCACGGTACTCACTCTGCCTATCATGAAATATCACAGCTGGTATTGGTGTCTTCATTCTATCACTGTATAAAATTTTGGGAAATTTGAAGAACAAGCCATCACAAGACTATAAAATGCCCTTTATTTTTCTAACCTAAGTGCCATGTGGCTTTGGCAAGCTTGACACATGTTATATACTCAATTGTCAAAATGTTTCCATAATACTTGCCTGTAGGTTGTATGCAGGCCAGCGATAGAGGGCTTATTTTCTTTACTATTGATGTAGGGGTGCTTAGCAGGTAAAACCATGTTTCAGTTACCTTTCTAGTGTTATGCAGAGACTTACGATCAAAACAATTTTAAAAATAAAACATTTATATGTTTTTCTTTGGGTTCAACTTCTTATTTAGCTTCTCTAGAATCACGAATTATAGTCTCAATGTCCTTTATTTATGGCTAGAAACCAAATATGAGTGAGTACATCCCATGTTCCTCTTTTTGGGTCTGGTTTAACTCACTCAGGATAGTGTTTTCTATTTCCGTCCATTTGTATGCAAAATTCAAGAAGTCGTTGTTTTTTACTGCTGAGTAGTACTCTAATATGTATATATTCCATACTTTCTTCATCCATTCTTCGATTGAAGGGCATCTAGGTTGTTTCCAGGTTCTGGCTATTACAAACAATGCTGCTATCCAAAGGAGGAGCAGAAGGAGAGAGAGCACGAGCAAGGAACTCAGGACCGCGAGGGGTGCACCCACACACTGAGGCAATGGGGATGTTCTATGGGGAACTCACCAAGGCCAGCTGGCCGGGGTCTGAAAAAGCATGGGACAAAACCGGTCTCGCTGAACATAACGGACAATGAGGACTACTGAGAACTGAAGAACAATGGCAATGGGTTCTTGATCCTATTGCACGTAATGGCTCTGTGGGAGCCCAGGTAGTTTGGATGCTCACTTTACTAGACCTGGATGGAGGTGGGTGGTCCTTGGACCTCCCACAGGGCAGAGAAACCTGCTTGCTCTTTGGGCTGAGGAGGGAGGAAGACTTGATTGGGGGAGGGGGGGAATGGGAGGTGGTGGCGGGGAAGAGGCAGAAATCTTTAATAATTAAATAAATTAATTAATAAAAAAACAAAATAAAACAAAAAAACAAAAAAAACAAGAAAAAAATAAATAAAACATTTAGTACACAGATTGCTTATAGTTTCAGAGGGTGAGTTCATTACTGCAATAGTAGGAAGCTTGGTGGCAGGCAGGCATTTCTCTGGAGTATTCGCTGGGAACTTGCATCTGATCTACAAGCAGGGGACATAAAGCAAGATACTAGGTCTAATGTGGGCTTTTGATCCTCAAGACTCACCCCCAGTGGCACATCTTCTTCCAAAAAAATCCCTAGGAATCTTTCCTGAAAAGCTCATCAACTGGAAACCAAATATTTAAACATATGAACTTATGGAGAGTGTCCTAATTGAAAACACCAGAGAACATTTGACAGTCTTCAAAGGGATCTGGGTTTTAGCCAGAAAACTCACTCATCATTTCAGAAGAGTCTACAATTCTAGATCAAGGGAATCCAACACCGTGTTCTAATCTTTGTGAGTAACTGCCTCGTGCATGGTACATCAACATACATGTAGACAAAGCATAAATACAAATAATAATAATAATTTTGAGGATGATGTTGAAAATGGTGATGGTGATGATGATGATGATGATGATAAGAAAATATCAAATAATCAAGAAAAGTTAATAGAGGAAACAAAATTTATGTTAGAATAAAAATTGGGGTATTGAAGATGACATAGATTAGTTTAACTCCTTGGTAATTAAACAATCCTTGTTGACTTTGGCAAAAGAACTGAATGGCCTAGCTATCACAAATTCTTCTGGGACTTCCTTTGCAGGGTGTGCCCCTCAGAATCTTCATTGAGAATCTCCTTTATTATTTGATGTTACTTCAAATGAGCTGTTTGAAGCAGGACTAGTACCTACCCTTGATATTCTCTAGTCTAGTCTGTGATGTTTACAATGAGAAGCAACTTTATCTGGTCATTTCACTTCACTGATAGGAAGTCAAGCATCATTCAAAAGAATTAGTGATATGTCCTGAGATTCTGTTGACATACAGAATGTAAGAAAAGTAAAAATCCCTGAGGCAAAACATAGATGAATAGAAACAGATAAAATTAAGTTAAAAAGAAAGAAAGAAAGAAAGAAAGAAAGAAAGAAAGAAAGAAAGAAAGAAAGAAAGAAAGAAAGAAAGAATAGTGAGTTATGCCTTAGTTAAGACCAAATATTCACAATTAATAGCAAGGCTCCATGCCTTCATTTGGATGCTAGTTTTCAGTCCAGAGAAATTTCCAACTACACAGAGTGATCATTCTTTCATGAATTAATCTTCCTTTGTATAACTAGCTAACATCCAAATTTTCTCTTGCTGAACTTCTTTTTAATTCACAGCACGATGAAGGTGATCATATTGTGTGTCAAAGCGCATGAAACAAGACAACATACAGCACATTGTGTATTCCTTCAGCTCTGATCTAATAAACACAAAGTGTGAATCATATTTATTCCATAATCTCACAATAGAACTCAAATTAAAGAGTGGGGTAAAGTGAGAGTGAGAATTGAAAACATGTGTAAATATTTTCAATCTACTTTTCTGTGGTAGAATGGATGGTGTCTGAATCATCTCAGCTTCACTCATCTTGCTGGTATCTGTGGGTTCATTTTGCTGCATGACCCATGACTGTAATTTTCTTCTGTGTGCTGATTCCCAGCTGTTTGATCATATACTATTACTTACTTCAAAAGCATCTGAGCTTAGGAAGATACCAACTGCAACTGAGTGCTTATGTGAGCAGCCAACAATTTTACTCCCATAAAGAATATTCTGTATACGTGCATGTGCTACAGTACTGATCTTTTTTAGTCCACTTATTATTTTGCATGTAAAAAAATGTTACTTCAAAACTATCAAAATTTCAGTCATTATTAGCAGTTTATGTTAGTACTTGATTCTCATGAGGATACAGCAACAGCCACACAAGCCATTCTGAGTTTTACCACTCATAGGGTGCACTGTGTCTACTCCTGTGCTCCAGGGCATCATCCTACTCACTTGATCGCTTGAAAGAAATGTATGATCATAAAATCTCCAAAGATAAGTCTCTATTGAGTTTGTCTGGTTGAATATCTGCATAGATACATAAGTTTTTCAGGTTTCCATAAAATAAAGGGTCTGCAGTATTAATAAACTTTCACCTAATCAAAGTATTAAAATCTTCTTCAAAACAGCCTCCTGAAATTTCATCTTTTCTTTCTGTCTAAAAATAATATATGTTGAAAGTATAAGAATTATTATATTTTATAATTGTGTTTGGCAAGATCTGTCTTCCAGGGTCACACTAAAATTTAGTCACAAAACCTAAATTTTCTACCAAATTTCTACCTGATATTTGTAGTTTTATTCAGTGTCCATCCTTCCTTTGACTTATTTTTTTTTACAGGATAGCACTTTTGATACTCTAAAATATAGCAAGATACAATTATTTCTGGTTTCAAGTCTGGAATGGCTGCCACAGGGTTTGCTATGATGTGCTTTCTATTTGACAAGTAGCCTTGTTTCCATTGCATGCAATATCTGCTGCTAATGTCACATTCTCCCACTTTGAAGTCTTCAATATAGTAGTTCAACATTTCTAAGTTATGAACTCTCCCTTCTTCTTAGATTAACCTTAACATCATAAACTTTTCTATCTGTGCTCCTGATTTCAAATATACCGACATGTTCGGGTGCTTAGTCATTTGTTTTAATTCTTGAAAACTGTAGAAATTTTGGATTATTTTTCTTCCTACTTACATTATAGTCCCTATGACATGAATCATACTAGTAAGTTTAATCTTATTGTAATCATATACTGAAGGATTTGTCCTGAAACAATATCGAAATTCTCTCTATCACGATCAAATCTTTATTTTCCTCATTCTCTCCTCTCAATCAGACAAACAGAACAAGTATCTCTGGGATAAGTATTGCTTTTTCTCAAGGACACATTTCAGAATCATCATACCAATCCTCTGAAAATAATTGGATCTGGGAATACCGTGGCAAATCATCTGGATAATGTAGTCTGACTACTGAATACATATTATATTTTCAATTTCTGCTGTTTCACATTGATGTGCTACTATTGGTGTGCAGTTTCTAACCAGCTCTCAAAATTAGTTGATGCTATTATTAAAATTAAGTTAATAAATAAACAAAGCTAGGAGATTCATCTCTTTGGCCATACTGTAAATTGAATCTAGATCCTCATGCGTGCCTGGCAAGTACAATACTACTGAGCTGAAGAGATAGCTCTCTGGATTTTATGTATTATACTTCCACTTAAATTACTCTACTTAATTTTTATTCTTGAAATCAAATGAAAGTTTTCCCAATCATTCCAGGAGAGCTGTGCTTGAAAGTGAACAAACCTATGCATCATACATGTGCAGATACAGTAGACATAAGCACATGTTTGTTTCTTAGTAATAACTCACTTATACTTTGAATACATACAAGCACATATATCTGTATGTGACTTTATGTATTTAGTATAAAAATATACAATGAAATACTATTTTTCTTATTTTTTTCTAGATAAATGAAGGGGCTAAAGAATTTCTTCTCTGAAGTGATAAAATCTGATATATTGAGTGTTAATCAATATGGTGATACATTTTCTTCTGATAAAATAATTATCTTATATATATTTATACTTATATAAATATATAAATAAATATGTTTATATATAGATATAAAGAAAATAATTATTAAAAATTTTATAGAATTATTTTATTAAATGAATTTAATATTCTGAATTTATAATTTAATATTCTGAATTTATAATTTAAAACACACAATAATAAGTCCATAATCTGACCATATACATCCAAAAGCCTTAGATAAGACAGTTTGAGTTTGGATTCCTGCCTAAGTCTCACAAAAATAGATGAAAATCTCAAAAGCAAGCCTAATATTTCTTCTGATTACAGCAAGGTAGAGTCTATAAGAGAAGTAATGCAGTTCTGAAGAGATAGCTTAGGGTATCCATCTAGTGAAGACCATTGTCTGGAATTCAGTAGGATACAGGTTCAATTTCAAGCACCAACATGATGGCTAACAACCGTCTATAACTCCAGTAAAAAGATATCCAAGACCTTCTGGTCTCCATGGACACCAGGCACATACACAATACACAGACATACATGAAGACAAAACACACATACATGAAAAATAAATAAATAAATATTTTTTTAAAGTGAAAAGAAATGTTAAAACCCCAATGTTAAACATATCACTCTGATGAGTGGGAAAAGCATTTAGCCTTGGAACAGGACATAGAAAATGCTATTCCACATTGAAAAATGCTGCTGAGCAGGGAAGTATACTGACAACAGTGATAAGGAGGAGGGGCTACATTTTGAGGTATAAATGATCAGATACACCTCTAGAATCATGATCTCTTTCATGCTTATCAACTGTAGGTAAATATTTATGATTAACTTTAACATATCTCCAGCCTTGATATTTTCTAGTAACATCTATTTGCCACACAATAGGAATTTACTTGCAATTCAAGAAACATAACACTTAAAAATATATCCCCTCCTTTTATCTGTCACCGATACCAGTAATTCCAGTCAGCTTTGTTCACTCCTTCCACACTCCTGTTATCCTGGTCAGTATAGTGGCAATGGCATGTGCCACAGGCAGTAATTAAGAGGGAAGAAATATTACATGCTCTCTCCAAATTCTTCTTAGGATACATGCTTTAAAATGGAATACTTGGGATACTTGTCTCATTTAAAAGGTCTATGAATCCTTCTTTTCTTTTTTTCTTCTCTCAACCCAGTATAACTTAGGCATTACATCTATATGAAAGAAAACAACATAAGTCAGATTTTTTTAAGCAGCTAGGTTTGCATTTTTTACCCCTTTTAAAAAACCATGTGTGTGTATGTGGAGTTAGTCTTTTCTCTACCATGTATGTCCTGGGGACCGAACTCAGGTTTTTGGGCTTTACTGACAAGCACTGTTTCCTCTGAGCCTTCCTTCCCACTGACCAGCATTTGAGCCATTCAAAAAGAAGATAATACCTCTATAAGTAAGATTGAAGTACAGGGTAAGTATATATTAGCAAACATTTTTGCCATATTTATGTAGTATGAATTTATTATCTAAATTTATTTCAGAAATTTATCTGACATTTATATAAGTTTCTGTTTTCCACATTTGCAAATAAACCTATCTGAAGTTATCAATTTTGAGAAATGGTAGTTTTATATTTATTTCTTGTTCTCATAAAGAAATAAAATGCTTATTAAAACAAGCTTTATGAAATACATGGGCTAATCACTTCCCTTATAACAAATAATTTTGAACACATATTAAGCCTGTATTATATTTTACTCTTTGTAAGGCCTATACACTTCTTTGCATTTTCTTATTTTAGTGGTAAAAGGTAAAGATAAATCAAAATTTTAAGAAGCAGAAAATTCAGACTGCCTTATAGGAATAAGAATTTAGTTAAACCATTGCACACACCTGCCCAACAGTGTTAAATTTAAATTCAATAAACAAGAACAATTAGCTTTAAAATGCTCTTTAGTCCAAAGGAGGAATAATGTTCCTATGGAGGCTGTAGCTGCCTGAATGAGACTGGATCACCACAGACTCAAATGCATGAGTACTTGGTCCTCAGTTGGTAGCACTATTTGAGTGAGTCAAACAGGTATACCGTACTGGAGGAAGTATGTAAGTAGAGGTGGAACTTCAAAACACAAATGCTAGCCGGGTGGCGCACGCCTTTAATCCCAGCACTTGGGAGGCAGAGGCAGGCGGATCTCTGGGAGTTCGAGGCCAGCCTGGTCTACAAGAGCTAGTTCCGGGACGGGCACCAAAGCTACAGAGAAACCCTGTCTCGAAAAACCAAAAAAAAAAAAAAAAACAAAAAAAAAACAATAAAAAAAAAAAACCACCACAAATGCTATCCAAGTTTCCTCAGAATCTCAGAATGCCTTTTAATATTTTTCCTAAACATTCCAGCAGTCCCTAAATAATGTGACAATGTGATCAAGTCATGGCAAATAGAGGTAGATATTCAGCACAGAAGCCAGACCTAGCGACAGCATCACACACTAAATGGATCTGGCAGTGTATCTCAGAAACAGGAACTATGGAGAGTTCCTTTCACCTCGAATGATGTTCCCCTTGTAAAAATGCTGTGGAGCTAAGTGATGGAAGAGGATTGCAGGTTTCATATATTTTACAAACATAACATGTTATCAGAGTCGCTTTTTAATTAGAAGAAAATACTACATAATCTCTAGTAATAACTACAGTAGGCAAACAAGTCATGAACCCAATGGCAATGCTGAGAACTGGAAATGAAACATCCTTTTAAATGAAAATTGTCGGAAATCATCTGAGTAGAACCAAAGACAAACAATGTATTTTGTTTAACTTAAAATAATTAACCTTCTATCACAGAAAAGCCATTGGAAAAACAACAGCATATATCTAGTACAGAGTATATTTATAAAGAGGCTAAGAAAAAATGATAGAATGTATATGCTTTGGAATATATATTATAAGAAGAAAACAGATGAATTAGTTTTTAAATGTATACTTGGTCTCATTTGCAGGTTTAGATTCAAATGTTCAGATCTGAGACTATAACCTGAACTAATTGCAGAAGCAACTAAAAGTAGAAGCCAGACAAGTAGGAAGAGAACATGAGGGGAGGGGGAAGAAAGAGCTCCAGAGAGGAGAGTAGGACACAGGTGCTATGGAGGAAAGGTTAAACAGTGAGGGATTCTTTTCTGAGGAGGGGGAAGGAGAACAGCAGAGAAGGAGAAAAAGAATGATGGTTGAATAACAATAAGGATGTTTGAAAAAAAAGTGAGAAAACAACATAAGTATAAGCTTATGTAATATCACATATTGTTTGTTGCATATATACGAATTGATATATGTAGTTTAAATGGACTTAGAGCACATGAGGTAATAATGCTCCTCTAACAGCCAGAGATGGTCTAACAAAACAGAGCCAGACATCATGAGCCTCACTTTCAGGTGGTGGTCAGAGGGAACCAACAAACACCCCAAATGATAGCGGCTGTTAGTCAACCCTTGACTGACTCCCAGAACTCAAAGGTAAGACTCTATTGCAGAATATACTACACACTTGAGTCACAGAATTTGGAGTAATAGAGCTGTAACTTGCTAGGAAGGCTCATGCCTGAGAACTAGCATCCATAGTATCAGAATAATATTATATATCAAATAGACTTAACAGAGCTACAGACTACTCCAGCCAAACACCAAAGAATTCTATTCAGAAGTCCAGGAAGCTTTTCTAAAATCAAACATATACTGGGACACAAAATCAGTCTCGACAAATTGAGAAATACTTAAACGATCCTATTATCCTTTCTGACCACAATGCAATTAATCTTAAAATAAGCAGCAAGGAAATCTCTAGCAATTACAAAAATTCATGGGAATGAACTAACATATTAATGGATAATGTATGTACCTAAGAAATAAAAAAAGAGAAATGAAAAAAGCCCTGAAAATAAATCTAAATAAAACCACAGCACAATAAAACCAGTGAGATACAATAAAACCAGTTTCAAGGGGGAAAATTATGGCTCTGGGTTGCTCCACTGAAAATCAGAGTGCAAGTAGGGACAATGAGAGAAGGTTGAAGGGGAGGGGAGAAGCAGGGAGAGCAGCAGAGTAAAATGTACAGCTCAAAAAAAAAAATCAGAGCACAATACCATACTTGGGATTATACTCAAAGGATGCTCAGTCATACCCACAAGGACAATTGTTCAGTTTTGTTCATAGCCTTTTTTTTTTTCATAATAGCCAGAAACTGAAAAAAAAAAAAAAACTAGATGTACCTCAACTGAAGACTGAATGAAGGAAACGTGGAACATTTACACAATAGAGTATTACTCAGCTGTTAAAAACAATGAAATTATGAATTTTGCAGGCAAATAGATGGAACTAGATAAAGAATAATCTTTTGTGGCATAACCCAGACACAGAAAGACAAACGTGGTATGCAATCACGCATAAGTAGATATTAGTTGTAAAATAATGGATAACTGTGTTATACTCCACAGACCCAGAAATACTAGGTAACAAGAAGGGTATAAAGGGGGATCTTTCTCAGAAGAAGATAGAAAAGAGATTCTGTGAGTGGACTGAGGATGGGTGGGGCTGGAAACATGAGTGATCTGGTTGTGGGAGATGGAGAGGAAGATTACTGAAAAAGACTATTGGAAAGTGGAACATTTCAGGGTCCCATAGAGACGTGGTAAAAGTGAAACTCCCAAGTATCTAGAGGAATGACCCCATCTAAGACTCCTAGCAATAGCATATATGTAACCACCTGAACTGGCCATCACATGTGAACAGACAAGATTTCAAGTGGAGATATTGGGATGTCAACACAGGCACATAAGCTTTGACCTACAGGCTGTCCTGTCTATGGGATGTAGTGGGTAAGGGTGGCCTAGAGATAGGGGGAGTGATCAACCAATAACTGCTCTAGCCTAAAACTCATGCCTAGGGAGTAAGCCCACATCTGGCACCATTTGTAATACCAGAAAGCACTGGCTAGATGATCCAGAGATCAAAGATAGAACCAAACATGACCTGGGGAAAATAAAATGTCAGTGTAATGATGCCTAATGACAATTGACTATACTCAAGTTGGTGCCTAGCCCAACTGTCATCAGAGAAGCCACATCCAGCAAAATATGGAATCAGATGCAGACCCATAGCCCAAGATAAGGCAAGGTTCAGAGAAGGCTACAGAAACAAGGGAGGAAGGATTTTAGGAACCAGAGTGGACAAGGACATTTAAAAAATGCACAAAATCAACTAATCTGGGCTCACAGGGGCTCAAAACTACAAAACTGACAGCCAGGGAGGCTACCAGAATCTGACCTAGGTATTCTGTGTATATATTACAATTGTGTGACATGGTCCTCTCGTGGGACTTCTAATAGTGGAAATAGGGGCTATCTCTGCCTCTTTTATTGGCTCTTCAAACTGGATCACCATACTCAGTTTTAATGCATGGTAGGTGAATAGTCTTACTGCTAATTGATATGCCATGTTTTGGATGTCCATGAAAAGCCGGCCTTTTCCTGAGTAGAAATGGAGGAGGAGAAGTAGACTGGAAAGGTGGCAGCAGACAGCGTGGGTAAAGGACCTCGGAGGATAGAAGAGAGAGGAGACTGAAGCTGGGATGTGAAAAATATCAGAGCACAAATAAGACTTAATGAAGCAACCCAAAAATTTGGAAAACAAGAACAAATCAAACCCAACCCCAGTAAATGGGAAGAAAGTACAAATCGGAGCAGAAATTCACAAAGTAGAATAAAAAAAAATAATGCATTTCAAAGAATCTTAGAGTTGATTCTTTGAGAAGATACATAATATCAATAGACACTTGGCTTAAAAACAAAAGAAAGATATTATCAAAATTAGCAGAATAATCAGCGATGAACAGGGAAACATTAAAAGAGACACCAAAAACTTAAAAACTTACATTGTATGTGAACCCTTGAAGTAGAGGACCTAAAATCACTGGGCACGATTCTAGAAATATCAAAACCACCAAAATTAAGCTAAGAAAAAAGCAACAAGCTAAGCAGAACCATAATTAGCACCAAATTTGCAACAGTTAAAAAAAATGAAACATTAGTAAATTTTCTTCACACCAACAACTAACATTCTGAGAAAGGGCTCATGGACACAGTCCCATTCAAAGTATACTCAAAGAGAAGAAAATATCTAGTAATAAGCCTAACCAAGGAGATGAAAGACATCAACAATGAAAACTTTAGAAGAAAGAAATTGTAGAAATCATTAGAAAATGGAAAGACATCTAATGTTTCTAGATAAATAGAATTAACATTGTGAAAATGAAAATTTTACCAAAAACAATTTATAGAGTCAATGTAATCCAAATCAAACCCCAAACATTTTCACAGAAACTAACAAGCAAATGGTGTGGGATGTCTCTGTATGTACACTGGGAATATGTTGATTCACACTAGTTGATAAATAAAGTTGCTTTGGCCTATGGCAAGGTGGGATAGAGCTGGGCAGGAAATCCAAGCAGAGATACAGGAATAGAAGGATAGAGTCAGAAGAGATTTCTGCTGCCTCACAGAATAACAAGATGCCACAGTACCACTGGTAAGACACAGGCCACATGGTAATACATAGATTAGTAGAAATGGGTTTAAATGTGCAAGCTAATCAGCAATAAACCTGAGCCATTGGTCAAACATTTATAATTAATATAAACCTCTGAGTGATTATTTTAGAAGTGCCTTTGGGACCAGATCGGACAATAAAAAGCCTGCATTTACAAACAAATAAACAAAAACATCCTAAATTTTGTAACTACAAAACAAACAAACAACTCAAATTCTTTTTTGTGGGGTATTCAATTTTTATTTAAGAATGTTATATTTTTATCACATTCACTCCACTCTTCCCCCCATGTCCACTTCCTATTCCCTGCTTCTTCCACTTTGTACCTGTATCTTTTTAAAATTTATTTATTTATTAAAAATTTCCACCTCCTCCCACTTCCCCCTTCCCCCTCCTTCTCCAGTCCTAAGAGAACTCAGGATGCCTTGCCCTGTGGGAAGTTCAAGGCCCTGCCCCCTTCATCCAGGTCTAGGAGTAGGATCCCCAAAAGCCAGTACATGCAGTAAAATCGAAACACAGTACCATTATCATTGGCTTCTCAGTCACCCCTCATTGTCAGCCACATTAAAGAGTTCGGTCTGATCACATATTGGAAGTAGACAAGATCACCAGGCAAAAGTTGGGGGCTCGGAGGAGGGTATGGGTTGGGGGGAAGGGGAGATTGGGAGAGAGAAGGGAGAAGTGGAGGACTGGGGAAAGCTTTGGAGAGTGGGATGGTTGAGATGGAGGAAGTGAGGATATGGGAGCAGGGAAGAAGACATCTTAATTAAGGGAGCAATTTTAGGGTTGACAAGAGACTGGACTCTAGAGAGGTTCCCAGGTGTACAAGTAGATGTCCCCAGCTAGGTCCTTGGGCAGCAGAGGAGAGGGTACCTGAACTGGCCTTCTCCCATAGCTACACTGATGAATAGCTTGCATATCACCATAGAAACTTCATCCGGGAATGGATGGAGATAGAGACAGAGACCCACATTGGAGCACTGGACTGAGCTCCCAAGGTCCAGATGAAGAGCAGAAGGAGGGAGAACATGAGCAAGGAAGTCAGGACTGCGAGGAGTGCATCCACCCACGGAGGTGGTGGGACTGATCTAATGGGAGCTCACCAAGGTCAGCTGGACTGGGACTGAACAACTCATATTCTAATCAATTTTGACTATTGAGACTAATTAGAAAGTGATTACAATATTCCAGAGCTATCATTAAAACTGACTTTTGGGTGAGCAGCCCCCAGTCAGTACCAGGGTTTGTGAGAAAATCCATGAATGTGGTGATAGCTCAGGAAAAGATCTCATCTATCTATCTATCTATCTATCTATCTATCTATCTATCTATCTATCTATCTATCTATCTATCTATCTATCATCTATCTAATAGTAAGATACTTTTATCTGAGTGGGAAAGATAAGCACAGATGCTTTCTGACAGTAACTTTCTCTTTATTTCATCTTGAAAAATGTTCTCTCTGAAACACCTCTTTATATCTCTGCCCAATACTCTGTTGAGCAACTTCTCCCTAATTATACTCCATCTTTCTCTTTCTCTCTCTGCCTTTCAGCTTCTGTCCTTGCTCTCCATTAACTCTGCCTCTCACTCTGTCTCTCTCTGTTCTTCCTCTCCTCTCTCACAGCAAAACTACGGACAATTATAAGTTGCAAATTTAGGGCCCAACCCCTTCTCAAAAACCATGATAATTCACATAGTTTCTCTCAAGCTAGGAATGCCACAAGGACTAGCTAGTGATCAACCATGACCTTGCACATAGTATGAAAGGGTTCCCAAACATTTAACAATTGGTTGGACCTTGAGGTTGGGGAGTACCTACAGAATAAAGGTGCTTCAAACTCTGACCTTGAATCAGTATCTCAACACCTGGAAAAATGACCTCATGAGTTTGTCTCCACATATTGTCTCCAGAGGCAAGCAGACTGCTTTGACTCTGCTCTGAAGTCTAAAGTTAGCTTGTGCAAACGGCTGTCTTTGTGATTGAGAATTCTGTCAGTCTGAGTAATATAAAATATACTGGTATTTAAATTCATCAAAATTACACAGATAGTAGTAGAAATCATCCTGCTGATCATTCACAGCAATATTTGCATCTACTTGATAGAATATCTTTGTGAAATAGCATACACACACAAACAGACACACACACACAGTGGGAATATACACAAATCTGTTCTTAGGGGAGAAATAAAGTGATTCATGAGAGAAATCACAGATAGAAGCAACTGGTTTCCACAGCCAGCTATCCCATGGATCTGCCAGGTGGGGCTTCCCACCAGGGAATCATGTAGGGCGTGGGTCAGGTTGTTAAACACTAGTTGTCACTGCTGTACTTTCCCACAGCCCTCTCTATATCATAATAGAATCAGACGGATACTGGCACAAAAAATAGACATGCAGATCAATGGAGCAACACAGAAGACCAAAATGTAAACATTCAAAATTACAACCATCTGATGTTTAAAAAAAGATGCCAGGAACACACACTTTAGAAATGGCATCATCTTCACAACAAATACAGCTAGGAAAACTCTGTATCCACATATTGAAGAATGAAAATACCCCTGTATCTATCTCCCTGCACAAAAAAAAACTTCAAATGGATCATAGACCTAAATGTGAAACATGAAACTGAGAAAAGGAATCATAAACAAGATTCAGGTGTAGAAAAGGAATTTCTGAATTTGTCTAGGAGTTAAGGACAGCTATCTACAAGCAGGACTTCATTAAAATAAAACACCTCCCTATAAAAAGAAACAACAAAGTGCAAAAGAAATTTACAGAATAGAGAGAATCTTTTCCAGCCACAGGATTCATATCCAGAATCTCTATAAATATTTAACAAACAGCCAAGGCAACAAATGACCCTATTTTTAAAAATGGGCTACTGATCTAAACACAGACTTTTCAAAGAAAGAAAATGGCTAAAAATATCTCACACAATATTCAATAACCTTAGCAATTACCTAAATGCACAATGAAACAACTGAAACAACTTTGATATTTCAAGCAACCCCAGGCAAATATCAAGAAACTGATGAAAAAAAAAATCCTGGAGGGCATGTAAGGGGAAAATGGGAGCACTTCTTCATTGTTGATGGAATTGTAGACTGGTGGAGCCACATCAGAAATCAATGTGGAAACTTTGCAAAATCTAAGAATAAATCTACCATGTGATCCAGCTCTACCACTCCCTGGCATATGCTCAAAGACCTGACGTACTATTTCACAGATGTTTGCTCCTCAAGCTCATTGACACTATGTTTACAGTAACAAGGAAATTGAAACAATCCAAGTGTACTTCCATGGTTAAATTGATAATGAAAATGTGATACATATAATGGAAATCTATTCAGCTCTAAAGAAAAAGTGAAATCATTAAATTTGAAGATAAACAGATGCAACTAAAAATATTAAATTGAGTGATATAGCCTAGACCCAAAAACACAAAAGCTACATGTTCTCACACATATATTTTTCACATTTGAGTGATTAGATCTTAGGACAGAAGGGCATTAGGAAAGGAAATATCAGTAATCAAGCATCTTTTATGACAAAGACGATGCACCCATAAAATCTCAATAATATAGCTATCTAAACAAGCCCTGAATAATGACAACACCAGTTGAGACGCAAATGTAGCTAGGAAAATGTAAGAGGCTTCACTTTCAGATTAAGAGATATAAGTGATTAATAATTACTGAGAAAGGTATGATGTCCTAATTAGTTATTTAATAGCTAGCGATAAGTCCTAAAACATATATGTGACCAGCATTAAGTGAAGTATATAGTTTTTACTTTATATAAATTTGATTATATGAACTAATAACAAAGACAATGAAAGAAAAAAATAATTTAAGAGCGGAAAGAATAAATGATATAAATATACTACGCAAGTACAAAATGATTTAAGACAATAAAATGCAAATGTTTAATGTTATCAAAGTTGGATGTGTAAGGAAGGTGGTAGCAAATTTGGAAGAACATGGCTTTGGAAGGGTAAATATGATCAACATACATTTCTTGAATTTCTAAAATAAATAATAAAATGTTAAAAGTGTTTATTAAAATGTGCTTCATAGCTAAAGATATAATAAAAAATAAATTAATGTTATGAATGAATAGCAGTAATTTAGAAGACACTGAAATTCCAAAGGAGCAAAATTAACAGACTGAAACTAAAGGGAGGATGTATGACATAAGGTGTGAGTGTAGAAAACCAAAATATATATACAAATTAAAATCTAATACTGACAGAGTAAGAAAGGTAATTGTCAATTTCAAGAATTTAAGTAGAAAATCGAAAGAAAATTTTGAAGCATTAACCCATTTAATTTTGTAGCATTAAAAATAAATGTGGGGCTTCATCTGGTCGAGACAGAGACATAGTCCCAATTTGGAGCAACGGTCTGAGCTCTTAAGGTCCAAATGAGGAGCAGAAGGAGGGAGAACATGAGCAAGGAAATCAGGACCACGAGGGGTACACCCACCCACTGTGACAGTGGAACTGATCTATTGGGAGCTCACCAAGGCCAGCTGGACTGGGACTGAATAAGCATGGGTTGAAACTGTACTCTCTGAACATGGCAGACAATGAAGGCTGATGAGAAGCCAAGGACAATGGCACTAGGTTTCGATCCTAATACATGAACTGGCTTTGTGGGAGTTT
Organism: Chionomys nivalis; assembly: GCF_950005125.1. NCBI lineage: Eukaryota > Metazoa > Chordata > Mammalia > Rodentia > Cricetidae > Chionomys > Chionomys nivalis. The sequence continues at coordinate 36,526,961 of NC_080107.1, read as the reverse complement.
AGCCTGTTTGGATGCTCACCTTCCTGGACCTAGATAGAAGTGGGAGGACCTTGGTCTTCCTGCAGGGCAGGGAATTTGGACTGCTCTTCAGTATGGAGAGGGAGGGGGAATGGAGTGGGGGGGAGAAGAGGAGTGGGGATAGGGGGAGGGGAGTGGGGGGGAGGGGCAATATGTGGGAGGAGGGGGAGGGAAATGGGAAATGGGGAGCAGGTAGAAATTTTAATTAAAAAAAGAATAAAAATAAATAAAAAAGAGAAAAAAATAAATGTGGGAATACAGAAGAAATGTGAATCTATTCTAAATCATAAAATGACTAGAATAGGAGAACAAATGTTGCCTTTAAAAATATAGCCATTTGAGCATGGCGGACAATGAAGGCTGATGAGAAGCCAAGGACAATGGCCCTAGGTTTCGATCCTAATACATGAACCGGCTTTGTGGGAGCTTAGCCTGTTTAGACGCTCACCTTCCTGGAAGTAGATAGAAGACCTTCGTCTTCCCTCAGGGCAGAGAATTTGGACTGCTCTTCAGTATCGAGAGGGAGGGGGAATGGTGTGGGGGGAGGAGAAGAGGAGTGGGGGGAGGGGGAGGGAAGTGGGGGGAGGGGGCATTATTTGGGAGGAGGGGAGGGAAATGGGAAACGGGGAGCAGGTGGAAATTTTAATTAAAAAAGAATAAAAAAAATATTGTACTCAAAAAAAATATATAGCCATTTGATTACTATGACAGATGAAAATTTTGAAAATTTTGAGAAACATATAAAAGCATTTAGCATATCATTGGAAAAATTATTCTGAGAAGTCCACCATTTCTTCCTTTCTTCCTTCCTTCCTTCCTTTCTTTCTTTCCTTCTTTCTTTCTTCAAGACAGAGTTTCTGTGTAACAACCCTGGTTGTCCTGGAACTCACGCTGTAGACCAGGTTGGCCCTTAACTCACAAAGAGCCACCTATCTGCCTCTGCCTCTGCTTCCTAAGTGCTGGGAGTAAATGCTTGTGCTACTGCCGAGAAATCAATTCAGTCTTAAACATACTCCAAACAATTTTATAGCAAATTTAATTTGAAAAAAAAAAGTGGGAAAACTCCTCGACAACCAGACTACTATGACTTTCAAGACAAAAGAACACAGGTATTTGTAAATGATTCAAAAAAGGTACGCACTACCTTGACACAACTCTAACACTACATTTAAAAGAAAAAATTGTTCTAAATGGAATTTAAAGAGAAAAATATCAGCAAATAGAAAATGCAGAAACAAGCAGCTTTCTTCTCATGCATCAAAGAAACACAGTAATATGAAGAATGTATTTGGAATTTACTATTAAAATATTTAGCTAAGCACACATCAATTCAATTCAAAACAATGAATATATAAATTAATTACATATAGGAAGGCAGTAGGCATAGATTAATTTATGAAATTTCTGAAATAAGCTAATAAGCTAAAAGAAAAACACCATTTAAAAGAGCCATTAAAAGGCTGGAGTTCTTGCTACACAAGCATTGAGATTAGAAGACTATTTCCAGAATTCATGCAAAGTAACAACCTGGGTAGCATGCAAATGCTGGTGACTCTACCTCCAAGGTATCCAACACACTTTTCAGTCTTTTGTATGTAGAGGTGCATGTGCATGTACACATAGGTCAATATATACTAACGTGGACACACACAAAAGCATAAATAAAATATTTTTTAAAACACTATGGAAGATACTAAAACAACACTAGACATAAAGGCAAATTTTTAACATAGACATTCAAAAAATTATTATAACTAATCTTGCTTAAATTTCTACCTAGGGGCTAACAAGATTATTCCCTTAGTAAAGTGCTTCCAGGCAATGATTTCTCAGCATGCATACTGAAAGACAGACATGGTAATGTGGTTGAAGTTCTAGTGCTAGCAAAATAGAAATATATAAATCCTCACGACTCACTGGCGAGCAAGTTTAGCCTATCTTAGTCTTAGTCTTATTGTCGCAAGGAAAAACAAGATAGACATATCCTGATCAACAACACCTGAAGCTGACCTTCGGTTTCCACATATATATGTGCTCTCATGAACCTACACACAAATACAGAGAGAATAAATAAATAAATATAAATAAATAAACAAGTAAGTAAACTGCTATTAATAGAACAAAAAATGCAATTGAATAAAAGTATTATATAGAGAGAGACTGTCTATTTTTATTTGTTATTATCATTAAAAGAATACCAGGAGTTGCTACATTACTGATCCTTCCTAATGAAAAGGTATTAACTATGGTTATAACAATTACAAGCGTCTGGAATGTCCATTTATTATTGAATGGCTAGATAAAATTTCGGCAGGTATTTTAGAAAAGAATCTGGATACCATAAAAGTCATGTTTTCAAATGATGCACAAGGACTCAAACATTTACAATTGTAAGTTGAGACAAAATCTTAGGGTACAAAATATTATGGAGCTTGATACTAGATTTAATTATGTAAGCACCCTTCCCTTGCATACCTCGATTTACTTATTTATAAAAGTAAATATCATCATATTGCATGTCATTCAAAGTAAAAGACTTAAAACTTGCTTAATAATTCTTTAACTACATATTATTTTGTTGATTATTTGGGAATTCCATATCATGAATCCTGAGCACACTCACTTCCCAGTCCTCCTAGGTCTGCTCCCATACCCCTGTGAGCTCCTCCAAAAGAAGAAAAAGGCAAAAAGAAAAAAAGGTTAAAACGAACAAGTCCAATTTGTGCTGAACATATACTCAATGAAGACACTGTTAAACACTGAGTGGCCAAACCCTTAGAGAAAACTGAGTCCTTCCCTACTCATCCCCTTGCTTGAAGCCATCAGTTGTGGAGTGCTATATACTTCAGCATTCTTATCACATTTTAAAAAGTTTTCTTTGGTGGATTATCTCTCTGCTTAATCTTATTCTGTTTAAGCTGTTATCCTTTTTTTTTCTTGTGGGAGGAGGGATAGGAGTTATCACAGAAGCTTTCCATTACCCTCTCCTTAGCTGAGTCTGCAGTCATCAATACCATGATGAAAACAGCTTCCTTGTTCATTACACTCAGCAAGAAAACAGAGCATGAAGTTACACATGGTTTCTGAAAACAGCAGAGACCACGGACACCTACATGCTCTCTAGCATCTTATCATGCCACAGACCTCAAAATGGTTTCCTGTACAAACCAAAGGCATCAATAAAGCCTTCTAACCTGCATGGACCATGGACACCATTGTAGCCCTGGGCAAAAGCACTAGTCAAGACCTTCAACATGATCTCAGATGATAGCACAGGTCACATGCATTATCAGTTCTCTCTATTGCAACATAACCACCAGCTATCAACATGACTGCAGGCTGCAGCACAAAACACCAACCAACATGCATGTGACCTTCAAAGGTAATGTGGGCCACAAATATCAACACTGACCCTGACCAAAGATGGTGGGACTAAATTCCACCATAAAGAGAAAGCACCGACACTGCTATGAGTATCAACTCTGCTGTGACTGTGAATTTGGCATCTATGCCATTCTAATTACAAAGAGTAGGTGACGAATACCAACCCTGTCTTTAACAATAGACATAGCATAGAATGTTTATTCCCTTCCACGCTGAGTGTAATTAAACACACAATTTACAAAACTATGTTTACAGCAAGTTTGGAAGCTAAATTTCAACAATGTAAGATAAGGTTTTGCATGCAATAGGTGTTTTCTGAGAGAAGATAATTGATTGTTTAAACATGTCACATTCTATTTAGCAGAAGCTTGCAAGTGTAGAGCCATTAGTGCTTGTTAACTGTGAACTATGGGTAGACAGAAACCTTGGATTGATTTTCTGTAGAATACAACAAATCAAACAGAGCCCTGAAAGCCGCATTCTTCCAAAACTTCACATAAGTGAAAGCATATATATTAAAACACTTGTATTCACATATGCAAAATTTTGAAAGCTAAAATCCCACCAGACATTTCAACAATAACTTGAAGGTATAATTTTGACATGCTTGCGAAAAAAGAACTTAACAGGACTGAGAAAAACAATACCAACTCAGTTCTCACTGCAGAATCCTGAAAATGTCTAAGAATTCAAATCAGCGGATATCACTGACTGTAAGGTATAAATGACTCTTAAAAACCTGCTGCATTAGGTGAAAGTAGAAACAACAGCTCTTAAACTAACAGAACAAGCACAGAAAACTGCAAAGTGTCTGCTGGAAATAAAAATAAGTCATAGAGAAAGGGGGATGAGGGGACTAAGTATGGCTTCCCACAGATAGAGGAAAACAACATTTACCTGAGGAACTGCTCAATCAATCCAAAAGATTCAGAAAAAAAAAGAAGAAAGGATTGCAGTCAAGTGTTAATAAAAGAGAATATGAGAAAGGCAGGAAACCATTATACAAAAATGATGCTAGGAGAGACATTTCTACAAGAAATAGAGGAGATTGAGGCATAACAGAACACTAAAAATTAATTTGAAGATACCATTTGTTCCTCCCCAATCACTATCCTTTTGTGATTTATGCTATGCACAGAAGCAGTCTCTATGAGGAAACCCATCGCCATCACACTTGGCTAGGAGTCAGAATTGGCAACCATATGCAACGAATTGAACATATAACCAAGAAAGATGAGAACAGGTATATAAACCAATAATCATTCCAAAGTTCAAAACTCCAGATACTTAAATCTTCACACCAAACACAAATATGAACAACCAAGACAATATTCCTCCTCCAGAAGCTAGCAACCCTATTGAACAAGTCCCCAAAAAGATTTTTAGCTGATGTACAAGACAAGGAATAGGAAAACATTATAAATATGTTCAAGGACCTTAAAGAAGATATGAATACATGCCTTAATAGCTGTGAAAATACAGTTAGATGAAATAATGAAAACAAAGACACAAAAATAGAATTTAACCAAGCAAATAGGATCACAAAAAAACAAAAACAAACAAACAAATAAAACCACTAAATCAAGTAAAACTGGGAATGATAAACTCTAGAATCAAACCAAAAAACTGAGATGTAGGCCACACCAACATATTACAAGACATGGAAGAGAAAATTTTTTCTCCTAAACACAAAGTAGAATGAATAGATAACTCAGACAAAGAAAATGTTTAATAGAAAAAAATCCAGGCACAAAGCATCCAGGAATCTGGAATACTTTGAAAAGACCAAATCTATGAATAATAGGAAAAAGACAAAACCCAGGTCAAAGACCTGGAAAATATTTTCAACAGAATCATAGGTAAATTCTAGAGAGATGTCTACTAAGGTGCAAGATTCACATTGCAAGTAGATTGGGCATTAAAAAATTCCCCTTAGCATGTAATATTCAAAACACAAATGTACATAACAATAACAACAAAAAGAATGCAAAAGCTGCAATGAAAAAGACAAAATTACAGACAAATGCAGGCCCATTAGAATACTGCTTTTCTTCTCAATGGAGACCCTCAATGCCAGAATATCCTAGATGAATGTTCTGCAAGTTCCAAGAGACCACAGATGCTTACTAGACTACTATACCCTGAAACATACCCATCACAATCAACAGAGAAATAAAAACATTATATCATAAAAACAGAAATTAGAAATTGTCAATCAGTCCAGCTTTACAGAGCCACTTGAAAGTAAGCACCACAATAGAATTAATTTTGAAAAAATAACCTGAACAGTAAATAAAAGAGAGAGAGAACCCCATACTATCACAGCAAAATAAAATAAATCAATTAACAATTCTCATTAATAACTCTCAGTATTAATGGTCTCAATTCCCCAACAAAATAAGCACATTGATTGGATCAAACACAGGATCCATATATATGCTGTATCAAAAACAAAAGCAAACAACAAGTAAAATACAGTTCACCACCAAAGAAAGAAAAGGCTATCAAAAGTTATTACAAGCAAATGGACCAAAGGAGCAATTATGCGTAGTCAATCCACTATCTGACAAGACTACAAACCAAAGTTAATAAGAAGAAATAGGGAGGGACTCCACATACATTGTAGACTTATTAAAGAAAAAAAAGTATTCTAATAGACTACTAAAATTTTCAGTATTTATGCACTAAGTACATACATTCATAAAGAAAACATACCACAGCTAAAAACACATTGCTGTTGGGTGATCTTTTTGTACTCTGTGAACATGTGTTTCTCTCTTTCATAAATAAAGCTGCTTTGTCCTATAGCAGGGCAGGAAAGAGCCAGGTGGAATATCCAAACAGAGATACATGAGAAAAGGAGAGTCTAGAGGATACTAGCCTGCCACTGAGGAAGCAAGACATGTAAAAATGAGGTAACAATTCATGAATCATGCAACAAAGCATAGATAAAAATATATGGGTTAATTTAAATATGACAGCTAACTAATAATGAGCCTGAACCATCGGCCAAGCATTTATAAGAAATATTAAACTTCTGAGTGGTTATTTGGGAAATGGTGAGCTGGAGAGAAACCTGATCTAATGGGAGCTCACCAAAGCCAGCTGGACTGGGACTGAACAAGCATATGATCAAGCTGGATGCTCATAATGTGGCTGACAATTGGGGCAGACTGAGAAGCCAATAATGGCACTGGGATTTGTCTCTAGGGCATGTACTGGCTTTTTGGGACCCTAGTCTGTTTCGATGTACACCTTCCTAGGCCTGGATGGAGCGGGAAGACCATGCATTTCCCACAGGCCAGGGTACCCTGTCCTCCCTTAGGACTGGAGAGGGAGGGAGGAGCAGGAAGGAAATGGGAGGAGGGGAGGAAGTGGAAAATTTGAATGGTATTATTTATAAAGCAATAAAAGTTAAAAAATGTCATCAAACATAGTTTAAAAAAATTAGGAGACAGCTCCTTTAAGAGTCTCTGCGTGATGGTGAGCCCTTGAGCAGGTAGTTCAATAAACTAAGTAAAAATCCCTGCCACTGCGCAAATATCAGAATACTAGATCTCTAGGAAATGTTTAATGCAGTTCTCAGTCATGAACTTCCAACCGGGCTGTAATCTTTAAAACAGGCTTTCAGGACCCAAGAATTGGACAGAATCAGCTACTAACATTGCTGTCAGAGATCCATGCTTAGCCTATTTAGAGGTTTGTTCACACAATCAAAAAAGGCTAAAAGACACAGTAAAAAGATTTCCTGATGGAAAAACTTCTAAACAGGTTTTAATATGTTTTACAATGCATGTAGGCTTAAGAAAAAATTAAAAGGGTATCAACAACCCTAAAAAGAAATAAATAGTTTAAAAAATAATACAATAAAGTCTTTAAAGAAACAAACAAAGAAATAAAAATTTAGCCATGAAGAAATTAAAAACACACAGGGAATCTGGATCCTGTATGTTATTGTGTTGATTTTCATTTGTTTTTAATGGATGATGGACAAGAGAGAGATGCTGGGAAGCATGGGACTGAAAGAGAGACTGATAAAATAACCAACCTAATTATTTTTAAATATCCTTAACTTTAAAACAAAAGTCAAGCCAGGGGGTGGTGGTGCATGCCTTTAATCCCAGCACTCGGGAGGCAAAGGCAGGTGGATCTCTGGGAATTCGAGGCCAGCCTGGTCTACAAGAGCCAGTTCCGGGACAGGCACCAAAGCTACAGAGAAACCCTGTCTCGAAAAACCAAAAAAAAAAAAAAAAAAATGTCAAAAAAACTTATTTGTGAAATGGAATTTAAAGATGAACTACTTTGGATAAGAGGGGTTTTACTTTTGTTTCCACAGGAAACAAGAAGCTATGAATTCATTCCAGATTAAGATGGGCCAGGTTTAATAAAAGGAGACCTCCTGAATTGTGACAGGTGATATCTATCAACAAAGGTTGTAACTGGTCTTTCCAGGACTTGCCACTATCTTTAATTTTATCAGGGTCCCTTAAGATCATCAGCATCCAACAATTAGCAGGAAGTCTTGAAAACTATGCACGAATTCCCAAAATACTGTTTGTAAATTCTTGCTTTCATTTGAAGGGGTTGATTATAAATTGTTATTGTCATAATAAATCTCTTTATAAAGGAAGAAGGTGAGTATGATATAGAAATATGTGATGTAGAAATGATAGGAGAAAAGGGTAGCCTATTGAATCTACTTTCATTCACAAAACAACTGTTAATCTCAAAATATTTTATATTTGTATGGATTTTAGTTTACTGATATAAATTTATATGGTATATTATATTATATATGAAATAATATCAATTTTGTTAAACTGTATTTATATTTCTACTCTTGTTTATGATATTATTTTATGCAGCTCATTTAAAAATTTAATATATAATTAAAATAGAGATTAATAGCCATCTGCAATAATAAAGCTTATAGTCATATTATTTAGTTTTTTAAGGTATACAAAGTTTTATTTCAATTAAATAGATAATCTTCAAACACTCCAAAAACCAACAGAATATGGGATTTAAAATGTTTTAGGAACTTAGATTATTCTTGAAAGTGAGAAATATCTGCTCCTGGTAGCACCAATTACTTCAAAAAGAATGATGGGTATTGAAGAGACTTGTTATGGAGTTTGCTTTCAATGTGGCAAGGCTAGCCATTTGAATAAGAAGGTGCTCTTGTCTGAACTGTTTGACAGTATGCTATATAAAGTGGGCATGCAGGACCCTCAGAACAATGCCCAGTAAACTTTTCCAAAACAAGGTACAATGTTTTTCATGTTCCTGCTTCACAGAAGAAACTGCCATTCTTTATTACACAGCGGAAAGTGACTGATAAACTTTACCAATATAGGTGGAATAGTCCTTCAAATTTCTTGCTACACTGACAAGACTGCCAAATAATATAGGCCTGTAGGCTAAATTTGGATGCCCCAACATTACAGAAGAACTTTTGTGTGACTTTCTAGGCAACCAGATGTCTTTGCTATTTCTAGAATTTTGGAAGCTGCTTGCAGTACACTTCCTGATTGCCCATGTAATATTGTATCCTTCTGGGTTCTTTGATGAAGCTGAAGACTACTTAATTATAATTTTAGTGTTCCTTGACAATGAAAAAAGACAAATTAGATATGAAACTATATACTATACAAAGATAAGATACATTAAAGATACTTGCCAAATACAAGTAACTAGATATTGTAATTGTATTCTTACTTGTTAACTGTTTTTTAATATGTAATTTTACTATGTTAAAGCAAAAGCCTTTTTTTGATTAGACACATAGGTGGAAATGCTATGGGATGGTCTTTCTGTATGCTGTGAACATGTGTTGCTCTGCATGGTGGATAAATAAAGCTGTTTTGGCCTATTGAAAAGGTAGGACAGAGCCAGGCAAGAAATCCAAACAGAGATACAAGCAAATGGCAGTTTGAGAGATGCCACACAGCTACTGAGGAATCAAGACATGTAATAAACTGAGGTAACAAGTCACAAATCATGTGGTAAAGCAAAGATAAAATATATGGGTTGATTTAAATGTAAGAGCTAGCTAATAAGTCTGAGCCATTGGCTAAGCATTTTTAAGTAATACTGAGCTTCTGAGTGGTTATTTGGGAAATGGTGGGCGGTAGAGAAACCTCCAATTGTAACACATATTAACCCTGACAGTGATAGATGGTGACTTTAATATCCCTTGCCAATATATCAGTCATTCAAAAACTAAATGAAGTATGCTGAAATTAAATGCCATAAATTAAATGGGTCTAACTGACATCTAGAGAACAATTAAGGAATATAATTTCTTCTCAGCAGCTAATAAAACTTTGCACAAAATTGACTACATATTAGAACACAAAGCAAGTCTTCACAGATATAAGAAAATTTTAACAGCCTGTATCCTCTCTTGACACCATGGATTAAAGGTGAATATCATCAGCTAAATCACATAAATTATAGAAATTCCTGGAAACTGAACAACCCAAAACTGATAATAGTCAAGTCAGAAATTAATATGTAAGTTAAAAATTTTAGAAGTAAATAAAATTGAAAACACAACAAAGCCAAGCCGATGGGGATTGCTGAAGGCAGTTCAACAAGGCAAATTCTTTGTACTGAGTGCCTACATCAAGAAGTTGGAGAGCCATACCCTGAGAGTGAGCTCCCCACTGAGAACTAGGATCCACAAGCAGGATATTCCAGAGACCAAGGATACAACCGAACGTGAAGAACAACAACAACAAAAGTCAATGTAATGATAGAATGACTCCAAATGATACTATACTCATAGATTGTTGCCTAGTCAATTGTCATCAGAGAGACTTCATCCAGCAACTGATGGAAACAGATGCAGAGACCCACAGTTAAGTATTAGGCAGATCCCAGGGAATCCAACAGAAGTGTGTGTGTTTGCTGGGGGGAACTGAAGGGCCCAGTAGGGCCAAGGACACTAAAAGAAAACAATTCACAAAATAAACTAACCTGGGATCATAGTAGGTCACAGACAGAACTGATAGCCAGGGAGCCTGCATGGCACTGACCTCGAACCCTTACATGTATTTTGAATTTGTGTAACTTGTTCTTTGTGGTGTATATCTAGCAGTGAGACCAGGGACTGTCTCATTGTGTTGTCTGATTTTGGACCCCATTCCTCCTACCAGATTGACCCATTCAATGTTATTGGAGAAGGTGCTTGATATACCATGACTGACTGATATATTTTACTTGAAGTCTTAGCTGGAGCAATTAGACAGCTAAAGGCTATCAAGGGGATACAATTTGAAAGGAAGAAGTCAGAATACCTTTATTTGCAGATTATACAATATATTTCACAGAAAGACTCTAAAACATCCACCAAGAAAGAGCTGATAGACTCAACAAAGTTATAGAATACAAAATTAACACAAAATCAGTAGCCCTCCTACATATAAACTAGCGCAATGAGAAAGAAATCAGAGAAATAATACCATTCACAATAGACTCGAAGTTACACTGAAGTGAAATACTTGTATAGTAAAGTATAATTACATTGAAGAAACAAATGGAAGAAAGTATCAGAAAATGGAAATATTCCCTTGCTCATGAAAAGTAAGGTTAACATTGTGAATAGGGACATCCTATCAGAAGTAATCTGGAGATTCAGAATAATCTTCACTGTAATTTTAATACAACTCTTCACAGAAATTAAAAAAATAAACAATTTTCAGTTTCATATGAAAAAACAAAAAATACAGAATAGATAACACAATACTGAATAATAACTGTGTAAGATATCATAACTCAAGATTTTAAATTGTATTATGGATCTATAGTAATAAAGGCAGTATTTCTATTTCTGTAAAAACAACAGGAATATTGTTTAATGGAATCAAATTAAAGAAAAAACATACTTGTCATTCCACATACTTGTGAACACTTAATTATTCTACAAAGAGGACAAAAAATATGTTCTTGAGAAAAGGGAGCATCATCAACAAATGATGCTAGTCAAACTGGATGGCTGCATGCAGTAGAATGCAAATTGATATATATTTATCAGCCTTCATGAAACTCATCTCCAAGCTGCTCAAGGACCTCAACAAAAGGCCAGATACACTAACCCTGACAGACCAGAAGGTGAAGAATACGCTTGAACTAATTGACACAGGAAAAGACATGAACAGAACACTGACAGCACAGGCACCAAGAACAATGAGAAACAAATGGGAATACATGAAAATGAAAACTTTTCCGTACGGCCAAGAACACCATCATTCTCACAATGCAGCAGCCTATAGCCTGGGTATAGTCTGAGAAGGAAGGAATCACAGCCTTGAGCTTTTGTTCCCTCTGCTGAGTTCAGCAGGCTGCAATGGACAATTCCAAACCAACAGTCATGCATTCGCCCTAGCTAAAACCTTGGCAATTCACAATACATAAAGAACAAACAAGAGAGACATTTATTGGCAGCAAGAAAAGAATATGGTTGTATACAGAGGTGGGAACTGAGAGTTGTCAGCCTAGCCTACAAGGTGCATATATTAAATGTTTCATATATATATATATATATATATATATATATATATATATATATATATGTGTGTGTGTGTGTGTGTGTGTGTGTGTGTGTATGTATATGTATATACATACACACATATATGTATGTATGTGTATATGTATATGTATGTATCAACACTATATTGAATATAGGCTGGAGTTTCAGTATGTAATCTAGATAAGACGATCATGAGCTTTTTCAATTTTTTCATCACATTCATCTTTGTCATTAAACTCTTCAGGGAATGAATAAAGCTTACTACTTTTCGTATTTTCACTTGCTGTTGCTATAATGAGATAGACTAACAAGAACAGTTAAGAGGACAGGTTACATCACCACCCAGAAGTTACAACAGTAGGTGGGAACTGGTCACCTCACACCACACTCAAAAGAGAAGAAGAAATGCTAATGCTTGCTTCCTCACCCTTTCCTAAAACAGAACAGTAGCTAAACTCCATGCATGGCGCAGCTCATTCTTAAGTTGGATCTTCCTACATCATTATCCAGACAATTTCCCACATACATGTCCATAGGCCAGTGCAATCCCAATGGTTTCTCTCTTTCAAACTCTCTTCCCAATTGATTCTTTATTGTGTAAAACTTACAGTTAAAACTAGCTATCACCATATTACAATTGGGTGAAAGAATTGAGGAAGAAGCATGGAACATATGATCAAACTGCCTCACATCATGAGCAAATAGTAAGAGAGGCAGAGGAGGCAGCTCAGTCAGTAAATGCTTATTGTCCCATCCCACAGGCCTGAGTTTGAGCCGCAGAACAGGAAGAAACATAGGTGTAGTAGGGCTGGTTATCATCCCTGCACTTGGAGACGAGGCAAATCTAAGGTTGGACTTCCTGGCCAGGACCTAATGGGAGACTCTATCTAAAAACAAAACCAAACAAACACCAAGATGACACTCCTGGAGACTGACCCCCGAAGCTACAGATGACCCCTGCCCATACACGCACGTGCACATATATGCATATAATGTGCACCCACATGCACACTTTTACCCCCCCAAAACAACACATGTACACAAAAAAAAGGATCAGTGAATTCTAGAAATTAAAAATAAATGTCTATCCTGTTGTTGACCATATTTACCGACACTAATACGTATATGAAGGTTAAGGTCATGCTCTTTACCCTATATTTCACATACTGCATGGTTTGCAACTTTCAAAACTATGGTAAATGTGGGGAACTGGGCTGCACATCTTTTTAAAAAAATTACAATTTCTGTACATTATTCAAACATGCTGAATATGAGTCTCACTTCATCAGTGTGAAGCATTTTGCTCCAAGTGAGAACAGATGGTTTTTATTACTAATTCAGAAGACTTTTCCCCCAATAACAGACTGAAGTTATAAATGTGATTTCCAGGCTTATTTCCTTTTCAGCCATATGTTTAAGAGAAATTATGCTTACTCATAGGAGACAAGGAGAGGTGCTAAACTAACACGAACTCATTTCACAACTAAACACATTGCAGAGGCTCTCTCCCCATCGTAATAAAGCATCTGGCCCTATACTGTTCATCTAAACTTGTGCATATTACTGCTGTAGGCCAGCTTCCCCATCCCAGACTGTCGATATCATTGTAACATATATCGTTTACAAGTGCTGCTCAAATCTTTCAAAGTGTATAGGATAGTCCCGGGACTAGAGAAAGAAAACCACCAAGGGTCTGAAATTAAACGTGAAGACTCTCATATCCCTTTATAATCAGAAAACAAGAGGTTGTTGATCCATCAGTAAAATAAATTTGTTTAATTGATTACCATCCTGTAAAAGAAAAGAACCGTTTTCCAAAGGCTACATTCATCAGACTTGATATTGTCTTATTATGTCTACTGGATTTCTAGCAAATATGCTTTGAATTGTCTTCTTCTGGCCATCTTCTGAGTTCTTATACTTGTCAATGGTACTCAATCTACAATTATATCTATAACACAAATTTTTGAACATTTGCAGAAAATTTAGCTGTATGGTACAATTAGTCTCCTTTGCAAATGATTTTTTTTTATCCGTTTACTCATTCTGTCCATATGTTACTGCTTGCTTCTGAGGCTGTAAAGGGGATTTTGTTCATCCCTTCATTCACACTCTGTAAATCAAAAGGGATGTTAAAAAAGAGGAACTTAACATCTTTTCCCCCCTCAATTTTAGTTGTTTTTATTGATTATGCCATATATCAATTTAATCCTGGGCTGGAGAGATGGCTCAGAGGTTAAAAGCACTGCCTGCTCTTCCAAAGGTCCTGAGTTCAATTCCCAGCAGCTACATGGTGGCTCACAACCATCTATAATGAGATCTGGTGCCCTCTTCTGGCACGCGAGCATACATAGAAGGAATGTTGTATACATAATAAATAAATAAATAAATCTTTAAAAAAATTAATCTATTTCAGATATTTGACTTAATTTGTTTAGTTCAGTTTTGTATTTGTGAATCTTTCTTTTTTTCATTTATTTATTATTATTTATTAAGATTAAGGACCTTGAAATTAGAGAATTTAACTAATGTTACAGTAAACAACACTAAGAACCAAAGACTGTACCTTTTTTTATTTTATCAAAAAAGCAATTGTGTCTAGAAAGATGTGGTATTCTCTTTGGTTTTTTTTGAATATTCACATAATCACAGGTAGAAATGAATAAGGAGATAGAACCCTAAGGAGTCACTGAGTTGCAACTGCTCCAACAGACGCTTAGTCCTCTCGCCTGCACATCTGTGTTCCCACAATGATGGCAAGCTTTAGACATTGCATAATATCATTAGTAATTATCTCTATGAGACAAGGGTTGCTTTAGTAAACCAATGGGCATAGAGGAATATGCCTATTATCCAGCACTTGAGGGGTGAAGCTTTTGAGTTAGGAGAAAAGTTCATCAGGAGCTCAGACAGAACTTTGGCTGTTTGGACAGTTTAAGGTCAGCACAGGCTATGGGAGATCCTGTCCCAACATAGAAGTAGAAACAAGAAAAATCTGTATTATTCTTTTGGGTGAAAAGAAAAGGAAGTGGGGGAGGGGAACAGAGGAAAGAGCAGGAAGGAAGATCAAGAAAATTCATCACGATATTCCTTGTCTCGGTTTTACTTCTGTAGTTCCCATGACTGCTCATTTATTTTAACCTATGGAATATAATAGGACAGACAGACATGCATGCCAACTTGGTATTTCCCTGGAAACATTCACATACATTTTGGTAAGAAAAGTTAAATCTCTTAAAAAGTAAAGATAGACTAGCTTTCATTACATTTTGGTAAGGAGTCTTCAAAACCCTCATAATACCTTATGGCTGTTGTGTATTGACTCACTTTTTTGTTTTTTATGTATGTTTAACTTCTATTCATGTTCTCTCTGCCCATGTCTTGGACATCTCCTCTCATCTTCCTTCAGTTAAATAAGTTATTCTGATATTTGGTCATCTTAGTTAGTCTCATGCCTGTTTAAGGAAGTGATTGTTTCTGGATTAATCATTATTAGATTCTGTAAAAGAAGCTCTTAGATAGCTATGTCCTGATTTTACTTATATGATTTCCAGAAGAGTTTAGAGCAGTAACTGACCCATGAGAAATTCACCATACTTTCAAACCGAGGGACTGTATTAATTTCTGTCTTTCCTCTTTCACTCCTGAGAGGAACAGGACAAGGCTATGAGGTTTTGTGTCTCACCTGACACATGTAGCAGTAAATAAATAAAATATGAATAAAATTTAAGGAAAACAGATTTTTTTTCACTAGCAGGACTTAGCTATGCTTTGGTTTCACCCACTTTGAAGGGACTAGACTGCTCTACTCACTGTCATACAAAGCCTAAGATGCCAGTTAAACACAGGAACCTGCTAACAGATTCTGCAATGCAAACCCCCTCACTGCATTGCATGACAACAACGTGATGTGATCCAATATGCAGAAATTTCATTTTTGTTATATTTAAGGGCATACAGTCATTCTAATGCAATTGCAGTTAAATATCCATTGTGGAATAATTTGGAATGCAGCTTTTCCTGAGTTCCAGAAGTGACTGGGAAGATGACAGTGATATGCTTATAATAGAATTGCTTGTGCCGTAAAAATAAAAGACCCTTGCAAGACATTTTCTTGGCAATATCATTGTAAAAATTTATTAAGCAGTACAAAATAATCATTTTGTTATCATCTACTCTTTTCATAGTTTTTAATATTTATTTTTATTGTTATGTCTATGGGTGTTTTTCCTGCATGTATACATGTGTACCGCCGATATGCCTGGTAACTTCAAAGATCATAAGAGGCTATCAGATCCCCTGAGACTAGAAATACAGATGGCTGTGAACTGCCTTGTGGGAGATGAGAGGCAAATCAGGCCCTCTGAAGGAGCAGGCAGTGCCCTTAACAGCTGTGACAACTCCCTAGGCTCTTTCTATATTCATATTAGAAAATTCTTTCAGTGGCTTTTATTCTTTCGTGTTGTTTTGTTTTCGTTGTGGCTTCATTGGAAGCAATTGCTTTTAACTAGTTTGTTATTTTTTGGACTATTAATGTATTTTCTGCTTGCTTTTTTGTGTGTGTGTTCATAGATAATTTAAAATAAGCATGAAAGATTAAATTAATTTCCATTTATTTAAATAAATAAAATATCTGAAAATCAAATATTACCAAAAAGCTCTCCAAAACTGGTGCCATTGAGAAAAATGGCATAAAAAATGTGGATCTTATTACAATTCAGGTAAATTGTGAACAAAAAAAATTTTTTGTTTTTGTTTTTGTTTTTTTTCGAGACAGGGTTTCTCTGTGGTTTTGGAGCCTGTCCTGGAACTAGCTCTTGTAGACCAGGCTGGTCTCGAACTCACAGAGATCCGCCTGCCTCTGCCTCCCAAATGCTGGGATTAAAGGCATGTGCCACCACCGCCCAGCTCAAAAAATTTAATAGTACAATTAGGAATAAAATAAATTAATAAAATAAAATAAATGTAAAAAGAGCACATTTTTCTGCTACTTTATTACACTTGATGTCCAAAAGTCATTTGTGGCACCCGAGTGACAGGTTAAGTGCTTTCTGTAAAAAGTCTTAAACCCAACTCAACCTTTACAACCCATACCTTGGAGCCAGTAAATAAATTTATATGGTAACATTAATGTGTGTACTGGACACATGTACAGATGAACTCACACATCACACACACACACACACACACACAGAGAGAACAAATTTTGAAGATGTTTTATGGATCTTCTTTCCCTCAAATTCATTTTTACATGAAAAATTATAGCAGAATAATAGGCATGTTTGCTAGTTTTAAGTATTTAAATATTTTCACACAAACTTGTATATACACATTTGGAATAAATTTAATACCTCATTAAAAATAAAGCCCAAGTAACAGTCAAGGTGCTTGATGCCTAGTCTTTGATTTCAATTCTGTCCCAGGGAACTACAGCTGAAAACTGACTCCCACAAGTCCTCTTATGACCTGTATGTGCAAACACCCACACATACCAAGAGAAAGAGAAAGATTAACATAATACAATGTAAATATCAAGCTAGATATTACATATGTGTAACAGCATTTAGAAATAAACAGTAATATATGATAGAAGAAAGTAGGCAATTTAGTAGAAAATGAAATTTTCCCAAGATGCTGCTGGGTCATCAGGTTCTTCTATTATTGGAAAAAGGGAGGGAGAAGCTAAAACTCTCACTTTCTCAATTTATTTGTATCTTGGGGTTAATCTTGTGGAATTTTACTTTTCCATTTATTAACTTAATAAAATTAAAAGAATTCCAGTGACTATTGGGAGATACTGCATGCTGGTATAAAGTAAGACTTGCCTTTTCAGAGAGATAGGAATGGGAGTTATAAAATTAAAACCAATGACTAATTTGGACAATAAAACAACCTAACTACTGCAATCGTGCTATTGCTTCTGAATACATTTTAGGTGTTTGCTACCCATGAAGTATATGTGAATTATCTATAGTCCTACAACATTATAAATAAAGGAAATTGGATGGGAAAGATACACAGCTATTACTTACAGACTCTCTCTCTCTCCATTTCTCTGTGTGTGTGTGTGTGTATGTGTGTTTGTGAAGACGGAAGGATGGATGTAATGCCTTTGTCCTGGGAAACTCCTGCATATATGAAGTCATAAAAAATCAAAAATATTGAGTGATACGTATTAAGGACTACTAAAATTTATACATGGTGCTATTGCTTTGATAAAACCGGAGGTTATTCATCTCTAATCACTACATGATAAAGTGTATTTTCATGGAATGATAAGTTATCTGATATTTGCTTTGAAATAATTCAGCAGAACTGGTCAGAGACTGAAAAGATGATGCAGATTTTACCATGTTAATATTAGAATGCTAGCTGAAATCCATGGACAGCCCTAGGGATATTAAGCCCGTGTTTTTGTTCATATCTGAAAATATTTATCATAAAAGAGTTTAAGTAATATTAATAAGTTAACATGAATTTACAAATTAGTGTTGAATATTTGATACACATGCAGTGTTTTAAAAGAAAAAATTTTACTGTGCTTTTTAACTTTATTACTGAACTGAATAGCAATGATATACTAGAATTATAGGCTAAACATAAATGTTTGGCTTTTGAATAATTTGAAATAAATATGAACTTCCAATTTAGTAAATATATATATATATATGATTAATTTCCAATAAGTACATTTCTTACAAAATTTATCTTATTTAACTTGTTATTGTTCATACTATTTATTTTTTTTAAATTCCTAATGTCAACTATCATAATGGCAATTCAAATAAATAACAGAATGTAATCTACTTCAAAAATATGTGCATAGTAATATTTTTAAATGCCAGTAAAGAAATAATTTTGAAAATAAGATTAAAAATATTCCAAAAATGCTACAGACATAAGTCATCATTTTAGAAACATTATTTCATCTATTAACTTCTCATGAATTAACCAAGGATATTAAAATTCTCGTAAAACTATAGGTTTATCACTCCGGTCATATATTGTATATGAAAAACACATGCATGTGTGTGAATTTGTACATAGTTAGACATTTGAAACATAAAGACATATATCAACTCATATTTTTTATTAGGATAAAATATTGCATGCACTAGAGCCCATTGACTTTGTTGCAATTTAATTATCATTTTCCACACTAGAACCTTGATTACTAAGGGTTATCCATGAATTCTTTGTCAGCCTCCAGTGAACTGAAACACGTGTGATAGCAGGCTGTTTACACACTGAAAATCCACTTTCAGAAAGCCGGAAATGTGGCAGATAATAGGTTGTTTATGATTTGCAAATTCATTCAGTGAGCTGAAAATTTGTCAGATAATGGGTTGTTTATGAATTCTAAATCAATATTCAGTGAGCTGGAACTCTGTAGATAATGGGCTGCATATGAGTTGTAAATCTATTGCTGGTGAACTGGAAGCATGTTAGATAATGGGTTGCTTCTGAGCACTAAATCCATTTGAGTAACTGGAAACATGGTAGGCAGAGGCTGGCTCCAGGGGCATAAATATTTATTTATTTTTTTAGTGAATTGAAACCCATTTATTAAAAGAGTCTTTACATGTTTTAATCTGTTTTCAATGAGCATGCAAAGTGCTGGAAAAATTGATTCATTTTGGCTAGACGATTCCACTATATTTAGCTAGAAGCATGTCATCTGACAGATTAAATATGAGTAGTGGATCTATGTTCTCTGACTTAGATGTATAGAATAATACTGCTTATTGAAGTACTGTAGCATTAACCTGTTATCAACTTGTTCTCTGCTCCATGATGGTTAATATGGTTAATGGAATGGAAAGTCACTAAAGGTCTGTTTTCATTAATGTGGTACCAGACTGGCTTCTGAAGTGTATTAGGTTTTGTTCATTTTGAAGTTGCCACCTTGTTATTCTAGTCCAAAAATGATATAGAATTTGGAAACCATCAGCTTTGGCTTCAGTGAAGGTATGATTTCAATATAAATACCACCTAACAGAGTTGTCAACACTGTAAGCCACATTCATGTCTGGCTTAGACTGGAACAACAGAACAGAAACCAGAGGCTCAGCCTCTCAGTTGGGAGTATGGCATGGATGAGTATAAACAGCTGAAATATTTTTGTATTCTTTTATAAAAAAATATTCTAAACTGATCATTTGAGAATCTCCTACACATTGACAATGTATTTTTATTATATCCATGTGTCCTCCCCTCTGACTTCTTGGTGACTCCAGCACTGTGTCCCCCTCCTATTCCTCTTAGTGAATGCCAGTGCCCATGCTTATACTGGCAGCAGTAAGGTGACTTCCTAGAATGCTACCACGTGTGCTGGCAAGTGTGCTAGGATTTTGGCTGATAAAATGCTCTCTAGTAACAGGTTATGAGATAAACAGAGTGAAAAGAACAAGAAAATTAGATTATTTGTTAGTAAACTGATATCTGAACTCTTGCCCAAATTTTAAAACACATTTACAACAATGATTTCACGTTTTTGAGAATCATTATTTCAAGTTTCAGGACATATTGAGGTAAATAAAAGCAAAACTTTGAATACATCTTCAGCCTCAGGCAGACATGAATTACTCAGGTGAAGGTCGTGCAAGTCAGAATAATATATGCAGACTATGCCAGTATGAAGAACATGTAAAGGCCTTGCTGGTTAGAAAAACAGACCATAACAGTCAGAAGAACAAATAGGCGAACTCAGGAAGAGATTCAGTGCTGGACCAGAGACCTGCAATTCACCAAACTACATATAGGCACTCACCCACAGACCTCCTGCACTCATTCAGTTCACCCCCACACTGTCCCCAACCCCCCACTCCCCTCCTCATCAACATGTCACACTACTCAACTTGGGCAGAGATTCCCTACTGAACCCAAAGTCATGGTGTCTGTCAGAAATCCAGGCTAAGAAGACCAGAAGACTAAAAAAGATATAGAAATCAAGAAACAAAACAACCATCCAACAAAATCATACTCAGAAACTGGAACCTAGACCTATAATCACCCCAAATCAATACACCTAGACAGTCATATAGGAATGCAATCAATAATAGCCCAGTTATCATGTCATCAACAGAGCCTAGCTATCCGACAACTGCAAGCCCTGGATATTTCAACACAGCTGAAACATAAGGAACCAACAGTAAATCCAACTGTAGGCAGCTGATGGAATTCCTTAAAGAGGAAATTAATAAATTCCTTAAGGAATTCAAGGAAAATGCAAATAAATAATTGGAGGAAAAGAATAAACCCCTCAAAGAGAGCCAAGCACACACACACACACACAATATATATATATATATATTATATAATATATATTATATATATTATTTATTCAGTTTCTCATATATCTATATATATGAGAAACTGAATAAATCTCTTAAAGAAAGCCAAGAGGAAACAAACAAAGAGTTGAAGTAAACAAATGAGGCTGTTCAAGACCTGAAAATGAAAACAAAAGCAGTAAAGAAAGCACAAACTTGATGAGGGATTCCCCTCTGTAGGCTGTGAATACTATTGGTTAATAAAGACACAGTCCTGAGCCTGAGATAGGTTAGAGTAGAGCTAGGCAGGGGAAACTAAACTGAATGCTGGAAGAAGGCAGGCCGAGTCAGGGAGAAGCCATAGAGTCACTGCCAGAGACAGACAAGGTGAAACCTTGCAGGTAGGCCACAAGCCTCTTAGTAAAATATAAAATAATGGAGATGGGCTAAGTGGGAGGACCTTGGTCTTCATGTAAAGCAGGGAATTTGGACTGCTCTTCAGTATCGAGAGGGAGGGGGAGTGGACTAGGGGGAGGAGAAGTGGAGTGGGGATAGGGGGAGGGGAACAGGGGGAGGGGGCAATATGTGGGAGGAGGGGGAGGGAAATGGGAAACGGGGAGCAGTTGGAAATTTTAAGTAAAAAAGAATAAAAAAAAAAAAAACTAGGTCACAATACATTTAAAATAATTGGCCAAGCAGTGATTTCATTAATACAGTTTCTGTGTTTATTTTGGGAGTCTATGCAGTTAGGAGATGAAAAAGCAGAAGGCAGCCAGGAACACACAAGCAACCTCTTACTACATAATCTGAGGGAATTTTGGAAATGAAAAATCTGGATAAGTGAACAAGAACTTTGAATCCAAGCATCAGCAACAATATATTAGATGGAACAGAAAATCTCAGGCGTGGAAGATACAATAAAACAGATAGATACATCAGGTATGACCTGCAAATGTTAAATATTAACAGGGCAACCCTTTCACAGAACTTTCTCAGGACAAACCAGTTGAAACAATTCTCTGGCACACACTCTATGTTATTTTTGTGAAAGCATAAAAACAAGGCAAACAGACACAGAGTACAATGACCAGATTGTGTTCTTTATCTATGTTCTGACATCTAACAGTAGTAAACATATCCTATGAATTGAATGCAAATGTTTGTCGCAGGAGGCATGAAATCCTGTGCAAGAACAATCCAGGGATAAACGCAACTGAGGTAAAGGCCCTTTGACTTTTTCCTGTTTTTTTTTTTTTTTTTCAATTTCCCCAAAGCATTTTTCATCATAGGTCATTCTTTTGACCGTGTACTGAGAATAATCTCAAATCATTGAAGAAAGTAATTGAAGAACATTGAGAAGATGGAAAAATTTCCCATGCTAATGAATTAGTTGGATTAGCATAATAAAAATGGTGATTTTTTTAGCAAAAGCAATCTACTGATTAAATGCAATCCAACCAGCTTCAAAATTCCAGTAGAATTCTTACAGATCCTTAAAGAACATTTAACTTTGTATAGAAAAAAAAGCAAAATTGTTAAAACAATAACAAAATAAAAGAACTTCTGTAGATATTAACATCCCTGACTTCAAGCTCTACAATAGACCTCAGTAATCAAAACTACATGGTATTGGCCTAAAACCAGAAAGGATGATCTATGGAATTGAATTAAAAACCCATACATAAGTACAAACACCTATGGAAACCTGTTTTTGATAGAGAAGCTAGAAATACAAGAATGAAAAAAACTTCAACAAATGGTGTTTGTCTAATTGAATATCAACATTTAGGACAGTATAAATAGATCTATATCTATTGCCCTGTACAAAAATTAAGTTCAAGCAGATCAAAGACCTGGACATAAAACCAGAAAAAAATAACCTCATAAAAGAGAAAGTGGGAAATATCCTTGAAGACATTAGCATAGGAGACAACTTCCTGAACAGAACACAGATAGCTTAGGCACAAAGATCAACAACTAACAAATGGGATCTTACGAAATGAAAAGTTTCCTATATCGCAAAAGACACTGCCTACAGGAGAAAACAGCTGCATAAGTGGTTACTAGTTGTAAAGCAAAGGATAAAGAGGATATAGTTCATGACCCTAGAAAAGCTAAGTAACAAGGTGAACCCTAAGAAAAACATATGTAGATCTGTTTGGAAGAAGAAAATAGACAAGATTGCCTGACAAAATTGAAAGCATGGGGGTGGGAGGAAAATGAAGGGAAGAAGGGAAAGAGAAAGGGAGAAGGGGAGGAGGGAGGAGAAATTGAGGGAACAGGATAGTTGAGATGGAGGAAGGACAGAGATGAGAGCAAGGAAAAGACATTTTGATTGAGGGAACCATTATAGGGCTAGCAAGAAACCTGACACTAGAGAAATTCCCAGGTATCCATAAGGATGACGCGCAACTAAGACCCTAAGCAATAGAGGTGCCAGAACTGGCCTTGCTCTGTAGTCAGATTGATGAATATCTTAAATTCATCCAGCAACTGATGGAAACAGAAGCAGGGACCCACAACAGAGCACTGGACTGAGCTCCCAAAGTCCAGCTGAAGAGTGGGAAGAGTGAGAATATGAGTGAAGAGGTGAAGACCATGATAGGGACACCCATTGTAATAGTTTACCTGAGCTAATGGGAGCTCACAAACTCCAGCCAGATAGGGAAGGAACCAGAATAAGACCAAACTAGACCCTCTGTATGTGGCTGAGGCAGACTTCTTGGCCCCTGGTTTGTACTGGCTTTTTGGGAACCCATTTTCTTTGGATGGATACCTTGTCTGCTTAGATATAGCTGGGAGGGCTTGGACCAAAGTAATGTGCCTTACTCTCTCTCTGAGGAGTGGATGGGGGGCTGAGGAGAAGGTAGAGATGGCAGGAGGGGAGGGAGTGGGAACTGGGATTGGTATGTAAAATGAAAAAAGACAGTTTGTTTTCTTGTTTAAGAAAATAAAATAAAAAAATAAGAAAATATTTTCACCAAATCTACATAGAAATATAGAAAATATAGAAATATAGAAAAAAGTCAAGGAACTAAGTATAAACAAAACAAATAATCCAATTTAAAAATAAAGTACAAATCTATACGGAGAATACTCACCAGAGGAATCTCAAATGGACAAGAAATACTTTAAGGAATGTTCAACATCCTTAGTCATCAACAAGTGCAAATAAAAAGGACTCTGAGATTCCATCTCAAACTCTCAGAATGGCTAAGATAAAAAACACAAGTGACAACTCATGCTTGTTAGGATTTGATGTAATGGGAATACGCCTCCATTGGTGGGGGAGTGTAAACTTGTACAGACACTTTGAAAATCAATATGGCTATTTCACATGAAATTCATAATCAATTTATCTCAAGATCCAGCCATACCATTCTTGGGTTTATACCCAAAAGATGTTCCACAAGAACACTTGCTCAATTATGTTTATAGAAGCTTTATATATAATAGCCAGAAACAACCTAGATGTCTCTCAAGCCATGAATGGATAAAGAAAATGTAGTATATTTAAACAATGGAATATTACTCATCTTAAAATAAAAAGACATCATGAAATTTGTAGGCAAGTGGAAGGAACTAGAAAAAAATATCATTCTGAATGAGGTAACCCAGTCCCAGAAAGATAAACATGCTGTATATTCACTTATAAGCAGATATTATTATTGAGGAACCACAGATGTAAGGCTGTTCCACCTTGACCGGAGGTCAGAGAGTTTGAGCTGTTTTTGCTCTTTCGAAGTTGTCGACAGCATGTGTGGCTACAAACCAGAAGCCCTGACCTCGGTGTTTTGAACACTGAGATGGTTCATAGCGGTGGATTCGTTCTATGCTGACCAAAGGTCAGAGAATTCAAGCCTATTTCTGCTCCTTTATTTTAAAACAGGAGGTTTGACATAGGGAGTGGCTGCTTAAAGGATACTTGGTCTAGGGTATATATATTCACTGAATATCCTGCACAAATCATCAAATACTTTACTTAAGAAATAATGGCTTGATGTCTCAAGTACTGAAGCAAGTAACTGATCTGGTTGTTCTTTGTGTTATGTTAAAGTAATCTTTTGTTTTCTTCCCCGCTTTTGTATTGGAGTATAAAGGCACATGAAAATTAAACGCAGGCAAATTCAGTATTCACTGAGTTGTGCTCCTCTTGCTACCTTTCTGTCTCTCTGTGTTTCTTTCATGTCTCTGTTTCTCCTACCTAACATTTCTAATCCCTGCCCTGTAACTATAAACCCATCATGGCTAGACTGTGACAGAATGCACCTCAAAAGTGTGGCTTACAACATATTATCTGCAAAAGATAGTCATGTTATAATCTACAGACCCAGAGAGGCTAAGTAATAAGGAGGGTTCAAGGTGGGATGCCTGAATCCTGGGAAGGGGAAATAGAATAGATTTTACAGGTAGACTGGGTGTAGGTGAGAATAGGAACAGGAAGGATCAGGTAAACAGGAAGGATGTATGAAGAGAGTATTGGAGAGAAGCCTGAAACTGGAGGCCCATTCCTAATGCAACGGAAACTCCCTGATATATACGAGGGTGAACCTAGTGAAGATTCCTAATAGTGGGGTCAAAAAGCTTGAACTGACCATCTTCTATAACTAGGCAAAATTTCCAATGGGGATGCTGGAACACCAGTCTAACCACAAGATGTACTGCCTGCAAGATGTGCTGGGGTAAAATGTATGACCACCCGATGACTGGTTAAGACCATGCCAGGAATGGGAACCCATACCTGACACTGCCTGAAGGGCCGGCAACCAGAGGCTTGATAGTCCAGATACTGAGGATAGAACAAGAACAAATAAAGTCAATGATGTGATTCCTGATGATATTCTGCTATGATCATAGATCAGAGTCTAGAATAATTGTCATCAGAGATGGTTCATGCAGCAAATTCCTGGAGCAGATACAGAGACCCACACCCAAACATTAGGTGGATCTCAGGGAATCCAGAAGAAGGCAGGGAGGAAGGATTGTAGAAGCCAGAGGGTAAAGATACCACAAGAAGAAGGCCCAGAGAATGAACTAGCCAGGGCTCTACATAGTGCCAGAATGCATCTCCTCTGCATATATGTTATGGCTATGTACGTTTGTTTTATTGTGGGAGTCCTAACAGTGGCAGCAGGCGCTGTCTCTGGCACTTTTGCCTGCCTTTGGGACCCTTTCCTTCCTACAGCTCTGATAAGAGGCTTTGTGCCTAGTCTTATTGTAACTTGGTATGTCATGTTTGGTTAATATCACTGAGAGACCTGCTCTTTTCTGAAGAGAAATGGAGGAAGAGTGGATCTACAGGAAAGGGGAAGTATTGGAAGGAGAGGAAGGAGGGGAAACTGTGAACAGGATGTAATATGTGAGAATAAGTTAATTGATTAATTAAAAAATAAACACACCTTCAGCTTCTAAAGCAATTTCTAGTGGAGTTCTTCATGGTGCTTATAAACAAAACACTTATATTGCACTTCTTTTTATTATTCTTAGAAAAGTATCTTTATTTTTACATATGACAATTGATGTTCAATGCAAGATAGTATTCTAAAATTATTTTTAGAACAATATTATGTTCTTATCTTCTGCAATTAAAAGCCATTTTCCTATCACTTCATTTTCCATGTGCTTTTTTTGTTTTGTTTTGAGCAGTGTTTATTATTATTATTATTATTTAATTAAAAATTTCCACTTCCTCCCCTCCTCCCGTTTCCCTCCTGCTCCCCCCATCCCCCTTCCCCTCCTTCTCCAATCCAAAGAGCAGTCAGGATTTCCTGCCCTGTGGGAAGTCCAAGGTCCTCCCCTCTCCATCCAGGACTAGGAAGGTGAGCATCCAAACAGACTAGACTCCCACAAAGTCATTACATGCAGTAGGATCAAAACCCAGTGCCATTGTCCTTGGCTTCTCAGTCAGCCCTCCTTGTCAGCCATGTTCAGGGAGTCTGGTTTGATCACATGCTCCATCATCCAGCTGGCGTTGGTGAGCTCCCATTAGATCAGCCCCACCGTCTCAGTGGGTGGGCTCATCCCCTGCCAGTCCTAACTTCCTTGCTCATGTTCTCCCTCCTGCTCCTCATTTGGACTTTAGGATCTCAGTCCAGTGTTCCAATGTGGGTCTCTGTCTCTAGCTTCTTCCATGTGCTTTTAAAATTAACTAATGTAGTGTTTGTAAAAAGAAATAATCAAAGTGTGGCTTATATGCTTAAGCTATATTTAATCTATCCAATCATTATCCAGAAGAACTTCTGTTCATAGCTCCCAAATTCCTGTCTTGGTTTCAGTCATAGCTTTTCTTTTTTCTTTTTTTCTTTTCCTCTTCTCTCTCTCTCTCTCTCTCTCTCTCTCTCTCTCTCTCTCTCTCTCTCTTGTTTGTTTCTCATGACAGAGATTCTCTCTTTAGCTTTGAAGCTTGTCCTGAAACTCATGCTATAGACCAGGCTGGCCTTGAACTCACAGATCAGCCTGCTTCTGCCTCCTGGGTGCTAGGATTAAAGGCACACACCACACCACCCAACAAGTCAGGACTTTCCTAAACGAGATCAACAATGGGCTTCTTGCGACAACTTTTGGTCAGTCTACACCTGTCTTATGTGATTCCCTTTGACTTCGGCTACTACTTCTCTTTATTCTATATCTTTACTACATGTGCATTCCAGCATACCACTCTACTGATATAATTAAATTAAATACACAGTGACTATGTATGTCTAAAACATCTTTTGGCATCACTGATACTGTAACCAAGGATAAAATTCAAATTTTCTACAGCTAAAACTTTTCGAAGCTGTGCTCCAAGAATATTTATAAATTTAATTTGGAGCTGGGCATGTTCACACATGCTTCAGGAAACCAAAGCAAGATGACTGTGAGTTCCAGCTTCAAAAAAGGACAATTTCATTCCAAGTTTTGTTCCAAAACATGAAATTATTTTTCTTTCACTTTTTACAAATATTAGTTTTATTTTTTGAGATTATAATACAGTTATATCACACTCTCCTTAGCTCTTTCTCCATTATCTCATGCAGGCTCCATTTTGTACACTCTAAAATTTATAACCTTCTCTTCTTATCACTAGGCTAGGCTTCCAATGGCAGTACTAGGTTGCAATGAATTAAGTTCTTGACCAACAGGGTCTCATGGAATACGCAGACAACACAGGTTGTTGCTAAGACAAATAGTTTCTCTTCCCAAACTGACAGTGGAGCTCCATTTCTGAGGACAACACCCATACAACTCATTGAACATGAAGTCTAGCTGACATCTACATGGAAATTTTACTGCTATGGTCTAGGTACTTAGGTAAGGAAAGGTAGTTTTCAGGCTACCAAGATAAGGTATCTTAGAAACCTAGGGTAAAACCAAGCATAATTAGTCAAAAAAAGGAACAAAAAAGGAATCAATACAATGACTTAATGATATTCTGCAATACTCAAAGATCAGAGAGGCTTTCTCCTGCAGCAGATGTGAATAGACGCTGAGACCCACAGTAAGCCATACATGGAGGGAAATAGTCTAAATGGAAGTTCTGTGTTAAATCTCTCCCCTCAGAACTCAAGAAATCCAGCAGTTTGTAGCTCTTGTAATACCCAGAGAGGATGGAACAAAACAGAGCAAAGTCTTTGAAATCAACGAAGCAAGGAAATTAAGAGTTCAGAGAATGAAGCAGCAACCTATACGAGTCTGCATATGGTCCTCTGAGTATATATTTTAGCTTTGCATTCTTATGGGATCGCCTGTCTCTGTTGTACTTGCTCTTGGGACCCTTCTCTTTCTGTTGGATTACTGTGTTCAACTCTGATATGATAGTCATCTCATTATACTTTATTTTGTCATACCTGGTTGTTATCTTATATAAATTTGCTCTTTTCTAATGAAACACAGAAAGAGGGTGGCCCTGGAGGGAAGGAAAGTTAGGGGAGGAACTGGGAGAATTATTATGGAAAACTATAACCAAGATACATTGCATGAGAAAAGAAACTATGTTCAATTAAAGGAAAAAAATGAAAAAGAAGGCTAAAAATATATGACACTTTAGAACAATGTCTGGCAAACATACAATAAGTATCCCAAATATAATATATTAGTAAGTTGAATTATATTAGTGTAATATAAATAGTCAATAAAATGGAAAAATACTGTGTCTGTACAACTTTAAGTATATTTATAATAATATTACACTGTAACATTTTAATGACTAATTAATAGAGTAACAATTTTTAAATATATTTCATATAGTACTAAAAAATTCTAAAACTAGTGAGTTCTTTTGAATTTAAAATAAAATAAAAAGATTCTTGTTTTATAGTTCTGTGAGTTTTTAAGATGCATTTATTTGTCCAGTTGTAATGACATCAAGATATTTATGATTGCTTCCTGAAAATCCTCTTAAGTTGGAACTGGATAGTCCTTTACTTTCTGACCTTTATCACTGGTTCCAATGAATAATTTCCCTCACTGTATGTTTGCCCTTTGAAGATATTAACTCGAATCTCAAAAATAATATAACCCAGGGTCTCTTTTTCTTTACTTTTGTGTGTGTTATTCCTAAATGCAGAAAATAACCTGCTCCATCAATACAACATTCTCTATTTGTATATGTATAAATATATCTTAAGGTTGATCATTTGATATTGGATAAGTAATTGGTGTGTAAGTCATTTTCTCCTTTCCCTTGCTTTTACTTCATGTGTAGATTTCATTTATCCTGGAGAATGTGCTACCTTAATGTTTTCTTATGTTTCCTCATATTTTTAAACTTTTTGTTCTGTAATATATATATATATGCCTTATGTATATATATATACATATTATATATATGCCTTTACATATAACATATACTTGACTTATTTCTACTTGAATATTTATTGTAAATTTATCACAGATTTGCATTTTAATTTTTCAAACTTCAATTAAAAATTTTCAATTACTATTACATATCTCATTTAAAAATTTTTTATAGTTCATTCACCTGGGTTCTTTTGCATAGATCAATGTATCAATCCATAGATTTAGTCATATGGGCATTCATCTTTCCTGCTCTATCCATTTTCTATAACATCTTTTTTTCTCTGGCTGACTGATTTTCATTTCCCTATAACCCTTGAGTCATTCCTTAATAATCTGGTAACACATTGTCTGTCTTCATATTTAATTGGGTGTTATTAACAAGATAATGAGAAGTTATGCATTGAATATATATTCAGGGAAAGTGGCAAGCATTGCATGGGATTATCAAATCAGAAAAAAAAATTTTTTTCCTCTCTAGGAAATGTCCCTGGCATTTTTCATCCTAGTTTGTGAACTCTTGAGGGTTTTTTTTTTACTATAAAATTCATTTTCTCTTTGTTCTTTTCTTTACTGTAGTCCACAGTTATGTCAAACAGCTCATATTCATATGTTTTCACAGAACAAGTCAATTGATCCTTGTTCAGAAATTTATAATGTCAACTCATGTTGAAAGTTGAGTTACCTTTTCAGGTTGTTCTTAAGATGCTTGTCACAGGAGCAATTTAATTGTTTCCTGGGCATAAAAACTACACAATAAGATGATAGAAAGTGTGAAATGTAAAGTAGAAAAGCAAGCTACCTGTGATAGTTTGAATTATGATTGCATCAATAGGTTCATATATTTGATTGCTTTGTTCCCAGTTGGTGAAACTATTTGAGAATTATTAGGAGGTGTATTTGTTGAAGAAGGTACGTCATTAGGGGTGGGTTTTGAAGATTCAAAAGTCCACACAATTCTCTCTCTCTCTCTCTCTCTCTCTCTCTCTCTCTCTCTCTCTCTTCGTGTGTGTGTGTGATTGTTGTTTCAACATGTAAGTTTTCAGCCTCTGTTTCAACACCATGCCAGTACAATGCTCTCCTACCATGATGTCCATGGACTTTAATCCTTGAGCCCCTAAATTAAAATTAAATGCTTTCTTTTATAAATTGCCTTGGTTAATATATTTTGTTACAGCAATAGAAAAGTAACTAGGACACCCCCCCACACTTATATTATTGAAGGTCTTTAGAGAATGAAGTGTTTTAAGACTAAGGACCCCCATATAAGCTTAAAATTTGCCCACTGGATTAAATACTATGATGAAACCATATAGTTGTTAGTGATAATTGACTTCTTATTTAAATTTTACACCTGAACCAAATTTAATGAATCTCATTTTCCATGTTAGACTCTACATAATTTAGAGTTAAACCAATTCAAGAGTGCCCTTGTATTTCCTGACTCACATTGCTTTGCTTGGCATTTTAAAATATATACTTTGCTTGTACATTATCATTTCCGATTTTGTGGGGTTTGGATTTTTATTTGTGTGTGTGTGTGTGCCTGTGTGTCTGTCTGTCTCTGCATTTAAGTTTTGTTATTTTATACAAATGACATACATATTATATGACAAACATATAAAATATATAAGATATATTATATATGAAACATATATGGCATACACATATGTGTGGAAACTTTTTTCTTAAGAAACAGAGAAAAAAGGAATGGAGCTGGATGTGTGGGAAATTAGGAAGGATCTGGGAAGAGATGATAGAAAAGAAATTTAGCAGAACATATTGCATGAATTTTCAACTAAAAGAAAAAGAAATAGTAAAATAAAGGGCAAAATATCTCATGGATTTTATTTATAAAGTTATAAAAAGTTAGGGGTTTCCATAACATATACATTGTTAAATTCATAAATTAAGGAAAAATATTTTAAAGCCATTCTTGGTTCTTACAGGGATTGGGATAGCAAAGTAATGCTAAGGACTTGAAAACAAAGATAAAAGTAGTGAATTAATTAACATATCCCAACTACAGATAGAGCTATATGGGGAAATATTGTTAAATATGCAGAAAGCACAGTCAACTTAAGGTATGGCCAAATTACCAGAATTCATATAATTTCCTATTACTACAAGGAACCATAGACTTTTAGAAATGAAGGGTTACTTTTTGTTGGAATGGATACAAAGTTTTGTTTTTGTTTTTGTTTTTTTCAAATAGAATTCAAGAAAGCTCCTGACTATTTCGCAATGTTCCCTTCAGCAAAGTATTACCAGCTCAGGAGTAGGAATCAGTTTGAAAGGGAAACTTGTGAACTTTCCCTTGGGTCTGAAATGCTGAGTCTCAGAGGTACTCTCTTCCTGCTCAGAGGAATTTGGAAACAGTTCACACATAAAGGAAGAAAATTGCCAGTAGAAATCATTTTAGAGAGGTGGCTGAAAATACCTTCAACTACAGAAGAGAATGGCTAATAGAAGAGTTAGAGGCTAGTGACTTTGAACAAAAATGGGCCTTTTACTTTGAGTGTATGTAACCTACAAATGAGTGCAGGGCATTCATAAGGAAGTCCACTGACTTTCTGAAAGCAATTTCAATTTCAGGGAGTCAGTGAACCATGTGTGTCCAAAGTAGCGCCAAACCGCCATATTAAATGTTATATTGTGCAAAAGAATAGCCAAACATCTTCATGCAGGTGTTCATTATCTTTTATACTTATTTCCTGAAATTGATTGAAACTTCACAAGAACCTTTATTAAGATACTAGAAAAAATTAATTGAACATGTTACAGAGAAGAATGCAGACAGACCTCCTGGAAATGCGCCAGCTGTCCTCAGAGACACTGTGGTCAAGACTCCCTTACACCTGACAGAAGCATTGCAAAGTAGATCACTCAAATATACAGCATAAAATGTTCTTGAAAAATCATCGACAGTGTTTCGAATGTCCAGAACTTTAAATTTTTTAAAAGATTTTCTGGATGTTTTCCATCCAGAATGAGAAATCAAGGGGTTCATGAACATCCCCAAGCAGAGCACAGTCTAGGAAATTGATAACAATTATTCAAAGATTTCCTCTTCAACTTTTCTTTCTGGATTTATACCTCAATAAATTAAGACAGAAAGAATTTGCAAAGGGAACAAATGAAAAGTGCTAAAAACTTTTTTAAAAATTAATACTATGTATAAAAATTTCACATCTCCATTCTTAAAATAAAATATTGGCGGTGTTAGTATTCTTCAGATAATAAGTAAAACAAAACACTGATTTCATCCTAACATAGGAAGGCAACACAGGGGTGGGGTGGGGCAGAGGAGATGCATAAATCTTTTCTCTAGTCTCAAACTAGAAAAAATATACCATAGCATCATTATCTTTAAAGTTTTGCACTTTGTGATATAGTGCTGTGAAAGTCTCATCAGCAGTAGCTTTCAACAAACAGAAAAATAAACTTTGAATATTTGTGTCTTGAAAAGATTAATCTTTCTGAGCAGGTGAAATGTAACAGCAGGTCGCTGCTTTTCATACAGTACATGCAAATCCCCAAAATAATTGCTTTTATATTTAAAATACACAAATCACAGTTGACTGATAAGAATCAATAGTTTGCTTCTGTGTTATGGAGATTGAAGACTCTTGGAATAGGTATAGGCTTCAACTATCATTGTGCAGCCTGAGAGGAGCAGGGAAGTTGATTCACAAACCCTCTCCTGAGGGAAGGTGAGACTATGCCATAAGCTTATCACACTGAAATGCAAGAGCTTCCATTGGGCATTATTCTTATGCATAGGAAATTGAACAAAGTTGTCAAATCTTCCTTTTCTCTTGACACAACGGCATGAAAATGTGATGGCTGACGAGTCATTCATTTTTAATCAATTCTGAAGGAACTATGTCTCAAAGAGAACTAGTTTTAGGATCCACACTTCAGAATAGATTTAAATTTCTACCAGAGCCACACCATGCTTCAACAATGAAGACTCTAAGGAAATCAGAGAACAGCCACGATAATTATAACTGTGATAACATTACCACCTCATCAAGTCAAGCTTCTAATAAATGATAATTATATCCACAAATATGACAAAATTTTCCTCCTTTTCCTATGGCATATGTTAGTGGGCCTGTGTGCCCAATTTCTTTCTTCAGAACACCAAAACAATGCTCACCACTGCAGAGTCCCACGGTAACCAAATAATAAAAATCAGTTTCAAAGCCTTGTGAGGCCAGTCCTAACAAAACAGTCATCCATGCAGGCTACATATGCATAAGGTCCATTTCCTGCAAAGTAATATAACACAAAACTCACAAGCAGACTGTAGGATCTGCAGTGAATGCTGGGATATTATAAGAGAACTCTAGAGTTACTGTCTTCTTATGGTTAGTATGTAAACTAGGAAGAGATGAGTCTAACAGACTAACTGTTGTCAGTCTGGACTGCAAGCACATCTTTTCCCATAGGTCTTGAAGATGTGCATTTAGACAGATATTCTCTAATCCTACCTTCTAAAGGATTATTTAGGGATATTTCCAAAGAAAATTTCTTTTATTGTGATCCATTCTTACACACATATGGAAGCACATGAATTTTCAGACAGGATAGAAGAGGTTTAAATCACTAAAGATAGTTTTTATAGAAAGAACTTGATGTGTGAATTTCATGATAAATACTGAATCTTTTCTATATTATGTAGTTCAGTTGTACATCAAGAAGTAAGACCATCAAAAAAGAAGTGAGAATATAATATCGAATATAACTAATATCTTAATATTTTTATGACAAAAAGGATAAGGAAGATATTTATGTACCAATTTTATATTGAGACATTGCAAAATTTAGACCAGAACCCTAATATCATCAAAAAACAATATTGACAGATATAATGCATGGTGCTATAATTCCAGGCCTTAGAAGGATGAGACAGAAGAATAAATCATTTGAAGTCAGTCTGAATAATAAACTGAGACCCTGCTTCAGAGAGAGAAAGAGAGAGAGAGAGAGAGAGAGAGAGAGAGAGAGAGAGAGAGAGAGAGAGAGAGGAGGAAGGAAAGGGGGGATTAAGGGAGAGAAAGGAGGAAGGAGGAGGAGGAAAAGAAGAAGAAAGAGGAGAAAGTAACAAGAAGCCACACCATCCAAATTTGTAAATATTGCTTTAAAACTATTTTCATATACTTGATTTCACAATATTGACTCTAATTTCAGAGGACTACTGAGGAAGCTGTCTTCAAATTTAAACATAGTGTTGGATAGGTATCATAATAAATGTGCAGATTCTGAAAACGTAAATATGATAAAACACAAGAAGGGAATTTTAGGCTCTGTCATCATAGACTGTTCTTGTGCCAGCTCAAAGGCTTGTGTAAAGTCTGTGCAGACTCCAGAGCCTCAAAGCCTCTCATAGAGCCAGTGCACACTCCACCATCTTACTAATGTCCAACTTTTCCCTTTCAATTAAGACAAACTGTATCTCTTCACAGTTCCTGAAAACATCAATACAAGTAATATTATAAGACTGAGAAGATTGTTTACACACACACACATTTGGGAATATATATATATATATATATATGTACTTATATACATATATATTTTTGATAAAACAATCAATGAAAAAGACACCTTGAATTTGAAAGGAGGGGTGTTTGGGAGGGTTTGGAAAAAGGAAAAGAAGGAAAAAAATGATGTAATTTTAATCTCAAAAGATAAATATGTAAGACAGAATGTGTTCATTAACATATTTCCAAAAGAAAATTGGGTTCTAAAGAAGCTGGTTAAATTACAAATGAATAAATAAATATATGCAAGATTCCAGAAAATATATTGCTTTGGGTGGCTGTCTTTAAAAATGACAGAAATAGTAGTGCTGTGGAGCTGTTATTTTCCCCATGTGTGGCAACACAACAGGTAAACAGTAAATGTTAATTGAATAATAAAGAGATTCTACCTACTCCTGAAAACTGACTAAGCTACTTAATCTTACCTATGATTATTTTGCCCCTGATGCCATCCTTTCCAAAGGCCATTTTTGAAACGTCAAGCAACAGAGTCAGACCATTTACTTTTCACTAACCTAAAAGCAAAAAACAAAACAAAAACAAAAAACCCACAAATGTTTGCCCAGAAAGCAGTTTACTTAGGTGCAAATGTTGTTTGGTTAAGGCTTCAACACAGAATGATTCTAATTATGTTGCTTTTCCTCCACGTTTCTTGTATAGTATTATTAGAAATACTTCAGTGACAATTTTTCATATAATTTCTCTGGTGCAGAGTACTGTATATCTGGTCTATTTTATTTTTTGGAAATTTTATTACCTGTGTTTAAATATGTTTCAGAAACCTTCTGTTCCTCTTTCCTGTACTCTATAACCTCTTTTCTTATACAAATTGTTTAGCTCAAACAATTAACCTAAAATTGTGCATTTTGCCTGACCGTAAGAACTGAAAAAATTTCAGTATCCTATCAAACAATGCTTTAGGGCTCCTGTAAAACATTAATTATATTACACCCTGTTTTATTGTATTTTGGAGTTTGTGTTAAATGTTACACTGGATAATACAAACAATAATGGAACTATGTGATGTACTGAAGTGAGGACAAACAACTCACAAGACGTGAATGACTGCATATTACACATGAAAGCTGAATATTGTTTCCTGTCATCACATAGACTGGGCTATTCCTCAAAAGCAAGAGTGTCACACACATTCAAATGCATAAATGTGGTACTGTCCTTACTTAAGCCATGTTTGAAATTATTTTAAAATCAGAATAACTTTGGTAAAGAAACTCCATGTACATTTATTTTACAACATATCACATATTGGCTATAATTAGATCCATGTCATAGTGTATTCTGATATTTCAACAACTTACTATTCACAAAATATTTGTTATCCTAAAAATCTTATTGTGTCTATGAAAGACTTCTTGCAAAAATAATTATAAATATTAAGCAAAACACCCACGTCATCTTCTGACCTCCATACACATATGCACACCTGTACACATGCTTCTGATAATGCAGGATCATGGGTGGGTGGGTGTACACAACACACACACACACAGAGAATAATAGAAATGAACATCAAGACATGTGCACTCAAGGGTTTTGGTTTTTTTCATTTACCAGTAACATTTATGTCTGTGGTAATTTTCTCCATTAACAAATGCTGATACTGACCATCTGTCTCTTATAGTGGTTTGAAGAACTATCAAAACAGTCACATAAAGGTAGCAATTTATGTTTTCTAAACATAAAGCAAAGAAACCCAGCCCACAAATAACAATCCCAAAGAATCTAGACAACAATGAGGATCCTAAGAGAGACTTACTTAGATCTGATCTACATGGTTAGTAGAAAAAGACAAGATCTCATGAGTAAATTGGGAGCATGGAGACCTTGGCAGAGGGTTGAAGGGGAGGAGAGAGGCATGGAGGGGAGGAGAAAAAAATGTAGAGCTCAATAGAATTCAATAATAAAAAGTAACAATTTATAAACCACAAGCATTGTCTTTCGCACAAGCTATTCTTATGTCAATAATCTAGAGATCTAGAAGTGAGTCTTGCTCTTACACTCATATGTGTGTGCATGTATAAGGATGAATTAATAGCAAGTGGTGGGAAGACTACCTATAAAGAGGTTTTGTGATAGTTCTAGAAATAACGAGAAACTAGAAGTCTTTGAAAGGGGAAAGAATCAGACACTTTAGTGGAAGGTGAAAAAGAACATCATTAAAGGATTTACTCTCACTTTTCACACTGATTTTACAATAACTAAACACAAAGAATTGGCTGTACTTCAGTTGTGCTAGTGATTAAGGAATATTTGTTAACAATATACATAAAACTGATTTTTTTCATTACTGAATGTGGCTTTTATTCTCTATCATAAGCTTAGAGAAAGTGGCTAGAGATTAAGAAAATTTATTCTTTAAATTTTTCAAATGATTTCAAATTATTCATGTTTCTAAATTATCACTTATTTAAAAACAGTGAGCATCACACATGCTAATTCACGTGTTGGCTATAATTACTGTTAAATGAAAAGTATTTACCCAATCAAACAATAAGACTTCATCTATTATAAAGTCTTAGAGATGATAAGTTATAGTAATAAAAATTAGTCTTAGAAATAAAGGATTGTGGTTTTTTTTTAATGTCAACAGATTAACTTGAATCTTAACTTATAACCTTGACAAATGTCACAGATACCCTTAAGCCTCATGGGGTACCTTGCTCAGCCTTGACAAATGTCACAGATACCCTTAAGCCTCATGGGGTACCTTGTTCAGCCTAGATATAGTAGGGAGACCTTTCTCAAAGCAATGTGACTTACCCTCTCTGAGGAGTGAATGGGGGTTTGGCGTGGAGGAGTAAGGTGAGGGAATGTGAGGAAGGGAAGGAGTGGGAACTGGGGTTGGTATTTACGGTGAGAAAAGATAATTTTTAAAGAAAAAATAAAAATAGAAGAGTTCCAAACAAACACATAGAGGGAAGAAAAAAGGCGGTATAGGTTAAATGGGAAAACGGTTAGAGTACAACAGAGAAATGCAAGTATCAAATTGTATTAAATAGATACACACAGACATAATGTTAAGAGCCTAAGGAAAATGACCTAGAGGTACTAACATGTTTTCTGAAGTTATACGAATGGTTCATCCAGAGAAGGAAACACTATGACACTATGGCTACAGGAATTGACGAGGCTTGACAAGAGGGAAAGAAATACAGAAAAATAGGTACACATACAGAAAATTCAGAGCCAGCATACACCTGGAAACACAATATGTTTCTTTTATACATCTGAATGAAGGAGGCGGGGTTAGTGTATTCATCTAAACAAATACACAGGTTTAGCTAGTTTAGTAAGAGACGGTAATGGAGCAGTCTTACATTGCGGTCATCAAGAGGAGGAAGCTGTGGTTACTAATTTCTGCATACACTGTCAATATTTGCACTCAGACTAGAGCAAGGCTTTGCCAATTCTCTGAGCTTCAGCTTGGGAAGGCTTTGCCAGTCTTGTGGGTCTGAGGCATTAGGGTCTTTGACATTGCTGTGGCCATATTAGTTACTCACATTCATTCAGGACTTCATCTGCTCCTTAAACATTTACTCAAGACATTCTCTCCTCCCACAAAACACTTTGGGTTTCACATTCATCATGCTCATGAATGATATACTCCTAGTATATAATAAAGAAATGGTATATAAATTATTCAAGTAATAAAATATTTAATTGATGCTATAGAAGGTAAAACATTTACCTAGCATGCAAGAGGCCCTAGTTCAATCCCCAGTTTCCTGCCAATACTACCTGATACCCTAAAATTAGTAACAGATGCTAGCTCTGTAAAATTTACATCATATTTTTCACACTGAGTGTTTTCATATCATCTACAGTATGTTTGAATATATAAAATAGTCTTCTAGGCATTTTACATCTTAAGAAACGCACTAAATTTTTAAAGTATACGTAATAAATAATTTTGAAAAAATATATTAATCTTCAACATAACGGTGCATTTTCACAGTGGAATTTTATAGAACCTTTATCTCCCAGACTCCAAGTAGAAAATACTTTTTTCTAGTATAATTAACTCAAAGACTAGGAATTGCATTCCACAACATTCAATTGTGACACAACTGAGCCTTTGGTTAAAAAAAATAATAAAAAAAGAAAAATTAAAAATTATTTGAAATGCATTCTCTTAGCCATTGGCAAAAAACAATTCAGAAGACAATATTCTAATTGATTGGCTACAAAACCTTCTTTGTTAAAAATGAGATGGCTTTCTCAGAAAATTCTGGGACAAAAATTCATTTGTTGACTCATCAATATCATTAACAAAACCCATGCTTATTTGGAAATATTTAGCAATGTTAGAAGTGTATATTCTCTACAACCTAAAATTCATGCTCTCAGCCACATGCACAGGGGGGAGCTTGAATAACTGCATTTCTAAAATAGCACTAATCTATCATTTTCTTCTCTCTCCCTCAAGAGTTTACAGTGGACCTCCAAAAGCCAGCATGAGACAGTGTATCACCATATAGTTAAGAAAGGAAAAGGTAGGGAAATTCAGCTTTGAATTTTGAAACTAGTTGCCAGAAATCTGCAAAATTATGGCATAACATAGCTCTTCTCAACAAATATTTTTTTATATTTATATCTTCACGAAATATTGTTTGTAACTAAAAATCACATGTATTTAAATGTGAAGACTAAAGCACCTTCTTTAGAACGCTTTTAGTAAATTCTGCATAGTTGCTATTTGTTTCCTTCCAGGACTTCTACAAAGCAGAGGTAAGTAAATACTTTTACTCTTTCTTCTTTTCAAATTAATTTTTCTCCCTTTATTATGCCGTTGACTTGTCTTAAATAGGCATTATTTCATGTTTTTAAGAATTTAAGTCACAGAAATGGCTCAACATGTAAATGTTTCTGCTTGTAAGGTTGACAACTTGAGTTTATTTCCCAGGACACACATGGAGGAAAGTGAGAACTCTAACCAATTGTTTGCTGACCTCTACATACACACTATATCACATTTGCACATGTAGGCCTTCTTGACAAAAAAAAGTGCAGAAACAAAAGTTGATATGCATGAGGGTGAGAATAACCAGTTTTAATAGCGTTTGTACAAACCAATATCATGGATTGGATGGTGTAGTGTAAGCACTGACAGGCATGATGCATTATAGTGTATTTTGCAAATGGGGAAACTTGCTTCCAGAGACATTCTTGACGTCTGAAAGTCTGGCCTTATTAGGAGGTAGGTTCATGATTTTGAACCCAAGGAATCATTTAGAGTCTAGACTCTGAAGCATCACACTTTACTGAGTCCAAATACTTCTGCAAGTGGAGGAAACAGGGTTCATTGCTTTCAATTTATTTCTCATACTTCTGTCCTAGTTTATGGAGAAAAGACTGTGTTATGTAGGTGGCACAGTTGGGGTTGGGTTTTCAGATGAATGCACAATATCAGATGATGACGTATGTGTGTATGTTTGCTTTCCTTCATTTCCTCGCATTAAAGAACCAACAAAAGTCAATGTGGAATATCAGTAGGCATTCTTTTCTGAGTTTACTGACTAGAATGTGTGTTCATGTCTTGCTTGTGAGAATTTCAGAATGACTATATACCATAATGACAAATTCTGGATTGAAAATTTACATATATGTGAGAGCACACACACACATACACACACAGAGAGAGAGAGAGAGAGAGAGAGAGAGAGAGAGAGAGACCCACCATTTGCTTAGGAGGCATAAGGAGATATACAACATATAGCTAATGCAAACTCTACCTGAATGATTTTATTTTTTAAAATGAATGTTTAGCCTGCCTTAGGGTGCATTTTATAAGGCAGTCCACAATATCACATATTGGGAGGTTTACACCACGTTGTGTTGTTTTAGGATCAAATTTGCAGGCATGGTTGATTTCCTGTCAGGTTTCTTTCCTTGGTTTGTAGAGTGTTGCCTTACATGTCCCAAGGTCCTGCCTTGTATGTTGCCTATTTCTCAATCTTTTCTCATAATGACACCAGTTACACTAGTTTATCAGTTCTAATATTAATTCACTTTATCCTAATCATCTCTGTTTTATGCCTATTTCCACATGCACTCACATGCTAAGATAATGAAAATAAAGACTTCCTTCACACATCAGTTAAAGAGTAAGGGGATCATAGTTCATTCCATACAAACATCATTACAGTATCTTAAGTCTTATTCATCTATCTGCCTCGAAATAAAATGGGAAACATCAAGAACTAATTCTTAAAGAACCAGTACAAGACTCTCATTTCAACTGCATTTCAACATGCTGAAATTAAAATGAATTGGATTGTTATTTTTTTGTGGCGATGTTTTACAAGTCAATTGCATGATAAAGTTAAAATAAATTAGCACACTTACTATTCTCAAAGCAAAGTAAAATGAAACAGCATTTGTTCCCATTGTGGTTTCATTAGAACAACAGACAGACCCTTCAGTGAGGAGTCCAGCACAATCCATGTTCCCTTTTCTTTACAGGGAAACAGTTCATTTTCCCATGGCTCATGTGCTAAACAAGGTGATAATAACCCACTGCCACTGTGTTAATTAATCCTCTTGCAAACTGTTAATTGATGCTACTTTTGAAACTCTCATGTACATTACATCACAACAGATATGGTGATTTGAATCTGGACATCACCGATTCCAAGGCTTATAACTTCAACTGCGACAGGATGCTGATTTACAAATATCTCAGTGTCTCAAGGGCTGACAGAGCCAAGACCAGGACAGTGAGGCAGGAGGAAGCACGGCAAAACAGAGACGTTGAGTTGTTGGATAGTAAGCTGTGTAACAGCAATGAGCAAGAAGAGATTTAGATTATTATTTGTGTATATTGTGTATATATTGTGTATCCAACCCGGATTTGAACACCAATCTTAAATTCAGTGCCCCAATTTTCTGATACTATTGATTTTGTGGCACTTGTGTGGTTAACATATGTATAAGGTTGAATTGTGTGGAGCAAAGTTACAGGGAACAAGATTGCTGAATGAGAGTGCCCCACATTTTTGCACAAAATCCCCATTAGTGATGAGTATCAAAAGGAGGACGATACGTGAAACTAGAAATTTGCTCCAGTGTTTTTACATTACAAATTGTACTATTTATGATACAACAAGGGAAGAGATACTAAGTTACAAACCCCTATAACAGTATTCTTTCAATTCTCAAGAGGCTGGAGAGATGACTCAATGTTTATAAGCACTGGTTGCTATCTCAGAGGATCAAGGTTTGATTCCCAGCACCCACATAACAGGTCACAACCATCTATAACTCCAGCTCCAGCAACCCTCTTCCAGCCTTTGCTGGCACTGTGGATGCACATGCTGCAAGACATACCTTCAAGCAAAATACCACTACACAAATAAAATAAATATATTTTTACATGTACAAAAGCATCTGGGAATAATTGAAATAAAAGCAAAAAAAAAAGAATAAATAAATAAATAAATAAATAAATGGAAACTATATATTAACTTATCCACAGCCAAAACTAAAAGACAACAAATCATCTGAATAAAGGGTATTTTTAAATCACTAAATTTCATACTTTAATACTTTCTATGAAAAATAGTAAATTTTGACAATGTTAAAACCTAATTAAATTTCTTCTGCTAAAGAGATATTTGAAATAAAAGAATATTATTTCTTTAAAATTATACATCTTTTAATATTTTACTATAAACGAGACTATCTAGACTCTGTGCTTGGTAGATACTAAGTTTTGAGAACTGAATTAAATGTGACAAGAACAAAATGATAATTAAACTTTAAAGACTATAAAATGTATTAATATTGTTAAGTAAAATGTACTGTACTGCATGACACTATGATTCTTAATGCTAAGGGATTAGAAAATATTAAGTTAGAATAAATCCAGACAATAGAGTAATTTCTACTTTTCCTGTTAAAGCAGTTAATTTTTCAGGGAATAACATTAAAAAAAAGCACTTTCAATATAGTTTTGATTAAGCTGAACTTCTAGAAGCACACAGCATAATTTTATGGCATTGTTTAAGGAGGGGAGAGGTAGGGAGGGGAGCAGAGAAAAATGTAGAGCTCAATAAAAATCAATAAAATTTTTAAAAAGGGAAAAGAAGAAAAGAAATCCTGTGTCTTGGGGAAACAAGATATCTTATATGAATATTTTAAGAACCAGAGAAATTTCACCTTAGAGTAGATGGTACGTAACACAGAGTTCCACAGAGGCAGCATGAGAGAGTTTGGAGCACTCAGTCCCAAGTGGGAAGACTTCATCAACGGCTCCTCTCAAGGCTAAGGGATCTATGCAGAAGAGCAAATGCAAAGATGGTACGAACCAGAGGTGGTGAATGACTCCAGTGAAGCAGTGTCTTCTAAGCGCAAGAGGACTGATGCACATAACTCACAGAAACTGTGGCAGCATGCACAAGAGGCACACAGGTTCATGTCAGAAGGCGTCACGGCACTGAGAGGCAGACATTTACAAGAGATTCCACTCCTAAATAAGAAGGCATTTGCAACTGATACCTGCTGGCAAAGGGAAAATCAGTTTTCTCCAATGAAGTACTACTGGGCGTGTAAATCACTCTTCCCAGCAGGTTCCATGTCCAGAAATATTTGAAATAACACACACACACACACACACACACAAAATATAAAAATAAATAAATAGTAGCCTCATGTATTTTGGGGGTGAACTCATAGGAGTTTAGAAG
Source organism: Chionomys nivalis (assembly GCF_950005125.1). NCBI lineage: Eukaryota > Metazoa > Chordata > Mammalia > Rodentia > Cricetidae > Chionomys > Chionomys nivalis. The sequence goes on along the minus strand of NC_080107.1, from coordinate 36,482,722 downwards.
GAGAGAGACATGAGCAAAATATACTGTGGTTTTTAAAAATTAAAACAAAAGGAAAACTGAAGTCAATAATGTAGGACCCACATCTACTGTAACTGGTAGACTTTAAGAAGCAGAAATATGACCCTTGAGGAGAGTTCAGGGGTGTGTCTTCACTGGGCACAGGGATGCAAGGATCACCGTGTGAAGATGACCATTGAAGACCAGAAGCTCTTCCAGAAAAGAGCAGAAATATAAACATCCTACTCTTGGACTTTGTTCCTTTTAAAACTGTGGGAAAATAAACTATTGCTGTGAAGACTGAAAGTACCTGCAGATCATTTACCTGCAAGACAAATACTGTTGTTTTAACGGTATTCTCAGAAAGATAGTAACCTGGAAATATTAGTAGGGATAAATAATCACCGGTTTCATCATTGTCAGAGATCATTATCGTCAAAACTGGAATTACAGGCAGAGAGCATGAAGTCCTTCATCAGGCTGGAATGGCTGGAAGGGCCATCCTTCCTTTAACTCAGCAAGACCCCACAATTCTGTCTAAACTAACACCATATCTGCATATTAGTAAGAGGGTGTTATTTCTGCTAAGAAAACCCTCCCCACTACTTTGTAACTTCCCGGAGGGCTCCACCCTCTGACTATCAGAGCCTGTACAAAATCTTTTAATGATTATTCCCTTACTGTTCCTCATTTTAGCAAATCACAGCAAAGATCAAATTTCCCCAGGGAAATTTACGTAAGCAGTCAATACAGAATTCTACACATCAGGAGTGGACAGGGATAGGGAAACAGTGGCAATCCACAAGCCACCAGGAGACCAGAACAATGCAAAGAACAATGTAAAGAATGATGTTAAAGGTCCAAATGAGGAGCAGAAGGAGGGAGAACATGAGCAAGGAAGTCAGGACCACAAGGGGTGTGCCCACCCACTGAGACAGTGGGGCTGACTGAGAAGCCAAGGACAATGGCACTGGGTTTTGATCCTACTGCATGTAATGACTTTGGGGAGCCTAGTCTGTTTGGATGCTCACCTTCCTAGTCCTGGATGGAGGGGGGAGGACCTTGGACTTCCCACAGGGCAGGGACCCTGACTGCTCTTTGGACTGGAGAGGGAGGGGAAGGAGGATGGGGGAGCGGGAGGGAAATGGGAGGAGGGGAGGAGGTGGAAATTTTTAATTAAATAATAAAAAAAAATTTTAAAAATTAAAAAAAAAGAATGATGTTAAATAAAATGTATACCAAAGATTGCTGGTGGTGGTTCCGAGAGTCAGGGAAGGCATACTGTTCTCCCACTTGAGATAATTGAGGCCTGAGTGCATGCTGGTGTGAGGAAATGCTAAGCGAAAATAGATATGTAAGGAGTGGATACAGGTTAACCAAGCAGAACACAGGTTAGGAAAGAGCATGTTGAACTTTTAAAGCAAATTAGAGATTTAAGAAAATTGAATCCAGGTATACTATTTCATGAACACATGTCAGAAAGCATGAGGTTTCACATCAAATTGCACAGGACAAAAATTTCATTAGACACCATGTTGAAATGTATATGTGGTTTCTCGTGCCATGGCTTTTAACTCAAACATTTGTCCCAAGTACCTCATCAGGAAGACAAATTGTCATGTGCAGACATCAGTCTTAAGTTTTCTACTTTTCAATGAGCTGCTCTGCATTCTGAACGTATACTTCCACAGTAAATCAGGTTAAGCATGCCATGATCTTCATGTAAGCACCTGAAATCTCTGTAAGAGGGTCTTAATCGGCTACCGAACTTGACTTCTCCACAGGTTTACACAGTTCATGTCAACTGGGGAAGATAGAAGAAATCTCCTTTCTGATATTACTAACTTTGAAACAATGTTTAAATTCCCTCGGAACTCTGTTCCCTGTTTAGCACTGACAGAGAGGGAAGTGCCTTTTGAATAGAGATTAAATTAACCTCATTTTCCCTCATTACCTACCAGACCAAAGGTTCAATCAACAGGCTCTTTCACAGATGCTTGCTCTTCTAGATGTAAGTCATCTTGTCAACCTAGCATGCAAGATTATTGCAATAACCTGCTCAGCATGTTTCTCTTCATATTATCCCATTCAGATATTCACAGCTACGTGAATAGAGCAAAATCAGAGTATTATATTCTTGCAAAGTTTTAACGTTTTCACACATCTATTGATTAATGATGAATATTGTTCTCATTCTACACATACACATCTATCAGCCTGAAGACCTAAAAGGAAGATGCTAACAGAACTATAAAAGTTGTATTGTCTCACTTAGTGTTATATTTCATTTCCTAGAAAAACCAGAATGCTTGAAGCAGGGTATATGTAGTGGACAGCAGTTGTAGGGTATTTTTCTTTGTTAGCTCATACATCTGGAAGTGGGAAAGCATAGAAGCAATCTCTAGTTCATCAGAAGAGCTGAAAAATGCAGGCTCAAATAAGCAAGGACTGAAAAGACAGAGCAAAGGGCTACTTGTTTTATAAGAGCCCATTCTTACAACATACACTTGCATGGGAAAAGTACAATCTCTTTCAAACTTTCCAAAGAACTATTATGTCTTAAAAACCTTTGTCCCTTAAAATAGAGCCTAAATTAGGTCAGCGTGAATTTTGAAGAGCCCAAGCCACATGCCAACCATAACACATTCTACGGGTATTTTTCTGGGTTTCTATCAATATTGGCATTCGATCAGAGATAAATCATTAGTAGTTTCTGCTATGTATTGAAGATAAAATATGCCCTCGCTAATTCTTATTGTAAATACTTAGGGAGATAGTGGGAACTATACAAGGCAGGGTCTAACTGGGAGCAAGCACCTTCCTTAATTGCTTGCTTTGGAAGGTGAGAAGTCTTGGCCACAGATCTCTGTTGCATGTTGCACTACCCACTTCAAGCCCAGAAAGACACAGACATGAAACTACGGATGAAAACCGCAGGCCAAAATAATGTCTTTGTCCTTCTGCTTTCTTCTCTTAGTAGTTTTAGTAACAATATAATGTCTGACTAGCACAGTCCCACCACTACCACAGGTGACAATCAGATCTAGTCATATACTAAGGGTGGTTCAAATAGAAGAAACTCATGATATCTTAATATGTAATCTCGTGCTATCTTTTCTTCTTCCCTAATTACTTTTGATCCCAACCATGCATATTCTATTAATAGAGCATGAACTCCTCCTGTCAAGCAATTCTAAAGTGTTGTTTTTTGCATGTAATTTGTGTATGTGATTTCACTAATCTTTGCTGCTTTTATGGAAATATTTTATCTAGTCTCTTTGATGCATTGCCTTAAAGCTTTTTGAGATTTTTCTGTGTGTATTGTATCACTGAAGAGTCCTTTTAAGAAGTTATCTTCTGTGTTGCAGAGATGGCTCAGAAGTTAAGAGCACAGGTTGCTCTACCAGAGGTCCCAAGTTCAATTCTCAGCAACTGCAGTTAGCTAACAACCACCCATGATGAATCTGGTACCCTCTTCTGGCAGGCAGGTATATATGCAGGCAGAACACTGTATGTAATAAAAATATATTTTTTTAAAGTTGTCTTCAAGAAGAATTTTGAATTGTGGAGATTTTTCAGATACTTTTTGGGTAAACATTATTTAACCTGGATTTCAGCATTCACTGTTGTAGCAAGTGCCTTTGTAGTTACTTTTGGTTCACCCTGGCTCTTAAATTACAACCACGCCTTTCATAAATGATCAGCTCTGACTCCATTCCTTTGGAAGTTGATGACCACAGTTCATTTCTGTGCTCAAGAACCTCGAGGATTAATAACTTTCCAGAAGGCAGTGACCCAGGAGGAGACAATGCATAGTGCATCTGCTTTTTACCCTTGTTTTTCAGATTAGCAATTTCTTCTTAATATTCATTGTTAAAAGTTATACAAAGAGCTTCTATGTTTTAAATGTGAAAGATGGTTTCAAAGGATACATTTTAAATAATGTGCTAGTAAGGAGTTTGGGAGAGGAAACTATGGTCATATGTATTAGAAAATTATATTTATGTGTGTGTGTATGTTTTCCTTATTGTGGACTTCCAGAGGAAAGAATAGACATTGTGACCTTATTCTTGCATACCTATGTATCTATAAAATATTCTAGGCACTTAACAAATACTGTCTTGTATTTAATAGCTCTTATTATGGTTTCTTTAGAGCTTAGAGAAGAACTTCCTGCAAGAAATGAAAAGTGTAAGGTGAGACCCTTTTTCCACAATTTTCCATACTCAACTAAGTGAAAATTCTAAGCATGATTATGATTTAGATCTCTGGATTACTATTATTATTATTTTGGTGGTGGTGGTGGTGGTGGTTGGTTGGTTGATTGCTGGCTTGCTTGCTTGAGATAGATTCTCCCTTGGAAGTTCTGACTGGCCTGAAACTCACTGTATAGGCCAGGCTATTCAAATTCATAACATTTCACCAACTTCTGCTTCCTTTATGCTGCAATTAAAAGCCTGGATATCATCTGATATTTTTAAATACATAGTGGAGTACTGTCAAGATGGAACAGCAGGAAGAGAGGCTTCCCAGCAAGTCTGATGACGTGAGAGGTTCCCTGGAATAAACATCATAGAAGGAGAAAGTTGCTTTCTAAGCTCCACACCTGTTCTGTGCTATGTTGGCTCTCAGATGCAGACAAACAAAAAAACAAATATATTTTTAAAAATTTAAAGATTGATTAAAATTTCCTGAAACAAATCATTTGTCACCTAGATAAAGACATGGTAAGAGGTAACAAAGTACCAGATTTAAGCAGAGAAAATTCACACATTAATTGTATATATAAAAGATGGGCCAGGGTCTCTAGGCTTCATATTTATATTTATTTTATTATTTCATTTTGCAGTAAGGTAAGTCAAATTCTAAATTCTCACAAAGTCTCCAATGCAAAATTATAATGTTTATACAAATTAGCAATTTCTTGGTGGTAAAATTGGTAAGGAGAATATTTCAAAAATGTTCATATCAATTAGACTCAATCTGAACTTAATTCATTATTACATTGCATCTTAATATATTAATTAATATCTGTAATTATACTAATTATTTTTGACAGGGTAAGTATTCTAATGTACACAGTAAAAATAATTTAAAACAAATGGTCAACAAATACAGTAAAAATATTTTTTGAATAATGTTTCTGTTGAATTATAATTACTTATTAAAAAAATTATGGGATTCCACCTCAGGTTAACTCTTTCCCACTGAAACTTCCCCATTCATTGACATGTGTTAATTAACAATCAACAGCCATATTTTCCACCAGGGACTCCCAGTGTCCACATTGGGCTGTCACTCACATGGCCATTTTCACGATCCTTTCTTCCCTCCATTATGATCTCTCTAGATTTACCTCAGAGAAGGACTCTCAGAGGAGCCACGACCCATCTGTTTTTCCTGGGTATCCCAACTCTTGGTGGAAGTACAGAGTTGCCCTTAGTCCTTTCTTCCCTGTCTCTCTAGACTTAATTGTCTTCAGTAGCCTAACTACAAGATGTCTTCTTGAGACACTACCTCCTTTCCCTGGGAGCACCTCTTCTTGGTATGGACCCAGCTCAGCTCTTTCTCAGAGACATTGCTGGAATTCTCTTCTAGCTCCTCTCCATTCTTTTTTATCAGCTGCCAATCCACTTTTTGCCAGTGATCTCCTGTGGCCAAGCTAAGACAGGACTCAGCCAATTCTCACTATCCTCTCTGCAATCAATCCCACTAGATCTTTCTCTTAAGCCCTCACATCCTTTCCTCCAAACTCATTTCCATCCCTTTCTATCACTTGTGACCCACAACAGATATCACTATCAGGGAACCCAAGCCACCATACTTGCCTAGGAGTGAAAGGGGTCAACAGAAAACAAAGATCCATCTATGCATCCAACAAAGACAGAACCAAATGTCACCACAAGAAATACTTCAAACTCCATCAAAGCCTGGGTGCTGTGTAACAATCTTTTTGCACACTGAGAAGACTCATAACTTAATTAGTTTAATAAAAATCTGAACATCCAGTAGCTAAGCAGGATTTGGGGGACAGAGAGGATGCTGGAAAGAAAGGTAGAAAGGCACAAGAGTTGTCAGCCAGTAAGAGGGGAAGCAGGAAATGAACATGTGGTTCTGTAAAAGAGCACTTCCACATGGTAGAGCATAGAGAAGAAATACAGGTTAACTTAAGATGTAAGGGCTAGTTAGTAACTAGATCAAGCTATTGACTGCTCATTTACAATTAATGGTAAGTCTATGTATGGTTATTTGGCAGCTGGCAGGCAGGGCAAGGTGACTGTTGGTTCCACTATGAAAACACTTCCTACATAGATCCCATGAGTAAATACAAACATGAATAGACAAAACAATTTGCCTCCATCAGAACCAGCATCCCTGCTACAATAGACCCTAGGAAATAAAATAAGTTGAGGCACAAGACAAGGATTTCAAAATAGCAATTATAACTACATGCAAGGACCTTTAAATAGGCTTATGAAACCGAAGTAAACAAAAAAAAATGAAATAAGCTACATATGGAATGCTCAAAAGCAGAAGAATCACTAAAGAAATATGAAATAAAACTGGAAAAGAAAAATTTAGGATGTCAAGCAAAAACCTTAAAGGTAATCTTCACCAACAGATTATATGACATAGATTAGAGTCTCAGGTGGTGAAGACAAGGCAGAAGAACTAGAGAGCTTGTTCACAGAAAATATGGAATCTAAAAATACTCAATCACAAAACATTCAGGTTTTCTTGGTAACCCTGAAAATAAAAAAAAAAAAGCCCAACATCCATTAGCAATAGGGATAAAAAAGAAACTCGGGTCAAAGAAGTAAAAAAAAAATTTAATAGAATCGTAAAAGAAAGCATTCATAATCTAAAGCAGGTACCTGTTAAGATATATATGTATGTATATATATATATATATATATATATATATATATATATATATATATATATAAAACATTCAGAATGCCAAGTAGACAGGACCAGAAAAAGAATATCCCACAATAATAATAGTCATAAGACTAAATATATAGAACATGAATAGCATATTAAAATTGTATTGGGGAAATCAAGCACATAAAAGGCAGGCCCACTAGATAACACCTAACCTCCCAAGGGTGATTTTTCAAAGCCAGACGTTTTTGCATTGAGTATTCTACAAACTCTGAAAGATTACAGATGCCATCACAGACTCCTATACCAAGAAAATTTATCAATCCCAAACTACTAAAAAGGACAAACATTCCATGATAAAACTAGATTTAAGCAATTTAGGTCTACCAATCCAACTGTACACAAGGAACTAAAAGAATAATTCAATCTGAAGAAGTTATTTATGCCCAAGAAGAAACAGGGAATAAATAATCCCAGAACAATGGACAAAAGAGGAGGATAAATCCTAGACCATAACAACAAAATAAAATAAATAAATATGATTAAATGGTAACTCTTAATATTCATGGGTTCAATTTTCAAAATAAAATAAAGAAGACTAACTGTTGATATTAGAAAACATGATTCTGCTTTCTGCTACCTCCAAGAAACCTACCCACCATGAATCACAGATATCTTCATATTTAGAAAATATATACCAAGCAAATTGAACAAAGAAGGTGTAGTCATTTTAATATCTGACAAATTTACTTCAAGCAAAATTAATTAGAGGAGATAAGAAAGAACACTAAATACTCATTAAAATAAAAATTCATCAATATGTTATTGCTAATTATGTATCAATCAAACACAAGGGTAGCATGTTCATAAAAGAAAAAAACAGCAAAAAAATCACATATTAAATCTCATACAGTGATAGTGGGTTACTTCATACCCCACTCTCACCAATTGATGTGCCATCCTGATAAAAACAAATAGAGATATGTTGGTGTTAAATAAATGAATCTAGCACACACACACACACACATTATAATATAATATAACATATATATATAGTACTCAAACACTGGAGAATTACTAATGAACTTAGCAAGTATTTACAGAACTCAAACACTAGATAGTGTCTCAGCACCTCATGGAACTTTCTAAAAAAATGATCACAAACTTGGTTTCAAAAGAAGTCTTTTGGGGGGGTATATTTATATTTTTGTTGAAAAAATTTCTACCTCCTCCCCTCCTCCAATTTTCCTCCCCCTCCTCCCACTCCTTTTCCCCTCTCTCACTCCTCTCCCCCTCGCCCCACTCCTCTCCCCCTCTAGTCTTAATGGACATAATGAAAGTGAAGTAACCACCTGAATCCTATTTGTCAACCATGGCTTAAAACTGGGTATCAAAAAGAACAGAATGTATATTAACTCATGAAAATTGGGCAAGTCACAACTAAGTGAAAAGTTGAAACAAGACAATAATAAAAATAAAAATTAAAATCTTTTTAGACTTCAATCAAAATAAGAACCCAAGATATTCCAAGTCTAAGAGACACGATAAAAGCAGCTCAAAGAAATACATACTTACATCAAAAATCAGATAGGTTTTATACAAGTAATCTAGAAACACATCTGATAGCTCTAGAAAAACAAGAAAAGCTAACACTCTAAAGAATAATGGTAGGAAATAAATTCAGAGCTTAAATCAAAGAAATACAAACAAACGTCAACAATAAAAACATACAATCAATGAATGAAAAGTTGGTTCTTTGAGAAAATCACCAAATTGAACACATTTTGCTAGCCAAAGATAGAGAGAGAAGATCAAACTAATACAATTAGAGATGAAAAGGGGATGTTACAACACACACTGGGGAAATTAAGAGAATTATCAAGAAATACATTTACAACTGCAAATTCCCAAAGGATTACATAGATATTGTGATAGAACATGAGGAACAGGGGAACAGAGATGGAGGCAACAGTGTTCCACAAGTTGAAGGATGCCTCCTGTCAAAACACTTCCAACTTGACCTTGATAAACTTAAGTAGAATATCTTGCTTGTGGTTTAGAGACTAAGAGAATAAATCAAGGTCTTATCAATAGGCTTAAGGCATATATCAAAGAATACAGTCATTAGTGACATAAAATCTGAATTGATGACATCTAGAAAATTTTTTAGAGATGGCCATTTTGTCTTATGCTTTTAATCCTTGCACTTGTAGACTGGGCAGGAGGACTGACTTAATTTCTAGGCCAATCTTTTTTACAAACTAAGGGGAAACAAATGATATAAACAAAGGTGGCTCTTTCATGTCCTACACACACAGTTCCAAATATTCAAACAAAACTAACATTAATTACAAACTATTTCTCCGATAGATCAGGTTTATTACCAACTAGCTCTTACATCTAAATTAATCCATTTCAATTCATCTACTTATTGCCATGTGACTGTGAATTTTACTGGTCTGTTGCCATGTTGTTTCTTGGGTGACTGCTCACATCTCTCTGGACTTTGCCCTCCCATTGAAGTCCTCAGATTTATTGTTTTGCCTAACCTTATACTTATATACATCTTTTATTTTTAACCAATGTGAAAAATATATATTTACAGTGTAAAGAAGCATCCCAAAGTATTTCTGATTTCTGATGACTCACTGTCAGGAAAAGTCTAAGTTATTAAAATATTTTAAATTCCATATTTTGTAAGTCTTTGAAATATTTGATGAATACCTATCTATATGAAATATATCTTTTTATACCTTGGAAACCTAATTAATATGACTATAAGTTTGGCTATTATAGGTAAATATTTTATTTTTGTAAGTCTATATTTCTTAATTATATATTACATTTTTAATTGATCTGCATAAAATATCTTAAACAGAAGTAGAAATATACATACAATATAACAAAATTAACATTAAATTTATAGCAATAAACTAAGATCCACACCAGTGTAAAATCTTTTGAGGTTTACAATTTTTTGGATTAAAGTAGATTCAATAATCTACAACAATCCACACTTTTTTCATTATGTCTGTATTATAGTTTCATCTTTTGTGTCTCTCATATGGGTAGTTGTGTGGTGGGAAGGAAAGGGGTAATATAATGCTTTTAGGTAACTGTGGATACATTCATACTAGGCAGCACAGAACAAGGATAGCTATGGGTAAATGTGGTATAGACTCTGAAATTGTGGTGTTGAATTTTTCACAACACATTACGCTAAAATGCATTTGCCTATCTCTTGCTTTGAACGGATCACTTATCTCTTTCATTTGCAAAACATTGCTTCTCCACTTACACATTTCTTCCAAGGTTGACAATTCTATTAGGCTGTGCCATGAACTCACAGACCTTAAAAATAACACACCTCACCAGAAAAGGCTCAAAAGAGTTGGGAACCTGTCAAGTTACTGTTATGAATTAGTGTTTTTTAAATAAATAACTCATTTAACTTAATTTTAAAATTGTGATTTGCAGCAAACATCATAGTGAAATATCTGCCACGCACACAGGTGTGTATCATTACTGCCATGTTATTCTTTGGGAGTGAATGTGGTACTTCTTGGGGAAATTGCCAGCTGATGCAATCAATCAAATTCCTGTCTTCCTTCAGAAGACAACCTAAATTCCTTATGTATATTGTCTCTTTCATCACACGAAATGCTGAATAGATCTGTATCGAAGGATCAAGGTTGGATAAAAACAAATAAACTAAACCTAATATTACCCTTTCTTAAAATTTTTTGCTAATGTAAACCTAGCAGTTTTTCCTCCATGTAAATTGAAGTGAAAGTTACAGTGACCTCCAGTGTAGCAGGATACACTGTGTTAGTGGAAACGAAGGTGCAGTTACAGCCAGTGCCTTCATAACCTCAAAGCAAAGGTCAGCTCTATGAGAAAGACCGATATTAGAACGCTTATGTATTTGAGAATGGTTTTGTGTTGTTTTTTTTTCTCACAGTAGTATACTTGGGAACCCCAGGGATTCACACTCTGAGAAGTACAGGCCTAGAGTCATGCATCTCACCTGTTTCCCAGCACCTGACCCACTCACCTCAAGATTGCTATCTACCCAGGCAATGTTCTTAACTCAGTTCTGCACAGCACCACCTTTTAAAACTTTTATGAGATTCTTCACCAGGTCTCTTTTCTACTCTCTAAATGCTTCAGGTATATTTTAGATCTACTGTATTACCATGATTGCTTGCTTGCAGTTTTCTTCATTAAACTGTAGCTTCTAAAGTTATCTGAAGAGATATTCATCCTTTACCGCCAGAGTGCCTAAACTGTACCTGATGAATAAATTAATTAGTATGCTGTGTTCAATATGATCACTTGCAATGATGAATTCTATCAGAGTGAAAAATGACAAACTGAAAAGTAATATAAATGTAAGCCTCATATAGATATACCCAAAGAATCAATTGATATCAAATATGAATGAATTCTGTGATTAGTATTGTTACAAAGTTGTTACATATACATACACACATACACATACATACACACACACAAGAGAGAGAAAGCCAGACAGACAGACAGACAGAGACAGAGAAAGAGAAGTCAAAATGGCCTGGGCCATAAATATACAAATTAGTATGAAATTTCTAATAATTATAGTAACTTTCTTTTCTTTGTTTTTTCTTTTTCTTTCTTTCCTCCCTCCCTCCCTCCCTCCCTCCCTCCCTCCCTCCCTCCCTCCCTCCCTCCCTCCCTCCCTCCCTCCCTCCTTTCTTTCTTTCTTTCTTTCTTTCTTTCTTTCTTTCTTTCTTTCTTTCTTTCTTGTTTGGTTTTTGAGACAAGGTTTCTCTGTAGCTTTGGAACCTGTCCTGGACACTAGCTCTAGAAGACCAGGCTGGCCTCCATCTCACAATGACCTGCCTGCCTCTACCTCCCAAGTGCTGGGTAAAGGCATGCACCACCACCACCTGTATTGATGCTAAATCTTAATTGTTGTCAAGCAAATGTATATGAATAGAAAGAAGCTATTTGAGTTATTAGATTTCCATATACCAATAAAATTGTAAAATGATTATTGGAAAGCTTTGTGATAATAATTCTTTTCATAGACAATGGATTAAAACATAAATTAATGGAACATTTATGTTCAACCACCTGTAAGAAATAAAAAACATAGTTACTGGCTTGGTGACTTGGTTTCAGTTTTCTGGTTAAATTTGCTTCCAGGTATCTATATTATACAAATGCTTACATTTATGAATGAGAACATTTATCCAAATAAATATGAATTGTAATAGTTAATTTACTTATGAGATACATAATTCATTTATCAATAAATTAGATAAATAAAACAGTGTACACTGAGTGCAAAATTAAGTGTATGTTTGCCAAATAACAAGGTGGATTTGTGGGCTGAAAGAAATGTTTGAAATGTGTCACAATGGTCTGCTAGGTGTCTAACACATTGATCAATAATTCTCTTCTAAACCGGGTGGTGGTGGCGCACGCCTTTAATCCCAGCACTCGGGAGGCAGAGGCAGACGGATCTTTGTGAGTTCGAGGCCAACCTGGTCTACAAGAGCTAGTTCCAGGACAGGCTCCAAAGTTACAGAGAAATCCTGTCTCAACCCCCCCAAAAAAACCCAAGCCCCCCAGCAAAAAAAAAAAACCTATTCTATAGTAAAGGATGATGATACATAGGTTTATATAAAGAGCTATAGAACATGGTGTTCTCAACTCCAGTGAGATGATATTGACATTGGTGAAGCAGACATTTCATGTTTAAACCTATATTACGTAAAAAGTTGTTATACATGTATATATAATATAGCAATTTAAAAATACGGAAACAAAGATTGATTCAGTACAGCACAAAAAAGTAACCGGGAATAAACAGAAATTGCAAAGTCATAGCAGAGAATGTATGTGAAGATGTTGGTATTCATGAATATCGGATGACAGGAATGAGGTTTCTGTACGTTGTATGGATAGTTCACACTGAATGAAACAGGAAATTTGAATATTTACAGAAGGTTTTTTTCCCATGTTTTTTATTTGTTTTACAATTTAGAACCTTGTGATTGCCAGAAAAGCTTTCTTACCAGTAAAATGAATCTTGACGCTCAAATCATTTCTTTAACGTCCCCTCTTCAAGCAATATCCACAAGCTGTTAGATAATTTTTTTGGAAACTATGATTAACTGAAAATCATTAGAGATACTTTAATGTTACCATTTGACTCACACTTGAAGGAGATCAGTTAAAACAATTATGTACTGACATTACCAGTATCACAAGACCCGTGAGCAGCAAACATAATGATAAACACTGCAGATATGATGAACACTACCGTTTACAGTACATGTGTGTACTGCTGCTTTGACATTGGTGGATTGATGGATGATAGAATCCTCATCATTCCTGAGCATGAATTCGGGGGAGTGAACCTGCTCCATGCACATCCACTGTTTGTTTTCTCTAAGCTCAAGTGACACACAAAGAACTTAAAAGTTTGTACTTACTTTCGACTATGACTTGTCTGTCTTCCCAGTTATCTTTAATCAGCTGGATATTCCCGAAGTGCGCATCACTGTAAAAAATCCGATTGGTACCTTCTCTTTTTTGATTGTAGTCAAAGGCCAGGGCTATGATATTCTTGAAATATTGTGGGTTCTCATAAGGCCTTACTGGGGAATTTAGATTTGTTTCGTCAGAAAGATGTATACTTTTCAATATTGTCCTTCCTGAATATAGCAAATAGCCCTCATGCCGTAGACAAGTAACTCCATCCTCAGCCAAATAGCCATGGGCACAGGCACAGGTTCTCCTGGAATTTCCTCGATAAAGACAGAGTTGCTTACAGCCACCATTTTCTTTGGCGCAGACATTGGTCCCTGAGAAAGAGAAAACACCCAAACATACAATCATTTTTTTGCTTTATGTTTGAAAAGTTTTATCCTATCTCTAATTGAAATATTACAAGTATAACTATATTTTTAAAGATGTGTCAATAAAAATTAAATACAAAACAATGATAAATTTTTTAAATCAAAGGTTTTAGTTTCTTAAATTCCAACTTGAAATATGTATTTCAAAGCCAAACAAAAGCATAAAGATTTCATATTCTTTATACAGCCGTCTAATACTAGGTGTCTAGACTGCTGATTCTAGAACTTGGCTATTGTGAGAAGGCCATGATAAACATATATTTTCACATGTCCTGTTGTATGCTGCTTGAGAATGTTTTGAGTAAATACCTAGTCGTGGTATAGTTGGATCATATAGTGCCACTTTTAGTTTCATGAGGAATCTCCATATGCTATCCTGTAGTAGTGGCCAAACCCTTTTAGTCTTCATGAAATATGCTAAAGATTTTGTGTGGCTCCTGGAAAAGCTCAAATGTGATTCAAAAGTGTTCTCCTCCCAGGACTAAGGGAAGTGATAACTACAGAAGAACAGAACTGCTATTTGTGAGAAAGTTGGAGCCTCAGAAAATCTGCCCTATATTCTTAGTGATAAATAATTCAAAGAAGATGGAAAATGGGGAAGAGAGAGAGGTGACCCAAAAACTTCCAGAGGCTAGGCAGAGGAGATGAAAATTCCGGGAAAAATCTCCCAGCATTCAACAACAGAAGTAGTCACTTTTTGACTTTTAGAAGGTCCCTCCTTGTAGAGTGAGCAATTAGGTAGATCTAGAAACAACGAAATTTGTCTTCAGAGCTGACTCTGAAAACCCAGAACTTGTCACAGGACAGAACAAGTGGGAATTGACCCATGAAAGGAGAAAATTGGATCAGAAAGTTATAGTGTGTTCTACAAGGTAGAAATCTAGCCTAGAACATAAATTTAGAGTGTGACCTATAGATTAAGGCACCATACCTACAAGCCCCCCTAGCTGAAGGCCTTTGCAGTACCATCTATTGAAACCTGCTCACACACTTGATGTTGGGTTCCCCTCGGTATGCTGAGAACACCAATGGTTAATAAAGGACTGCTTTGAGCCCGTAGCAGAGCAAAGCAGAAGGAGCTAGGCAGGGGAAATCTAAAGTGAATGCCGGAGAAAGAAAGGCAGGGCTGGAGAGAAGCCATGTAGCCTCCACTGGAGACAGAGTTTACCAGTAAGCCACTGCCACTTGGCAATACACAGATTAATGTAGATGGGTTAAATTAATATATAAGAGTTAGCCAATAAGAAGCTAGAGATAATGGGCCATGCAGTGATTTAAATAATATGGTTTCTGTGTGATTATTTGGGGCTCTGAGCAGACAGGGAGCAACAAGAGGCCCTCCTCCTACACCCTGGGCTGCCCAAAGGCAGAACAGCACATGCAGTTCTCCTCAAAAAGGAAGTGTATAAGACTACAACCCAAAGATTGCACAGAAAAAAGCCTAGGCCCTGTGCATAGTTAGGGACTCCTCACTCCTTACTGAAACTATCTTTGCCTATGGTGCAGCTCTTCCTGAACTAGCCTTCCCCTATAATCAGATTGGTTGGTGACTACATTAATCTACATAATAGAACATTCATGCAGTAGCTGATGGAAGCAAATGAAGAGATCCACAGCCAAGCACTGGGCCAAGCTTGCAGAGTCCAGTCAAAGAGAAAGAGAAGAAATTATATGAGCAAGGGGGGTCAAGACCATGATGGGGAAACCCACAAAAATAGCTGATGGGAGTTAATGAAAACTCATGGACTCTGGACTGACAGCTGGGGAGCTTCATGGGATCAAACTAGGCCCTCTCCATGTGGGTGACAGTCGTGTGGCTTAGTCTGTTTGTGGGGCTCCTGGCATTGGGACCAGGTTTTATCCCTTGTGTATGAACTGGCTTTCATGAGCTCATTCCCTGTGGTGGGATACCTTGCTTAGTCTTGGTGCAGGGAGGAGGAGTTTGGTCCAGCCTCATTTTAATGAGGCATTCTTTGTTAACTCCCTATGGGAAGCCTTACCATCTCTGAGGAGTGGATGAGTGGTGGTGGGGGGGGATGGGGGGCCTGAAGGAGGGGAGTGAGGGTAAAAAATGGAGGGAGGGGAAAGTGTAGTTGATATGTAAAATGAATAATTTTTTTTAAAAAAAATTAGTTGAATGCATTGTTTTGAAAGGATAGGTTTTATAATTAACGATCTTTGGTACATGTAACATGTTAATTCAAAACACAACCTGAAGTCACTGAGAAATCATGTGATGCTCTCAGAAGCGCCCATGAAGCACAGAGGAAATCATAAATGGATAGTTTCGTAATTCTTCATCTCTTATACGTGAGGCATAAATGTTTCTAATTTTAAAAGATCAAGTATGCTCTTACTGTTTCTTTGTAAGGCAGACTCTATGCTACTAATCCATTATTGCCATCTTCAAAATTATTAAAGTTTGTTCATATACAGAAATTGAATAAAATAATTTAAAAATAAATAAAACCATTATCAAAGAAGCAAGGATTCAGAAATACACATTGAAGACGACTGTTTACAGAGTCATAACAACTTTTATCCTAAAAGATAATCCAAAACAAAAAATTCAGTTGCCTCCCTAACACCCTAGTTGTTCTTTGTACTTTTGTCATTATATATTTAGCAAGGTTTTAAAAACATATTTATTAGTACAAACCCCTTCTCAAGTCTTGTCTATGCTACATATGTATGAAAAAAGGAATATAAATGTATATAGACTATTGTATCTTTATTTCCTTTATCTTCTTTATGATTTTTATAAAAGAAAATCATTAAAAGGAATTTTGAGGTTTGAACATACTACAAATTAATTCTGAATTTTTAAAAATAAACGAAGCTGATACAAAACACATTTATTATATATTTCATTAACTGTGCTGACCTTTCTCTCTTACACGATTAAAAATTTTGATCTCCTTTAGGTTGACTCCAAGTCCGGTTCTCATGGTTACTGCTTCCGTGGCATCATTCTTGTGGCCCCTTCTGACCGACCCATTGGCATGTGCTCTGCCAAAAGTTGAACATACTAATTAAAATCAAGCTGGTTAAAACTGAAGAGAAGAGATGGCTCAAGCAGAAGAAAAATAGACTAGTTTTAGAGTGTGGTGCTGAAATGTTTGACCACAGAATAGCTAGAGACCCTTGCTGGCCTCTTCTGTAAAAATTACATGGTTTTGTGAAATTCTTTCTGTAACCTTGCTAAGGGGTGGTTAATCCTACAAGGGCAAAGAAATGGCACTGAAATAACATTTCGAGGCTCAAATACTTATGAAAAAATAAATTACCTGTCAGACCAGTAGATGTAAGCCCCAAAGACTGCAACTGAAAACAGATCCACACTGCTCCCAGACAGCACCACCTCACGGTTTCCGCCAGTGTCAAGGTCAATTCTTTCTATCTTGTCTGTGCGAGCATCACACCAATACAATTTATTTTCCTACACAGTGATTTGAAAGCAATAGTACAAGCAGTTTTGATTATTTATTAAGAAAATAAGGGAATATTAAAAGGAGAACACTGCAAGCTGGACATGAACACATGTTAGAATCTTAAAAGCAATCCAACAGACCTCATAGTCAATGGAGATGCCATTGGGCCATGCTATTCCCATGCTTACAATCATGACCTTCTCAGAGCCATCTAGGTGAGCCTTCCCAATGCAGGGCATCTGTCCCCATTCAGTCCAGAACAAGAAGCTGAAATGAAATTGATCATTTATAATAATGAACAGATCAAAGTACAACAAATGTAACTGCAAAATGACAGCAAAGCTCTTAATTGTATCATGTTCATAACAGAACAAAATAATAAACCAGAGAACTCAATTTACAAATATCTCTGCAGTTGCTAATAGAATTTTATTATAAAGCATATTTAACCAGGTGTAGAAATTACAAGGATGGAATACAATAAGGACAAATATTTTAGCATTTGATTTATATGATGTTTCAAGGATTGGTAAACACATAGAGACCAAATGTAAATTAGAATTTATGAGAAAATAGAATGAGGGAGTTGCTTTATTAACGCAAGTTTCTTTCAGTGCTTTGAAAGAATCAATAACATATACTCATCCTATCTGAAATTTTTTCTCTAACTTGGTGACTAATTTTCAGCTTCTCCTTCATTAGGTCCCTGGTGCCTTTTTGATTATTCCTGCATCATTAATTCTACATCAAAAGAGCAGAGCACACAGACTAATATGGAATATTACACTGGCCCTTTTTTACCTTCTTAATCATTTGAATAATTTTTCCTGCACTAGATTATGGGCTCAATAAAACCGTTTTGTTTTGTTTGCTTGCTTTTTTTTCTGTTTTCCTCAGGATGTATATATAGCATCCAATAGTTATATTTAAAAATTTAATCTAGTATTATTTAATTTATGCATCTCTACTCCAATGACTGTAACTTTCAACCTTAACCTAACACCTAAGTGTAACTGTTCTGATTTAAATTTTAAAGGTTCACATGTAATACTATCCAAAAGAGTAATTTCACACTTACAAAAGAAAGTATTTTACTTTAATAATCTGAAAAGCTGTTGTGAAAGAATATGTAATCCAGAAAGATAAGGTAAAGTGCTATGAGAAAAAAAAAAACATGATAGAAAAGGGAATGTAAACAATAAAGGAACTGACTCATTCATATTTTTTGCTCATACATCCATAAGTTCAGCATTTATATGACAGCAGACAACCATACTTTTTAGCCAAATACAATTCTTTGTAAATTTGAAGTCATGCACACACAAGTTTTCAACTTAAGAAACACAAAAGTTTGGAAAACTATGGTGTGTAGTTTCATATAAGAAACCTAAAGCTGAGTGCTGGAGATCTGGCTCAGAGGTTAAGAGAACTGACTGTTCTTCCAGAGGTCCTGAATTCAATTCCCAGAACTACATGGTGCCTCAGAACCATCCGTAATGAGATCTGGTGCCCTCTTCTGGCCTGCAGTCATACATGCAGACAGAACATGAAAAAATAAATCTTAGGGAAAAAAGAAACCTAAGTACAAGCTGCTTATTTTATATATTAATATAAATTATTAACTAACCTGAAACTCTTAAACTACATAATAAATATATATTATATATATATATATTCAAGTTACTTTGAATTATTTTAAGAGTTGATTCTTCTTTATAGCTGTATAAAATATATTTGCTGGTATTTGACAACATAATGAAAGGGGTGTGACTAGAATTTCAATTAACTGAGCCCTGAAGACATTATTATTCATATTTATGAATCTAAAAAATAATGTCAAGACTTTTTTTAATGTCAAGACTTTTAAGTGACTTTTAAGACCTATAAGTGCATACAAACAAAAACCAGTTGAACAAAATACCAGTGAGTTAGTGATACCCTGTCATACGGTCAATTTTTATTCTTCACATCTTTTTAATTGATTTTTATTGAGCTCTATATTTTTCTATGCTCCCTTCCCTCATATGGTCTACTTTCAGTGTATTAAAAATATTAATTGGTGAACAAATGTATGACATCATTTAATTCTCTACAGACAAATGTCATGATTGCTCAAAGGCAGGCACTATTGGATTACAATGGAGGCACTCTGGCAGTCAGTCATTCTCATCACCTCTTAACATTCAAAAAGGGATGGAAATGCATATAAAAAACCTTTTACTTAATACTAATCCATTTACAAATGCACCAAATGAGCAAGAAAGCATGATTTTAAGTGAGCAGTGTTATACACATTTTATTAGTAAATCATCATGTTTCCTCCAAGCTTTGTGAAAGCAGATTCTGGGAGCATAGAAGCCCTCACTTTCTCCTCTAAAGCTCCCTCCTTGGCCCCTTAAGCTCTTAAAACAAAAAAATGAAGACAGCAAATAGCTAAGTTAAAAACACTATGCCCTTGAGAAGAGCTAGAAGGTAGGCTCTTTCCAAACAAGATTACGATTTATCCTATAATTTAAAAATGCCTATAGTGAAAAGGAAAGCAGAAGTCTATCTATGAAGAATTTGGGGAATGTTGCCTGCTTGGAATTTTCTCAATTGCCTGCCTTGACTTTTCCAGTCAGTTTTTGCTTGAATAATAAAATAAGCACACAATTTGAGAGTCACTATCTGATGCTATTTGTTTTGCTTTGTTGATTTGATGTTTTCACCTTGCAAGTCTCACTTGAGGGGACATTTATCCACCTATGGTTTCTCTCAACCTGGAACTCCAGCTGACTTTTCCAATCAATTTCTTTTGGATACCTGCAGCCCCATGGTGAAGGAGAATTGTCTGTATTCTATCAATCATGTTTTAAATAAACACTGATTGGTCAGACAGGAAGTATAGGCAGGTAAACCAGATAGGAAGTAGAGGTGTGGAGATGAGAACAGGAGAATGCTGGAAAGGAGGAAGGCCATTCCTCCTATTCCAACCCAGACCACCGAGAAGCAAGATGCAACCTGCCCAGCTGAAATGTACCCAGCCATGTAGCTAACATAGATAAGAACAATGGGTTAATATAAGCTACAAGAGCTACTAATTAGACTGAGCTAATGGGCCAGTTTATAATTAATGCAGACTCTCTGTGTGATTTTTTTTGGGGGGGGGCTTTCCGGCTGTGGGGTACCAGGCAGGACTGAAACCCCAACGAGCAGGCCACTCATGTTACAGCCCCACAATTTGATGGTATTACCTTTGATTTTCCCTCTTGTAGGTTAATTTATTCGTTTCTGGAACATGTTGTGAGCACTTGACTGAATGATGTCTCACTCATTCCTGGTTCTTTCAGCTACTTGTTGTTTATTCTTTTTTGTTGTAAATTTAGTAACTGACTCATTCAAATCCAAATGCCCAACATTTGCATGTAATTCTGTGGAAGAGCACTGACTGTTTTTCCAGAAGACCCAGGTTCAAATCCCAGCACCCACAGGGCAGCTCACAACCTGTCTGTAACTCATCTCAGAGGATCTGGCATCTTCACACATACATGCAGGCAAAACACCAAAGCAAATAAAATAAAAATAAAGTTAAAAAAAAAAAAGAGTGACCTGAAAAGATACCCTACTATACGAAGCCAAGTATAAGTGAATGATAATAATTTTATGGTTAATTAACTCATCAATTTAAAAAGGTCAAGAGATTTTTCAATGCACCAAAATCAAATAATACCTTACAAAAGCAAGCCCAAGATTACTAAAGGTAAAAAGTTGACTAAGAACATAAAATACAGACAGAAGAGTTGCACTCCAGAACTGGGACCACAGCCCAACTGAGGGCATGCTTAGCAGCTGTGAAATGTTTATCATACAGGATGATAGGGATGAGCAAATGAGCTGCAGTGTACATATGTAGAACATTTGCCACAGAAAATAGTACCTTTTTCCCAGAAAAGTTTAGACATTGTCTACATCAAATTCTATGTTTAATTAAAATTGGGGCTAGCAACAGATTATTTGTTAAACTAATATGAAAAATCACATTTTTATAAAAAAAATTGTTATATGATGCTCAATCAAGACAGGCATCATATTTCCAAGTTCCTAAGAAAGGAGTGCAATGTTTAGCTTTACTTACAATTTTATGCTCTGCATTTTTAATCAAATCTTTTCATGTCATGCAATGATTTCCCATACTTTTGAAGCATAGTAAATGACTTTTCAGTATAAAGAAATTACTACATTCAATTCTGCCAAATTCCAAGGAGCTGCCAAAAAGCAGAAAAATCCAGGAGGAGAAAGTTGACTTTTCAAGAGGAACTAAATTCCTAGGTGGTTCCTGTTTTGCATTTGGCTACGTTAAAAAAGACTTTGAGTCTCTATTGTTTCAAAACAGGCTTCAGGCCTACTTTACATGGCACATTTATATCATGAATTTAGCTAATTTACTCTATTATGGCCCCCTTTCTCTTGACAGTTTCACCTGCCATGTTTTAATATCAAACAGAATTGCAAAATGCTGTTTTATTTCTAAGCTAGAAATTTTAGCTTTTAAAATTCTATGATAATATTACTTGGAGATAATTTTGAATAATTTTCATAAACCTTTTATTTTAATTCCTTTTCTACTGGAGTCAAGACAATAAGTACATGTGTGCCAAATTGTAGACCGACACCTGTCACTGGTATTCTTAAAAGCTAGTAAATATTTTCTATAAATCGTTTGTGCTCTTAGCTGCAAACATGAGAAATATATTCCTTTATGTGGCTCTTTATGAAATGCTTTCAACATTTCTATGAGGCTACATAGAATAGTCTAATATTGATATAAATATAAAAGTTTTCTTCCCCCTCTCTCTCTGTCTCTCTCATACACACACATACACAAGCATATACACACAAGCACATGTCTGTTTTTATTTTTTCATCCTCTAAGCTGTCATGCGTTACTATTGGTGATCATATTAACACACTGATTAAATCCTAGAAGCCCATTCCTTGGTTTATATATGGAGTGGTGAACGTTACTGCAATAATTTTTGAAAGTGTAACTTGTAAGTTCTATAAGTGAGAGTGTTGAAGACATATTCAAACATAAAACTCATCTATGAGTAGAACTCAGAAGAAAAATTTAAAACATAAAGGAAATGAGAACTGAAGATCATCAATGTTAAGAAGTCAAGGAGAAGAAAATATTTTACAGATATAGACCTGATAGAATACTAATATTCATAATATACAAAAACTAAATAAAAAACATCTCTATAAAATATAGGCTAAGAAACTGAATAGTTCTTAAAAGAAGAAATCTAAATGTCCAATCATATTGTTTAAAATTATCCAACACTCTTGCTCATTAAAGAAATGCAAATTAAAACCATTTAGAGAATCTATTTCACTGTAATCAGAATGGCCATTATCAGGAAAGCAAATGACAACAAAGGCAAATGGAAGAAGGGGAATGCTTTTTCACTTTTGGTTAGAAATTAAACTGCTGTGACCACCATGGAAATTTTGTGGATAGTTCTCAAAACATTAAAACTAGACCCACCAAATAACTCAACTATACTGTTCTTGGTCACATAACCTAGAAGTCCAGGTCTCAGAATCAGAGACTATTATATATCATGTTTTCTGCAAGCAAATCAACCTAGATGCCCATCAATTGGTAAACAGATAACAAAAATAGGGCATATGTATACAATTGAATTTTCTTCATCTTTAAAGGAAAATGATATTATAAAATTACAGAACTGGAAAACTTCTTAAGTGATATAACCCAGGTTTCTGAAACACAAATGCCTGTGTTCTCTCTCATGTGTGGATCCTAGTTTCTAATTTCTATGCATTTATTTATACAAGAGTGTGTACAGGAGCAAGGAAACTATGAAGAGGCCCATGAGAGTAGAAAAAAATCCATGGGGAAAATGGCCTGGAAAAGGTTAAGTGAAGATATAGAGTGAGGAATCTGAGGAAGACAGGAAGAAAGGAGGGTCAACACAAATAAGTGTGGATGTGAAAACTATATGAAAAATGTTTATTTGGAAAACTTACTAAAAATAAAAACAAAAAAGGAGTTGAATGGAGTTTTCTTGAATAGATGAATAATGCTTATTCCAGGAAACATAGATGATGTGGGATTCCCTTCTGTATGCTATGAATATGTTTTATTATCATTAGTTATTTAAGAACATCATTTGGGCAATGGCTTAGTAGAATAAAGCTAGGTGGGAAATCCAAACAGAGATATAGAGAGAAAGTAGGCAGAGTTAGAGAGACGCCATGTAGCTGCTAAAGGAGACAGACGCTGCACTCTTATCAGTAAACCACAATCTCATGCCGATACATAGATTAATAGAAATGGGTTAATTTAAGATGTAAGAGTTAGTTAATAAGAAGCCTAAGCAAATAGGCCAAACAGTGTTGTAATTAATATAGTTTCTTTGTGATTATTTGGGTATGAGTAGTCAGGAAACAAATGAGCAATCTCTGCCTACAAAAGTCTTGGTTACTTACAAGAATTAGATGGTAAGATCTTAATGCTGATAACTTAATATGTGTTGGTTGCGTGACATAAAGAAACCAAGTTGGAACTCAGCTGGAAGATTCCTCCCTGAAGGCTAGCTTTCACAGTTTTAGAAGATGCTGTGCAGGCTGCTGGATGGGAAATGTCATGACAGTCATATTCAGCTGTAAACTCTTTATGTGACAATAATGACCTGCCAGGCACGATGTGCCCATTGGTGCATTAGCAATTTGATTCTTTGGAGGATAAACAACCACTTTCTGTTTGCATTTGAAGTCCACTTCAGAGAAGGGAATTCGTTTCTAGTACTATAAGTCTGGTAAAAAGCCATAGCTGAAGAGGATGTAGTTCTTAGTGGGGTAGGTCCTGACTGTTTTTGGTAAATGAACATGATGTGCCTTTCAAATTGTCTTCTAAATATTTATGATTAGGCTCATACATTAATAATGCTTTTAAATTTGGTCATAAATGTTTCTTTTTGTTTTTCTTTTTTAATGAGTGGTAGTTAACACATTATTACAGAAACCCATGAATGGAGAAAGTACTGAGAATAAAGAGCATAATGCTTGACCCTAATTGGGACAACTATAGCACTACCCAAGGCTCATAGAACATTTTCAAAGGCAAGGTAGAAAAAAAATTGTTAGAGCTAGTTAAAGAGAGGGGGAATTGAGGTTTGCTGTCTTTAGAATGTCACAGATACTGCACACTCTTGAACTCTCAGCAGCACTGATTGCCTACAAAGGACCTACTTCAAGGTGGGCCCAGAAGCTTTCCATCACAAAGGTGAAAAAAGTACTCAGAAGGCTCCTAACATCATATCCCAGAGGACTTTTTGGTACTTTATGCTTGTTAAGGATTCTGCAGCCTAAGAGGTATCACCCAGCCCCTCCTGAGTAGGTATAGACAAGTTTTAGGTAGGGGAGAGAGAAAAACAGAGAAGGAAAAAAAGAGGAAGAGAGAGAGGGAGAGAGAGAGTTTCTTCACTAGAGTAGTTGCTTCTGGTAAAGTTTCATGTGCTAGTAAATAACCTTTGATTCTGATTCCTGTAACTACCCCTAATGTAACTCATTGGGTAAACTCATTCCCAAAAGCTATCATAGTAGAATGAGTACTAATTGAAAATCAGAAGGGGATCATCAGGAATGAAAGAGGTTAAAGGAGAATAATAGGAGGTAAATTTTATAATGTCTAGCGTGTGTGTGTGAAAATGCCATTATGACATGCTAATATCTACAATTAATAAGTTATAACATCAAGAAAAATAGACAAATAAAAGAAATAACTCATAAAAGAGAATGAGTTAAAAGGATCAGAAAAAAATAGAGCAATCAAGGGATCTACTTTTTGTGCCTTAAAAAAGAAATAAGGAAAAGTCTCTTTGAACCCTGAGAAGTAAGAAATTTTCCTACGTATAGAAACAAAGCTCATAAGTTTCTTAGAAAAGGACATTATCCAATCTGTAGGTGATGTGCTAAATATTTGAATATGAAATATGTCAATATTTATTCTTTCTATTTGTCCACTTGATGAACATGTAGCCCACTTTGTATACATGCCATGAACACAGACATGTGGTTAACTGCACATAAGTTACACAAGATGAACCCGTGTACATCTTACCATGGATAAGAAACAATATCCTTAGGTTCCACCTCTTTTGTCTAGCTCTTTGCAGTTTATAGCTGTGGGAGAGTGTTAGTCATGTTTTTCCAGTGGTAGAGTCACTGGTAAGTTACACATGATCCTCAATGATCCTCTACTATGTACATCTGATCAACTCTATTTCAATTCACTAGTTAACAAGAATTAAGTATAAACTTAGAAAGGGGGTGTGGATCTAGTGGAAAGGGTTCACTGGGAATGGGTGTGGGATCAAAGAGAGAATAGGACATGGGGTTGACCAAAATATGTTTAATGGAATTGTTAAATAATTAAAAAAATAATTTTAAAGGTCATGTTTTGCCAACAGGTACATGGAAAATTAAAAGAAACTTTTTATGCTAAATCTATTATTATGCTTTAGCTACTATAGTAACAACACTGTTGGTGTCTAAATTTTCCTAATGTAATGCACACACACAGAAAAAAGTTCAGACACAGAAAATACATGAAAAGCTTTAAATTACCCTTTCTCTGGGTGCACGGCTATAGATCTTGGTTGATCCAGGCCTTGGGAAATAATTACATAACGGAAAGAACCATTGAGTCTTGCCACTTCAATTAAATTGAAACCATGATCGGTCCAATATATGTTGCCTAAGAGAAATACAGAAATGTCCACAGTCAAGTTAGAAGTAATAGAAATGTTTTTCCGCTATTCTTAAAATTAAGTTTCTGGGTCTTCACATAGCTAAGAGCTTGTTTACTTTCTTTGACTGTATATTTACTAAACAGCTGTAATTAAACTAATTCATAGAGAATTCAAATCCCAGTCTGATATTTTGCTGGTTTAAACTATGTAGTATATATTGATATATTTGAAAGAAGTTGAAACTTCTCCCAACTGTTCAGAATAAGTGTTTTAACTTTAAGCTGACTTTAAGTAAAAGGAAACTTCTTATTCTTTGTTTATGATGAGGAACTCTCTGGAGAACTGAGCAAACTTAATACACATTCTATATCTACATAAAGAAAAAAACACTTATCCAAAGGCAATAGAAAAAGTTGAACCACATGCAAAAGAGAGTATTTACCCCCTTGGCTAAAAAGAAATTTCAAAATGTTAGAAACAAGAACTGGAAATATTTTAAAGAATAATGAAACCCTTAGAAAAAATAACTGTGGAATAAAAACAAGAATAAGCCATAGATTTACCAGCAATCCAGTCAATAGCTATTCCTTCCACTCTCCCCAAGCCATTGGTAACAATATCTTCTTTCCAAGTCTGGTCTCTTTTAGCTCTGCTGATTTTATTTAGGCCCATGTCTGTCCAGTAGATGGTGTCATTTTCTATTGATAAAAACACACACAGAAAATGCACACACATTATTAAATACATCAATATATCTATTAGGATCACATTAGAACCAGTGTTACAGGATCATCCTGGACAGAATACATTAGATTCTAAGCATTCTTTAGGATTATTTACTAACCTAAATAGTAACAAAAGAACTATAAAATGAAACTATGTTTCAATCAGCATTTAAATTTTAAAGATACATTCGTGAAATTTTTATTACATTTTCTGCATTTGTCTAATTGTTTTAGCTTGATAAGTCTTTATTCCCATGAAATTAGGATGTTTATTCCAGCCATGCCTTTTTTTGTCTAGTTTTTGTGCCTCTTATACTGGAATCTGAGCTGGGTACTCATGGAATAATCAATGCAAGAAAGTCTCCAAGTACAGAGACAACAGACAGCCATGTATGGTCCTTTCAGTTGTATCAGTCGTATTTTTTTCCTTTCTTCAATTTTTTTTACTTTACATACCAATCTCAGTTCCCCCTCCCTTTCCTCCTCCCTCTTTCTCCATCTCCCTCCACCCCATTCCCCATCCACTCTTCAGAGAGGGTGAGGCCTCCTATGGGGAGACAACAAAGTCGGTCACATCACTTGGAGGCAGGATCAAGTCCTTCCTCCCTGTGTCTAGGCTCAACACGTTATCCCTCCATAGGGAATGGGCTCTGAAAAGCCAGTTCAAGCACTGGAGATAAATCCTAGTCCCACTACCAGTGGTGTCAAACTGTCCCAGTTGTACAACTCGTACTCACATTCCAAAGGCCTAATTTAGTACCATGCAGATTCCCCAGCTGTCAGCCAGGGTCAGAGAGCTCCCACTAGCTCAGGTCAGCTGGGTCTGTAGGTTTACTGATAGTGATCTTGACACATTTGCTAATGTTATTGCTCCTCCCTCTCTAAGACTGGATTCCTGGAGGTTGGTCCACTGCTTGTGGATCTCTACATCTGCTACTATCAGTTATTGGATGAAGGTTCTATGATGACAATTAAGATAGTCATCAGTCTGATTACAGGGCAAGGGCAGTTCAGGCACCCTCTCCACTATTGCTTAGATTCTTAGCTGGCGTCATCCTTGTAGATTCCTATGAATTTTCCTAGTGCCAGGTATCAATGGTATTTTAAGCATAAGGTCATTCAATATGTATAAAGACTGAAATCACCTAAACGCCAATTATTCCATCTAAGGTTCTAAATAGCATCTCAAATGGAGACAATAATTCTCTCATACTTTTCAAACTCTTATTATACAAATGGATTTCACAACTTTTCTATGCTATTGTGTCATTAAATAGTGTGCTTTTGGATAGTTTGAATGAAAAAAATTTCCTAAAAGACTATAAATGAAATATATTACATATGCATATTCATATGTAATAAATGAAGGGTAGCAATTATAGGTAAATGGTTTTCTACAAAGCTTCTAGAAAGACATTGGAGACAATTCATTAAATAATAATTTGCCACCAGTTAAGGTCTTGTGCTGTTGCCAGTGGAGCCATTTGAAGAACAAATTCTTTAAGATCAATATATTTTATCACTGGCACATGGACAGACTACAGAAATAGGGACAATGTAATGAATATACTAAAGTCATTTTTAAAGTAAGTATTGGGGTTTCTCCTCAAATGAAATATACACTAATTTCTTACCCCAGACCAAGGACTGATATCAAACAGCAGTATTGTCAATAACAGTTGCGTCTCAGATATGATGCTTTGAAGCCAAGTAGAAGGTAAAATATCCACTCAGCTAGCAGAAAAGTGAGGCCTTCTCGAATCAGCCTATCAGCTCATACATTCTGAAACAAGGACTTGACTAGACGAAGAGCATTATTTTATTTTGTAAAACTACTAAGTGATATATAATAAATTCATTGTTTTGCTTCAGTACTAATCTCTGTGAAAGATCATGTCCACATTTCCAAGCCATCTATTTTGTCTCTGCATTGTATTTATTTAAGACAGTTGATATGGGCCAGACTGCCATGCTGATGGTGAACATCATCTTAGGTTTTATGGTCACCATTTTGACTTATACTTGATCCAATTCAATAAAACCATTGTTCTTTCTATTTTGCTTTCAAAATATAACCCACATTCATTAACATCCATTCCTATCTTCACTGAAAGGCAATGCCTCTAACTCTGACCTGGAATCTCCAGCAACTCCTAAACTTTGACTTTGTACATCACTTCTTTATCACCAGATCCAATTTTTTAATTTGTCACGTGTTTAATGTACATGTGCACAAGCATATTTTAATGAAAAGCTTGCTAATATCTGTGAATATCTGTAAAATATTATTTATATAACCTGCTTTAATAGTATAAGAATTAAATTTAATCATGATAAATTTTATATACTCTAAAGACACAAACTGTATATAGAATGAAAGGCAGAAAGTAACATACTGTCATTACTATTCTCAAGTTATGTAATTCTTATACACTAATTTCATTTTCATTCAACAGATATTGACAGGCTGTGCTAAGATTTATTAGACATATAGGTATGTGGTACTGAATAAAACAGATACTATACAAAAACCGTGGAATTTACGTTCTGGAATAAAATTTTAAAAAATAAATGTTCTTGGTTTTTCTTGTAAGCCTCCAGGGAAATCTTTAAGATAGAGGCCAGCCTCATTTACAGAGATAACCAGGGCTACACCGAGAAACCCCATTTTAAATAATAATAAATAAATAAATATATCTTTTTAGAACATTTTTGTTTGATAATAGTATAAAGCAACTAATATAAAAATGTATAATTGAGGGGACTGATAAGTACAGTGGCTCTCCCACTGAAACAATTTTACACAACATTTCTCATGAAAATTTTCATGTATTAACATTTTAGAGAGACGAGTAGACAGCTATAGTGAATTGTAATTAAGCCCAAATCAAACTTATATATTTCCAGGATGGAGGAATGGCTCAGTAGTTAAGAGCAGTAGCTGCTCTTTGAAAAGTTCTGAGTTCAATTCCCAGTACCCATAGGATTCCTCTCAACCCATGGGTTCTGATACCCTCTTTTGAAGGGCAGATGTTCATGCAGACAGAACACCCATACACATAAAGTACATAGTTATATACTGTTGTAGTAATAATTGACAATGAATGAAATCAAACATATTTAATTGGAATGAAAGTTTTATTGAGTATTACTGAAAGTTAAATCTCTTAAACTCTTTTAATCCTCAAGTGTCTATTTTCTTGTCATGCATTAATAGGTGTTTACTCACTATCTCATTTAAATACTGTGCTTCCTATGTTTTAACATCAAATTTCCTCGAATAAATGTACCTGATTTCCTATAAATAAAATGCATGTGTGAAAATAAAATGCAATGAGAAATTACTTGTCTCCTAATGAAATAACCATTAATTCACTTGTCAGAGAATAAAAAGGAAGGAAGAAACGGACAACTTTGCTCTGATCATTTCTCTGACAGTATCATGGAGAATTTGTGAAGGACTTCATCTCTACATACCTCTTTCCCACATAAATAAATATGATACAAATATATGTATCCATATTTATATCCCATTAAGAACATAAGATTTATCCTCCAATGTTAAGGTCTTTTTCAATTGCACATAAGTGTATAACAGTATCTAAAAATAAAACTCAGTTTTATCTGTTATAAAGACCTTTTTATTACACTATAATTTTCTTTGTTTTGCTTTTGTTTTTTGTTTGTTTGTTTTGACTAGGTCAGTTATCTGGAGTAAAAATGGATAACATGTATGCCTTTTCCCAAAATCTGCCAACTCTACCTTAAGCTGCCTTCCTCTTCAAAACATCTAACTATCCTATTAAATGCCAGCTTGTTAAATTTGATTATGGATTCTAAATGTTGACATTAAAAATGTGATTCTATGATATGTACCACAGATTTGATAAGTTTTCTGTATCTTCATTCCAGCTTAGGATAAAGAATGGTGAACTGCACTTGTGACATCTTAGTGCTGATCTCTCTGAGGTAAAGTGACCATTTCATTTTACCATGTTGTAGTGATTCTCATATACACAGATACTTGTATCTCAAGGCTATCGATGAGTTTGAATACAGAAAATATTGATGTAAGTATCATTTGAGTGGTTACCAAAAGCTGTGGATTTAATTTGGCTCCTAAATAAGTAGTATTTCTCCTTTCTATTGGTGAGACAGTATTTTAACTCTATTGCAACAGAACATTTAAAACTACTTTCCTTCAAGTAATGAAATGCAATACTGACTCCTGAGTTCATTTTTCCAATTCATAGTAACTGCTCTATTTAATCCTTCTGTTGTTTATATTTTACTTTTATAATGTTTTAAAGGATCACAATTTTTTTCCTCTTTTCAAGATGAAAGATTAGCTCAATTTCAGTCTTTTGTGAAGACTCATTAATGTTCCTGTGCATGTCTTAGAATAAACACAACAGTCATTTCTGTGAAATGATACAGGTAGGCACTCTTAAGATTAGGGTAATTTTAATACATTCCTGTGTTATCTTCAACTCCCTCCTAATTAAAAATGTAGAAACTAGATGGGCTATTGACTACACTATCTCCTTTATACTTGACTGATTCAACAATGAGGGACTGTTAAGATAATAAACAAGCAAGACATTATAAAGATTATCTTCCAATTTATTCAGGAGATCTTATCTTCTTCTCCTTCCTAAGTGAATCCATGTATGTCTTTCAGAGTCATCTTTGTAGAATAGGTTATCTGAGGTTGTGGACTGTAGCCTGGTAATCTACTTATGAGTGAGTACAGGTAAATTGTGAGCATGAAGAAGGGGAGAGAAGAGGAAGATAGGCTAGTGGGAAAAACGTATACAGTAAAACAGACCTGGGCAGTGGTGGTTCACACCTTTAATCCTAGCACTTAGGAGACAAAGGCAGACAGATCTCTGTGAGTTCAAGGCCAGCTTGGTGTACAGGAGGTAGTTCCAGGACTGGTTCCAAAGCTACAGAGAAACCCTGCCTCAAAAAAAAAAAAAAAAAAAAAAAAAAAAAAAAAAAAAAAAACAAGAAACAAAACAAAACATAAAATGAGAAAAGCAATTAAACAATAAATATAGCACTAAAATGACCCGTAAAGACATTCTGTTATACACATAGATCTGTGACTTGCTTAGCCAGTATCAGAGAAGCTTCTTGCAGTGGATAGGAACTAACACAGAGATGCAAAGCTGAGCTATGTGCAAAGACTAAGGAACTTTGGAGCACCCAGTTTTGCATAGGCTCAAACCCCTTTATCAAACCATTCCCCTCAGGGATCAAGGACTATACAGGAAAAATAAATAAAGATTTATCTTCATTCTAACAACAGCAGCCAGGACTGATAGTGTTTCTTTTTATACAAGTTGTAAAAAGTGGGGGGAGTTTCATCTATACAATGCCTTTACATTTGGTACTATTACACAATGATGCATTATTTCAGCTTTCTACTCATTGATCAGAATTCACTTTTTTTCACATAAGTTTCAAAGAACTGAGGATTGGCATTTCAAATATTCCAAGGTAAAAGCTTCTAGGTGAGTATATAAAATGCAATATATAATTATTATATTAAAATAGAAAGTAGAAAGGGAGCAACAGAAGTATAGTCATAGGTAAGATACACTACCTTCTTGTTATAGACCTAGCTTTGCTAACATTTTGATGGGGTAATATGGATATCACAAGAAATTTTAAATGGACAATAAATTAAAAATAAATAATATTATGGTTGTCACAGGATAAACTGAGACAGTCTATAAAGTATTTTGTTTTACATTCTGTAACTGGTCACTAAAAGAAGACACATTTTTTTGCCTTCTAACTAATGCATGGTAGATAATTGACAACCAGTATTATCTGTACTAAATGTAAATGTGGCTGTGTCTGGACATAGTTTGAGGCAAGCTATTGATTGGATAGTAGCAAAACTTATTGTCATGGTTGGAGAGACTACAATTATTTTTCTCCAGCATTTATCAAAATAAGTGATTCTATAAAAATTTAAAGTATGTTCATTGTATTCCTTAATTGTGCATGCCAATATGTTCCATAAGAACATTTTCTTATGAGTATATGATCTACCTGGTAGGTCTTTCCATCTTCTAGTTTCTTCTTTTATTTTTTTATCCACCCTTTAGAAATTTTCACTGTAAACTCTTTCGATTTCTTGGTCAGATTTATTGAAAATTAATTTTTGAGGGAAGTATAAGTGGCTAACTCCCTGTTGCTTTTCTCAATATTTTTGTTACACATATTGAAAAGATATCTTGATTCATATATATTATTATTTTTTCTGAAAATGTTTGTCATAATTAAAAACTTTCTAATGCTATCTTTAGGGTCTTTATGTGTAGTATATTATCTACAAATAAAGATATTTTGACTTTTTCTGTTGGGTTCTCTCTTATTTCTTTCACTTATTGCCCTAGGTAAAACCCCAAACACTATAATATATAAGAGTAAATAATGTGAGGAGTGAAGAGATGACTTAGTAGTTTGCTTATGGGAACTTGAATTACGACCCCAATATCCACATATAAAGCAGCTCATGGCTACATGCACCAGATTCCCTACTACATTGGAGGGTGGACCCAAATCCTTTGATGACTGCTAGCCTAGTTCAGTGCTCAGTACGAGACTCTGTCATGAAGGAATAAGGCATGCAGTGAATAGAGGAAATTTAGTACCTACTTTTCCAAGATGCCAAATTTATAATTTTTTAAAAATTTTCTTAATGCAGTCAATTGCAGTTATACACTTTGTATTGGGGAATATTTTTATTGTATCTCTTAGGTTTTGTGTTTTCATTTAATTCTTGTAATCATTTTGTACTTATTTTCTAATCTTTTTGATAACTTGCTCATCATCTAACATTGTGCTACTAAATTTCTGTGAATTTTTGCATGTCCTATAATCTTGTTACTGATTTTATTTTCATGCTTTGTGGTCAGATAGAATACAAGGCATGGTTTCAATTTTTCTGTACTAATTAAAACTTGGTATGTGCCCTTTTATATGATGCCTTGGCTTCCAAGAAGAGCGTTTATGCAATGCTTGAGTGGAATGTCCTCTTGCTGTCTTTTATTCCATTTGATCTAACATGCCATTTATTTCATATGTTTTTCTGTTAATTTTTTACCCAGATCATAACTTGCCTGGTGAGAGCAGGGTTTTGAAATGACTCACCATTATTGGATTAGAATATGATTTTATATCTGTATATTTTTCGATCTATTTATTTCATAAATTTTAGCGCACTCACATTCAGTGTGTATATGTATAAAACTCTTACTTCCTGATGATTAATTGCTGTATTAATCAGTATAAAATGATTTTCTTCTTTATATCTTCTAACTTATTTTGACTTAACATCATTTTGCAAATACTTGAATAATGACACCTGTTTGTTTCCTAGTTCCATCTGCTTGGGAATCTTTTGCTCAAAGGTTTATGCAAAGTAGAACCTTAACTTTTTTGTTCCAGTGCTCATTCTATTCTTTCATTCAATATGCAGACTATTCTCTTGTCTCACTGCCATCTTAAATCTTAAATCAATTGAGAAAAATCATTTTTGTCTTAAAATCCATCCCAGAGCCGGGCGGTGGTGGAACACACGCCTTTAATCCTAGCACTTGGGAGGCAGAGGCAGGCAGATCTCTGTGAGTTCGAGACCAGCCTGGTCTACAAGAGCTAGTTTCAGGACAGGCTCCAAAACTACAGAGAAAACCTGTCTCGAAAAACCAAAAAAATAAAAATAAATAAAAAAAAATCCTTCCCAGAACAGCCAGGATGTCTCAGAAGGTAAAAGCACTCTCTACCACGCCTAATGACTTAACTTTGACCCCAAGAACTCATATAGTAGAAGGAGAGAATGGACTCCCACATGTTATTCTCTGACCTCCATTTGCCCCCTTTAAAATGTGTTCTTGTCCATCCTTCCCCAAATAAAAAGTAAATCAATGCTAAAATTATCAAAAACACTCTTTTGAGATGATTCTATTTTTTCCTTAAGTATGACAAATAGGATGGTTTTTGCAAATAGTTCTCAATATACCAATTTGATAGAGGAGTTCATGTAATTTCAAAATCTGTTTGGTATCTAAAAGTATCAAATTTCTCAGGTTATTAACTAAGGAAATTTTACGATTTTTTAATATAGTGCAACTCTTTGGTAATGGGTTCTGGTGATAATTTATTAAAATTTTTGTTACACTTTTAAAAAAATCTGAGATATATATGAAGCTCAAAGAATTATTTACAGACATATCTATGCATGAGCACGGAAATCCATCATTTTGTTAAGCTGAGTTCTTAAATTCCTCTGTTTCTGTGTATGGTTTCTTCTCTTACCTTTTTACAATGAAGTTCACAGCATGAGTCCTCCAAGTGCAGGTAAAACTTGGGAGAACTTGTGAATAAATATGTTGAGCTTCTTGATAAATTTCAGATTTTAATTCTAAAAGATTTTTTAACATACTCTTTATTTCTTTATTGAAAATTTATTAGAAATTATTTTTATTGTTGCTGAACTTTTGACCATTTGTTACAAGTTTTAGCAGCTAATTGCCAATAGAGTCATGTTAAGCTCAGGGAAACTCAAGCTTCAAAGAACCTGTTATATACATTTTGATTATTGAAATCAGAAAAAGAAATCAGTATCCATTGGTCTTTTGTCCTCTATCCATGGACTTTCACTCAGACCTTAGTTATTTTTCTAACATCTTCTAATGACCTTGTACCAGATATCTTTTCACTTTTGTAGACAGAAATATGCACATTTTCCATAATTTGTCTTGTCATTCATTGCCAGTGACCTTAACAGACAAGCCAAGCTGCCACGTTTATGAAGGCTGCCTTAAGGCTCTAAATTCATGAATTCTCCTGGCTCATCTAAGATAACAGTTTCCAGCCTGCTTCTCACTTTATGACACTGACAGATAACAGTTATTTCTAGGGAAAGTCCCATTTCACACACTTACAAAATCACATTTTCCAGATAGTTTTAGAATAGGTAACTTTCTTATGGCACGCCTGTTTTCCCATTATAATCCCAGCTTAATGTTGGTTTGTGTTCTGTCCCATTTCCCCTTGAAATCATTTTCGTGGCTTTAGTCAATTTGGATTTTACCACTAATCTGACATATGCAGTATCATTCACACATACATGAAATACACACTCAAAATGAGTTCATGGAAGTATGAGGAGGAAGGTTTATTAAACATAAAAGTTAAAAATGAGGCTCTGAATCTTTATTTCACAAGGTCATCTAACACCTCCTCCACTAGCTTCTCAGTGGTTGGTTCTCTCCCGTGAAACCAAAGTGAAATACCATATTCTTAGTTCCTCCCTCTTCTTCCTCCCACCTCTACTTCTCAACCCTTCTCTTTTTGTTTACCAATTCCCACCAAAGATATCTTATTTCAACTTGAGTACCTAATCTGCTTTTGTTAAGTTTAGAAGTTATTAAAATTGTCAGGGAAATTTGTAATAGCAATGACAGAGCCACACTTCCAAAATTCTAACTCACTTATCCCAAAGTACCACATCGGTTAAACCTGACCAGTAACTACTTGTCAAAACCCTAGTGTCTCCTCAGAAGAAAGAATCTCAGTTGAGGAACTGCCTATGTTGTACTGACCCGTGGTCATGTCTGTGAGACATTTTCCTGATTGTTAATTGATGGATGAAGTTTCAGACACTGAAAGCAGTGCCATCCTCAGGCAAGTTGGCCTTAGCTACATAAGGAAGCAAACTGAGCAAATACAGGTTTTAGAAAATGACAAAAATTATGAATAAAATCTTAGACAATAAAAGAAAATGTTAAAATTTTGGTTTTATTTATATGCATGTTCTTCACTCTTTAAAATTTCCTCTATGTATATTTGTGTGTGAGTATATATATATATGCGTGTGTGTGTGAACAAATATATATATATATATATATTCATAATAATATCAACTAGACACTTTGAATGGTTTATTAATAGAAATAAATGAATGAATAAATATTAAGAAAAATCTATTTTGTGGTAAGTTATGCAATAAAATAAGGAAAGTTTAGTAAAACTACTACAACTGCCACATGAAAATAATTTCACAACAAAGCAAAATCAATAGAAAAGGAACATCTTTTGTCATTAAATTATTTATATGGTTGTGACTAGAAGATGCAGTCCAAGTTCTCAAATCAAGCTTTGTTGATCCTTCCTGCTCTGAGACCTGATGTTTCTCCACATTCTTACCTGTTACTAGCATGTCATTCAGTCAGAACATACAGTGAGACATCTGGAAGAGTGCATGCGTAAGAATGTTATGAAACAAAGAGATCACTTCATAGCAAAAGAGGATTTTCTTGAATTTTGAAGGCAAATGGATGGAGCTAGAATACAACATCTTGAGTGAGGTATCCCAAACCAGAAAGACAATTATCACATGCAATTACTCATAAGTGGTATTTAAACATAAAACAAAGAAAAACAGCCCCCAAATAAATTGTAATCCCAGAGAACCTAGACAACAATGAGTGACATACATAGATTTAATCTACATAGGAAGTAGAAAAAGACGAGATCTCCTGAGTAATTGGGAGCATAGGGACTTTGGGAGAGGGTTAAAGGGGAGGGGAAAGTCAGGGAGGGGAGCAGAGAAAAATGTAGAGCTCAACCAAATCAGTTTTTAAAAAATAGGATTTTCTTTTGACTGGTTTTGAAGACTGAGAAGCAACTGCTTTAGAAGAGAAGAACAGCTCACTGAAATCTAGAGGCAATTAAGATCCAGTGAATTAAATGCAACGACTCCAAACTAAGAGTGAGATTGGCCACAAGACACCCCATGCCTGGGCTCAGGTAGGAGTGAAATTGCACTTCCTGTTCTTCTCAACGTCTGAAAAGCATCATTTCAAGCACATTCTTAGTTTAATAAAGACCCAGGTTCTTAATACTCTTTATTCAAAGGGATTCAATAATAAGCTACTAACAAATTCCATTTGTTTCTTTCATCTCGAGAAAGGCAAATCAATAAAAACGCTAATGGGCAATTATCTAACAACAACAAATCACTGAGTACTCCATCACAGTGAGTAAATAAAGTCTGCAGACTTCAAAGGTTTTAGATATCCCCATCTCATTAATGTACACGGCAATAAAAGCTCAGATAGCACACCTTCTTTTCCAGTTTATTAGTTTATCACAAAGGACACAAAAGACTGCCTGGTTTTTGTGCTATTTATAGAATTTGCACTAAATGTGTTTAATACAATAGGTTTAACATTTCCACTCAGCGTATGGATGAAAATGTTTCCTAGCTTCTGAAGCCACCACTGATTTGAGTTTCCACTATTGCTTCACCGTTTCTGCAAGCATGAAGTCAGTCCTCAGGTGGCATGGGGCTCCTTTGACTTTCAGGGAGTTCATGAGAACACAAGTGTCTGTCTCCCACTCTCCTTCTTCATTTCAGAAATAAAGCAAAGGTCCCTCCAAGCAGAATTCACTTTAATGCGTTCCTGTGCAGCTTTCAATCAGGAAGATGTCAAAATGAGACAGCGTGTAACACCTATGAGAAACTCCAAGGAAATCACCAGTTTTTTTTCCATAAAATGAGACCTCCCCCTTTTCTGTAGGAAAATATCAGAAATCTTGTTTCTTAAGCTTTTGGCTGTTCTGTGATAACTATAATCCACGAATCAGCCAAATATCATGAATACACTACAAAAATAAATCAGAGCTTTTCAGTAAATATGTCTGAATACTTTGTATCCTCATTCCAAGTGGAAAAAACAATCCTTAATAAAAGGTTTATTGATGAGAACGAAACAGGACAAAAGACTAAGCATAAGTAGTGAGTTCCCATATTTTAATGATTTCTTTTATTTTTTGACATCATAATGAAATTACATAATGTATCACCTTCCTTTTCTTCCCTCCAAATCCTCCAATATACTCCTTCTTGCCCTTTTTCATATTAACGACCCTTTCCTTTAGCAATTGCTGTTATATGCATATTTATATGTATATACACATAGTCACAATAACTTAAATACAGTCTACACAGTCTCAGCAGCTTAGCTAGTATATATGTTTTTAGGACGGACCTTTCAATATTAGAAAACCCTAATGTTTCAAATATTTCCTTCTTTATCATGGTGTCTCCCTAAGATTTCCCAATATGTGAATTTGGAAGAACAAATTGAGGATGAAATAAGTTGATCTTGGTAAAAACATTTAGGGCCTGTAATATGGCTCATTGGATCAAGGAATTTGTCACCCATCAAGCCTGGTGAACTGAGTTATGTCTCCAGAACGTGTTCTGCTGGAATCTCCAGCTCTGCCCCAGTTCTCTCTCCAAACCCGACCCTCTCAGAGAGACCACAGGAAGTCCAGTTCCACATTAACCAGGAGCTTAAGACTCCACCTACCATAATTGGGACCAAATCAGAGCGGTTTTGTGGATTATTTTGCCCATAACTGAAGGAACTAAAACACACAAGATTTGATGACTGACTAAATGCCATGGTAAGGTGAATACTGATGCAGAAAGACTCGGAGGATCCTCCGAGGTGAGCAGCAGTGTCTGTGGGGAGTCTGTTCCTGCCACCAACTAAGCAGTAACAGGTACTGAATAGAATTGGGAAAAGCGCAGACAGATTTGTCATCTGACGTTTCTGACATACTGAATGTGAACTTTTTTTTAAATGACAGAATGAGGATAAACTTGATCATTTATTTATAAGACTTTTCTATGTATATGGTTCAAAACATTTTATTGGCTTCTAATTAGTTAACTATGAAAAATTCATGGAGCATTCCTTCAGGGTATCAACAATGGGACGAGAAACAGCTGCAGATCATTATATGCCATGTATATGACTGACAATAACTTTAAAAGATTGCTAATTTTCTAGGAAGACTGAAGATTTGTTCATCTTTTTTTTTTGTGTGTTTTCTACCATACACATAGCTGTCTATAAAAAGTGTTAATTTGTAGTGCTTTGAATTTTTAACAAGAACATGCCTAACAATAAAAAATTTTGTGTTTAAAATGCAGGCCTAATACATTTACAAACTGTGATTTGATTAAAATGCATTTATTATTATGTGTATGTGTGCATGTGTGCCTGTGCCACGGTGTATGAGAAGGTCAAAGGTCATTTTTGTGGAAGTGGCTCCCTTCTTCCACTGTTATGTGAGTCCCAGGGATTGAATTCAGGTCGTTTGGTTTACAAAAGAGTAGTTTGCCTACTGAACAATCTCCTTGGTATTGAGTTGTGTGCTTGTCTGGATTGAGGGTCAGTGACAGTGAAGTCAAATTAGAAATGATCACATTGGTCTGGCGCCCTAGCTCTGGTGGAACAGTTGGTTAGAATGTCCAAAGTCCTAGCTTTAATTTCCAGTTCCGTAGACTAGAAAAAAAAGGAAATTACTATCCAGAATCTCCTGCGTATATGTGTATGTTACATATAAATATTATGCTCATCTTTGTTTAATTTTGATTCTATTGCATTACTGGCTTTGTGGGAGCCTAGTCTGTTTAGATGCACACCTTCCTAGACCTGGATGCAGCAGAGAGGGCCTTGGACTTCCCACAGGGCAGGACACCCTGACTTCTCTTAGGACTGGAGAGGGAGGGGGAGGGGGGAGGGAAATGGGAGGATGGGAGAAGGTGGAATTTTTAATAAATAAATAAAAATTTAAAAAGACAGTGTCTCAGATTGTACTTTAGGTTATTCTGCTCTTTATTATCTAGTCCAAATTGATCTGAAATACACAGGGACCTAAAACTAATAATCAGTATTCATATATATATATATATATATATATATATATATATATTCCCTCAGCTTGACTTTCCCAGTCTATGTTATTCACTTCATGTTGCCCTCATACCAATTTATATTAGTCTCTGTGGTGTTAACATAGACTATGTCCTTCTTTGCTTTTTGGGAGCTGTCACCTGACAACTTAGTGGAGTAGGTCTAGCTGCATTCATTGAGACATCATTTATTTTTAATTCAGTTAACTTACATAGATAGAATTAAATATATTATTGCTAGTTTCATGTTGAGTGTTCACTAGAAAATAATATAAAGAATTTGATGAAGATATAAACAATT
Organism: Chionomys nivalis; assembly: GCF_950005125.1. Classification (NCBI taxonomy): domain Eukaryota; kingdom Metazoa; phylum Chordata; class Mammalia; order Rodentia; family Cricetidae; genus Chionomys; species Chionomys nivalis. The sequence goes on along the minus strand of NC_080107.1, from coordinate 36,441,930 downwards.
ACATTACTTAGTAATGTTTTAGCTCATTGCTTAATTGCAAATGAATTAGTAGGTATCCAGAAACTATATCTATTTCTTCCTATGAAGTACATTAATATCAGGTGTAGACTATGACATTGGTCTCATTTTATAATGAATGTATTTATTTATCAGGTCTTTGTTAACTGAGTATGATATAATTATCCCATAACTCATGCTCAATAACCAAAGACAATTTTCAAATTCTAAAATTCACAAAAATGTAGCAATCATAGACAAAGGGATACTGTAATTGATCCTTATTATTTAGCTTATTTGCATGAGGTCATAGGACATCCTATTATTCTGTGCTTTAAATACAAGAAAAAATTGGTCATGAAGTAGAAATGATGAAAGGCACATGAAAGATTCATGAACTGTCTTTTCTCCTCTTTCCCCCTATTTTTAAGTTTGGAAATTTCTACGGTCAAAGGGTTAGAAGTGCTACCCTAGACTGAAAAGAAGTTCCCCTTTAAGGATCATGCCAAATAACTTGTACAAACCTTACTGTTAATAACACGTGTGTATCATATATTATGGTATTTACTTGAAAGATATTGACTGCTTTATCATGCAGGAAATCCAGACACTCCAAAAATTTCAGCAACTATCTAACTTAAACTAGATTAGACACAGACTTTCCATTACAGAGGCAGAAGAATGAAATGGAGGAAAAAACAATAATTTAAAGAAAGAAAAGGATTCATATGAGTCAGAACTAGGAAGATATAAATGAGAATTAATCATACTTTTTGTCTCAGCAGAATAAAGAACAGGTGTTCTAAAAATTATTACTTTTGAAGCTCCTCAATCAAAGGCGAAATTTCACCTCTGTAGACCATGCATCTGCTGATGAGAAATTAAAGATTATAGGGCAGAGAAAATTAATTGGGTGAAATGGAAAACATATCAAAAGATCCTCCTATCAGTTCACAGTATCCGGTGAATGAAGTAAAAATAAATTATAGATGTTTTTCTAAATTTGCAAGATTTAAAAACATGTACATCTCAGGAGACTTGAAAAACAAGACTCTTTAAGAAACACAGTGAGAATATACATGAAGTACTTTTAAAAGTTTATACTATAAACACCTTAAGAAGGGTAGTACAAGGACAAAATTTTGTTCTGAAAGACCTAACTTGAAATGTTTTCAGTTATCAAAGTAGAAGTATAAGAATTCTCTGTGTCAGCTCATGTGCACATTCTTTCCTCTTACTGTATTCCCGAGAGTTGCAAGGCTCTCAGATCTTAAAAGAAAGGTAGTGGCAGGCTAGTAGCTGTTTGGAGAGGGGTCTAGAAAAGAACGGTCTGGTGCTTCAGGAATGTTAGCACAGGATTAAGCAGATGTGCCAGCTCCTGCAGACTTCAGCTGTCGAAAACACTCTACCAAGAACATTTTCCTGAACAGAACATAGCATAGGAAGGCTCCCTGTATTCTGAAATATGTGCCTTTTTTCATGTGTATGTATGCTTATTGCCTCCAAATTGTCTAACTTATAAAGGCTAATGATGATGTCATGAGGTCAAATAATGAGAACTTTGTTTTCAGAAGTTCAGGGTTATTTATAATAGTTAAAATTAGAAAATTTTTAAAAAAGAAGAAAAACAAACATTCATGGAAGATAGAGAAACATCCTGATACAACAAACAAACAAAATACACCCAACATTAAAAAGTGTAAGTTATCAAAACATGCAGCATGATGCAATTCACAAGTACTATTCAAAGAGAAAGAAATCAGATTTAAAAAAAAAAATAAGTCTACAAGAGCTAGTTCCAGGACAGAAACCACAAAGCTACGGAGAAACCCTGTCTCGAAAATCAAAAAAAAAAAAAAAAAAAAGTATTGCATAATTCCTATTTCTATGACATTTTCAAAAAGGCAAAATTAATGGTCGTATTTATCACACAAATCAATGCTTATGAAACTAGGAACTAACTGGTTAAGACAAAAAGAGAATTTGATAACATGATGGATTGTTTTATAACGTTTAACCTGTGAATGTGAGATATTCTTACTATCTAAGGACTATACCATAGATAACTGATTATACATCAAAACAAAGGAATTTTTAAAAATAGAGCATATTATTATAAAATTCTGCATGGTAATTTTTAGTTGGATAATCTAATCATATTCTGAAGTATTTGTCTTGGGGAACAGACATCCTAAAACTACATTTACCTAATGTTAAGTTAATCACAAGATAGATTACAACACAGAAGAGGATAAACCACAAGACCCAATGTAGAAGTTTAGTCCCCATGGAGTATAGCAAATCAGCTGAAATCAAACCCTTCAAAACAGTTATTCATTTGAGGGGAACATTTTTTATCACTGTAGAGAAGAGTATAACTCACACTTGAATTCCACTTGCCCGGAAAATGAACATTTAATGAATTTCAAAACATATGGAAATAATTGTAAGCTAAAAAGAACAGTAAAATAGAAAGTGAGTGGCCTCCCCATGATGTCTATACCACCGCTGCATCAGTGGGCTTGTTTAGCTAGGCCAGTGTTTTTGTAGCTCGCAGGGTTCACAACTCGGTAACACCATGATTGCTTGTACCACCCAGAAGCATGCATAACATTTTCTAGCACTGTGAAATCTAAACAGTAGGGATGATTCTTTCAAGTCAGTACCAACTTAATATCTCTGTGTTCTCAAGCATGTGGGTCTATGGAATATCATTGGTCTACAATTCCAAAACAGGTAAATAATTCCTGATGAAAGTATTTTTTTTAGTTGTTAGTCTATGGGGTCTAGTAGGGATATTGTTTTTCTACTATAGGGTAACTGCATTTTAATTGTTTGTATATGTTTGCATCTATATATATAAAGCATATATAAATGTATATATGTATATATATACATGTATTATATGCACAGACACACACAGGCATGCACACACACACATACATATACAATGAAGTTTTTACAGTATTGGGTAAGTTACCCACACCCAACAGCAATGTTGAGCTACAGGAACCTATGACTAGATAGATCACAAATGCTACGGAAGAACTTACAACTGTTATAATGCTAAATGGGCATAGTGCTAACTGGTTTCTAATGATTTATTGTTATTTATTGTCATAGATTAGGGTATTTCATTATACTCATCAGAAAAGCTTCTCTCAAATAATGATTAACAGAGATCTATACTTGGCCAAGATGCAGAGAATACGGGACTGCTGAACATTCATCCCCAAACGGAACATCACTACTTCAATCTCGCTTCCAACAGCTCAGTGATCATTGTGAAATGAGAGGCAGAAACACTGTAAGAGCCGGAGTTGATAGATGACTATAAGGAACACTGTCCTTTGCACATGAGGAAGAAGTTTTACATAAGAATGCGCAGCAGATAGAATGCACAAGCTCCAAGCAAGTTCCAACCAGCCCAGCGAGAGGCACTGTTGGCACCTGATTGATACTGGGAGAAGTCAGTTTCCTTTGGAAGTGCCACTGGTAGGCCAAACACACTCAAGTGGAAGGCCACTCATATTCATGAACAGATAGGCAGCACAAATTGAGCAAGATGGGTGAAAAACCAAAAGAATTGGAGGGGGCAGATATGGTCACAACTCATTGTACAAAATTCTCTAATGACTTATAAAAATTAAAAAAAAAATAGAAATACCTTCAAGAAGACATTCAAGGACTGCAGTAAGAGTCCAAAAAGGGAACAGATTAGACATAACTAAGCTCATAAAAACTGTACGGCGCAGTCTCTGCTATTCACAAGAACTTGAGAGAAGAGGAGTTAGAATACCAGCAGCAGCAATGACAGTTAGGATAGGCATCCTCCCCAATTGTTCTAGAACTCCTCTAGTTAAGAAATGAAAGTCCAATATCAAGTAAATCACTCCAAGATCCTGAGTTTAGGTTGTAAAATTGACATTCTGGTCTCTTTCTCAGTTTGGGTAAAATTTTATTGAAACTCTATCAAGTTTAAGATGCTTCCTAGTGGAACTGTTTTCTTTTGCTCTACTATCTAACAGGTGAGATCTGTACCTCAATTTAGCAACGCCACACATTTTCTCATACACGACTTTATTTTTTGCCTCTTTTCTCAAGAGACCGAACTATCACATAAGGGGTTATGACTGTTCTGAACATTGAAATATTAAATGAGGTTCTTGGTTTACTTCCTACCAAACTACAAGCAGCAAATAATCTAATCAGGGATGGTTTATGGTGCTGTGAGAGTACCAAACACATCCTATTCAGTTGCCAAGGATTTTATAGTAAGCTATGTAAGAAGCATCTTGATGAAGGGAGAGCATTCTACCAGGAGGTGTCCAGGGAGATGTCCCCAGCTGGTACCTTGGGCAACTGAGGAGAGGGAACCTGAAATGACCCTATCCTATACTGATGAATGTCTTACATATCACCTTAGAACCTTCATCTGGAGATGGATCGAGGTAGAGACAGAGACTCAATTTGGAGCAACGGTCTGAGCTCTTAAGGTCCAAATGAGGAGCAGAAGGAGGGAGAACATGAGCAAGGAAATCAGGACCATGAGGGATGCACCCACCCATTGTGACAGTGGATCTGATTTATTGGGAGACCACCAAGGCCAGCTGGTCTGGGACTGAATAAGCATGGGTTGAAACGGGACTCTCTGAGCATGGCGGACAATGAAGGCTGATGAGAAGCCAAGGACAATGGCACTAGATTTCGATCCTAATACATGAACTGGCTTTGTGGGAGCTTAGCCTGTTTAGACGCTCACCTTCCTGGACGTAGATAGAAGACCTTCGTCTTCCCGCAGGGCAGAGAATTTGGACTGCTCTTCAGTATCGAAAGGGAGGGGGAATGGTGTGGGGGGTGGAGAAGAGGAGTGGGGATAGGGGGAGGGGAGTGAGGGGAGGTGGCAATATTTGGGAGGAGGGGAGGGAAATGGGAAAAGGGGAGCAGGTGGAAATATTAATTAAAAAAGAATAAAAAAAATCTTTAAAAAAATAAAGAAGAAATAATTCCTATAAGAGTCACATGACTGTTTGGTTAGTGCTATAATGTAATGAACTCTCCAGAGGGATAAGAAAAGCTGCCAGTTGCTAAGAAGTAATTACGACTAAATGAGAGAGTCAGGTTTGACAGATTACAAAGATGCCTTTGTCCTCTGCAATGTGAGGAAGACAATGCTGTGTAGCAAACTGAAACTCTAATGGTTGCCAATCTATAGCTTCAGAGATGTGAAAATGCTCAGGCAAGGCAGGAATGTAATGCTAAAATTCCATATTGGAAAAAAACTATGAGCCCAAAATATGAGGTGGGGGTATAGAGATGTATGTCTTAGGTAGGGGATTTGCTCCTAGCTTGAACTATCAGGGTTTCCAGAGATAATTCACATTTCCCAACAAAATCTGAAAATTGATTTCTGATGAAAAATATATTACAGAAATATTTTCTTGCCTCCTTAGTAGTTGCATACACTTATTATTAAGCTTGTTGGCCAATGATTAAATTCTAAAATCATCCACCTGGAGAATTACTGATGATAACAAGGAAGCAAAGAGAAACACACAAAAACATCCAGAATAAATAGATATATGACCAAACAAAACTAAGAACATACTCCTAGAATTTGATGTGAAGGATGGTTTGTCCAGGAGTACTAGAATACATATCTAGATAGAAAGCCTATTTTTACATAAAGAGATTAACACTCAGGTGAACACCACAAGAAAGAATTTAAAAAAAAAAAAGAAATAAAGAGAGCACACCTAATGTGTTGCAGGAATGTCTGATCTGCCACAATAGCTCACTAGAAAAATAAAGAAGTTGTATAATATTATTTTAACTAGACAGAGATATGTTACATTTACTTATACTGCAGAATATTACTTAACTTTGCAAAAGTGTGATACATTTGTTTATGTTGAATTTGTTTAATGATGTACGGATGTGTGTTTAATTATATAAAGATGTGCTGCATCTGTTTCACTTTACCGAACTAAGGCATGTGATTGGCCTAATAAAAAACTGAATGGCCAATAGCTAGGCAGGAGTAGGATAGGTGGGGCTGTCAGACAGAGATAATAAATAGGAAGAGGAATCTAGGCTCAGAGAGATGGGAAGAACAAGGGACACCTGGGGCAGGAAGCTATGCAGATGCCAGATGGACAGACATAGAGAAGAGGTAAAAGTAAGATATACAGAAGTAAGAAAGGTAATAAGCCACAAGGCAAAACATAGATAAAGAGAAACAGGTTAATGTAAGTGAAAAGTGCTGTCCAGAAGCATGCCTAAGGTACACTGAACATTCAAAACTAACAATACATCTCTATGTCATGATTTGGGAGCTGATTGTTGGCCCAAAAGAAAAAAAAAAAAACTTGATATAGAAATATGATGAGGAAAGGAATTAGAAATGACGATATAACCACAGACACACAGCTGTCAGTTATTGCATAAATATTGAAATTTTAGAGCTAGGTTCCTTACTTTTTGGCTTTTTAAAACAGGGTTTCACTATGTAGCCCCTTGAGCTCCTAAACTTCCTGCCTCCAACTCCAAGTTGCTTGGTTATTAGTGCGTGCCATCATACCCAGATAATTCCATTGTTACCATTCCAAATAAAAGTATCACACAATTTATTAAGTGCTGACAAAAATAAAAGTGAGTATCCTAGTTAATATCAATTTGATAGGGTCTAGAGTGACACTGAAACAAGCTTCTGGAAATGCCCATGAAAGATTACCTAGACTAGACTAATTGAAGTAGGAAGACCTACTCTAAATGTAGGTAGTAACATTCCATAGGTTAGACTCATTTGGCTATACTATAGAAAAGAGACAGAGGACAGACCTGTGCATGAACCTTCACCTGCCACTGTTTCTTTACTGTGAGTATCTCAGGCTCTGCTACCATGATTCCCCACCATGATAGATTGCACCCTCAATCAGTGAGTGAGAATAAGACTTTCTTTAAACTGGTTTGTCCCATAGTTGATCACGATAAAAAGAAAAATGAGTGATACAATGAAAAAAAAGACACTACTACTGGATACCGCAGAGGGCCTGCCATCTAGCAAAGCTGAGGGTCATGCCACAGCAGCAGAAAATCCAAAATCACTTCAAAGTTAAGCTGTAGCTCTGCTTTGTAATCCAAGATAGATACTGTAGTAGAGCAGGTAAGTTAGCCACTATAACTCACCCACAGAGGGGGAAAAATAAAAGAGTAATAAGGCAGAAGCCAGAGGGCATTTGTTCTTATAAAAATCTTGTGATTTCTTTGCATATATTCCAGACTTAACCCAATTTTAATATTTAGTACCTACTGAGTAAAGAATTAGACAAGGAGTTGGAAAGAAAGATCCTGCAACATTTGATCTATTATTTACTGTGACAAGACCCCAGATCTTGGTGCTGGAATACTTACAACCATTTATGGGGAGAACTCAGTGGTAATGAAAGACCTTGAGGAGTACTGTACAGCATCTGAATTAATTTTAACTTTCTATAATTTAATGCATCATTTCCAGTGTTACAGAATTGAGATTGGAGAAGCTATATGAACTAGGTAATAAATGGAGTACTAAGTAAGTTTTTGGCTCTTTGTGGGCTGATCGGAACACGGATTCACCTAAGAGTCATTTTCTCTTCCAACCACAAAATTCGAATTTGGTATGTTTGGTGGCTGGGTGAACAACACCAAGTTTATTATGCTAAAGATAAGAACTTTCGTAGAAAAACTAAAGGGATAACCTCTTTCCACAACTGCTATCATTACTACATTCTAATTTGGATGTCACCAATAGAAAAAATTTAAAACATCAAAAAGAAGTGAGGGATAGATAGAGGGGATTTGTGTCATCATTAAAGAAATGCTATGGTCCTTACTACAAGTAATTACATCCTTCAAAGTTCAATCACATCATAGTATCTAATTCATACTACCTCAAAGAATAAAATACAGTGTATATCAAGTCTCTTTAGTTATTGGTATTAATCATTCATTCTAAACCCAAGGGGAACTTCAGCCAATTCCCTTGATAATGTGGAAAACTGCAAGGTTTTACCATGATGCAGAGCAGTAAAAGGCTCTGCATGATTATAATGAAATAAGCAAACTTTTCATTGAATCCCACAGTCCTCGCCATGTTGGGAATGAAAGAGCAAGGGAAAGACATATTGCAGAACTCACATGTGCCTCAGTGGGAGAACCCAGTACATAATAAAGGGGCCCTATAATAAGACTCATTAATAAATACTATCTGACATGTTTCTGGAAATCAGGAAGAAACTGAATACTATATTTTAAAGTTTCTAGTGAGCAAAGATCCAGAGAGCCCATAATAGCTAGGATCTTTGGTCATATAGAGCAACATTCTTAAACAAGCTGAAGGGGAAAACAACAACAATGTCCTTGTGGATCATTCAGATCCATGTATTGTTACAATCTAAGCATGAATTACAACAGCATTCAAAATCAGATCTGAAGTAAGCTTAGGAAAACTGTCTTCCCTGTGGAAGAAACTGTGAGCAATAAGCATGGTATAAAAGAAGTCCCTGATGTCTGCCCATTTATAAATTCTGAGTCAGTAGACAAAGAAATGGCATCTGTTTATGGGATTTACAAAATATAATTAGGAAATACAGAGTAGAAAGGTCCAAGACAGTATGTGAACTGATAGATACAAGAACGTAGGCATGAAGTATGAAGTCTTTTCAGCCATGTGTTTTTACTTGACCCAAATACCTATCACAAACAACAAAAAACCTCTATGACCTGATTTGTAATTATCCAAATAAAAATGGGTTATAGAAATGAAAGGGCAGACAGAAAAGGTGCACATGTCTCCAACCAAAGAACAGGTAAGCACCTGCCTACAGAACTCTCCCACACTCTCAGTTCTGTTCCCAGTGACCCAATTCATCACGTCCCTTCCCTTAACTTCCCATACACCAAGTCCACTTCTTTGTCCCTGAGACAACAACATTTATGTGTAAATCAAGTCCTATAGAAGATACAAAAATAACCCTGCAATATAAAGAGGTAACTACATCCATAAAAAGCCAAGAAATAATTAACCTCCCATGAGAAAAAACAAAAGGAAAGCATGCGTGCGTGCAAACACACACACAAACACACTCACATACATTTAAATACACAACCACCACCACAAACAACAAAATAATAGAAATTAGCAATCTCTAGTCATTCATTAACTCATTTGATATTAAATCAATATCAATGGACTCAATTCCCCAATTAAAAAAAAAAACAACCTGACTAACTGAATGGATATGAAAACAGGATCCATCATTTCACTTCATACAAGAAACACACTGCAACAACAAAGATAGATATTGCTTCAGAATAAATGGTTGGAAAAAGATTTTCCAAGCAAATGTACCAAAGAAACAAGCTGGTATAGCAATTATAATATCTAACAAATGTTGTTGAACCAAAATTAATCAAAATAGGCAAAGACACTTAGTAATCTATCAAAATGATGGTTCAATTCTTTTATTTTATTTTGTTTTTTGTTTCTTTGGTTTTTTATTATACTTTTTGTTTTTCACAACGTATTTTTTTAAGTGTAGTTTTGGAGCTTATCGTGGAACTTGCTCTGTATGCCAGGTTTGCCTTGAAGTCACAGAGATCCTCCAGCTTCTGCCTCCCAAGTCCTGGGATTAAAGCATGCATTTCAATTAACTTCTATGTCCCAAACACAAGTGCAACCATGTTTGCAAAAGAAAGATTACTCACTTAATTTAGACATCTACCCTCTCACTTTGAGCATGGCCGACTTCAGTACTTCAATCTTCTGGTCAATAACAGGTCAACCAGACAAAAACTAAAGAGACAAATGCTAGAGCTAACAGACTTGAACTAAATGGGCCTAACGGTTATCTCCAGAACATTTCAACCAAACATAAAAGAACATAACTTCTTCTAAGCACTTCAAAGACTTTTCTCCAAAATTGACTACAAACTCAGTCACAGAGCAAGTCTCAACACATACAAGAGAATAGATCAACACCCAGAATTTTATCAGACAACCATAGATTAAAGCTGGATTTCAACAACATCAGAAACAGCAGAAAGACTACAAACTCATGAAAACTTACAACTCTACACTAAATGATAACTGGGTCAAGGAAGAAAAGGAAAGAAATTAAAAACTTCCTAGAATTAAGTAAAATTGAACGCATAACATACCCAAAATTATGGAACAAAATAAAAGTGGTGTAAAGAAGAAAATTCAAAGAGGTGCATTCATTCAAAAAAAAAAGGGAAGGATTTCATATTAGCTACTTAACAGCACACCTGAAAGCTCTAGAATAAACAACTGAACCCATGGAAGAGGAGGAGGAATAGAGGTAGGAAATAATCAAGCTGAGTGCTAAAAGTTTAAAAAAAAAAGGAAACAAAAGAGCAATACAAAGAATCAATGAAACAAAGAATTAGTTGTTTGAAAAAATTCATTAACAAAATAGGCAAGCCATTATCAAAATTAAATTAAATATAGTCAAAACTACATATACCAAGGAAATCCAAAGATCATTGTTATATTTTAAAAACCTGTACTCCCCAAAAATTGAAAATCTAATAGAAATGGAAAAGTTTTCAATAGATACCACAAAGGATAAATAAAAATCAGATAAGCAATTTAAATAAACCTATAATCTCTAAGAAAATAGAAGCAGTCATTTAAAGTTTCCCAACCCTACCTCCCAAAAAAGCCCAGGGTCCAATGACTTTAGTAAAAAATTCTATCCAACCTTCAAAGAAGAATTAAAGCCTATTCTCCTCAAACTATCCCACAAAATATAAATAGAAAGAACATTGCCAAATTCATTCTGAGACCTAGTAACCTTGATACCCAAACCACACAAAGACTGAAAAAAGAAAGAGAATTATAGACCAATTTCCCTTGTTAAAACAAATGCAAAAAACAATAAAATACTAGCAAATCAAATACGAGAACACATCAAATGGATCATCTACCACAATCAATTAGGAAGATGTGGGGAAGATCCAACACATCAAAATCAGTCAATGTAATCCTTCATATAAACCAGCAGAAATACACAAATAAACCAACAGTCACCACACTATCTAGTATGCTGAAAATGCCTTTTACATAATCTAACAATTCTTTATGATAAATGTATGGAAAAGATAAGGAATAAAGGGGACATACCTAAACATAATAAAGACAATTTACAATAAACTTATAGCCAATGTCAAATTCAATGTAGACAAACTCATAGTAACACCCCTAAAAACAGGGACAAGAGAAGACTCTCTATTCTCTCCATATCCATTCAATATAGTACTTGAAGTTCTAGCTATAGGAATAAGACAACTGAAGGGCATCAAGGGGATATAATTGAAAGAAAGAAACCAAAGTATTGTTATTTGCAGATATAATAGTATACATGAGTGACCTTCAAATTTCTACAAGTAAACTCCTTTATCTGATAAACACCTCCTTAGAAGTTGTTGTAGACAAAATTAACTCAAAAAATGGGTTGTCTTCCTATATACAAATGACAAATGGACTGAGAAAGAATCAAGGAAACAACAGGGAAACAACAGCCTTCACAAAAGACACAAACAATATAAAATATCTTTGGAAAACTTTAACCAAGCAAGTGAAGGACTTGTATGGCAAAAACTTCAGTTCTTTGAAAAAAGAAATTTAAGAAGACATAAGAAGATCTCCCTTGTTCATGGGTTGGTAGGATCAACATAGTAAAACGAGCCATCTTACTCAAAGCAATCTACAGATTCAACAGTAAAGGAGGTCCAATAATGGACCTGCACCCATGGAATTCACTAGATAATTTATGTCCTACCACATCATCTTAAATGATGGAACAAGTCTCAAGAGTCACAGTTACCATCATCACAGAAACAATGCTTTAAGTACTGGGGATACCACACTCATGAAACAATTGAGAATAGTGAGAATAGTCCATCACTCTAGAGATGAAAGGGATGAGCTTTCAGATGCCTCATTTTCTCTTAGTAACCCAATGGAGAATTTATGCTTTTCTTCTATTTAATTTTGGACTCAGTAGTATAAGTGTACTTGGTTCCATGGAGTACACTTTTAATGTTCCACGGCAAAAGACTCAAAACTACAGTTACCGTGAAGCCACTTTGACTTTTGGTGTCTAGAGATCAGAAAGTGAAAAGAAGAGTTAACTGCACTGCCATGAATGACTGATGATCATCTGTGTATGACTGAAGATCAACTGTCACTTTTAGTTCTGTGATTGGATGTAATACCTCCCTCCTCTGAGTTTATCCACAGCAAGCGTGAGCTGAAGCCATTAAGGAGCCATTCCCAAACACTCATGGGATGGTTTGGGGCAGTTGAGAAAAGACACATCTAAAATCCATTGGTGAGGCAGCACTGTCAAATGACTCTACTATCTTATTTACACCAAGTCTCCACTTTGTACACAATTTGAGCTGATGACATAGTCTTGTTTAAAAGCTTAGGCAGTTCCACTCCTGAGAAATGTATAAGTCCTCTGTAAGTGTTTGTTTTGTTTTGTTTTTAAATCTTCTCATCAGTCTCACTGAAATTTTCTGAGAATTGCATTAGCTGGGGAACCAGGGATCTCCTTATTGCTTCTAAATACTATTAATAAAATGATTGGAAAATAGACTCAATAGGAAACTCAAGAATAATATTGTCAGAGTTTGAAAGAAATATGGCAAGACACATAAGCTATAAATCTTGGCAACTGTCAGGAGAAAGAAGAGGGAAATTAAAGATAAATAAATATATAAAATCAGAGTCTTTCAGAAAGCATGTACGGGTTTTCCATGGGGCCCCTTTGATCAATTCAATTAGATGTAACAACCTTTTCTTGGCACTGGGAAAAAGTCTGGGGGTAGTTGGGGAAGGTAAATTGTTATCCTAATACAGGGTATTAAAATAGAATCTATTTTCCATAAAATTAAAATTGTAAGTTAAAAAATAAATAAAGCAGGTTCAGTAATGAAAGTAAACAGACAGACACATGTCAGACAAGAAGCTACATGGTAGAAAGAGGAGGGCTCCAGATAAGTGGGGTAAGCTCAATATCCGGGAAAAAGACCATATACAAAAGAAAAATATACTTAAGAAGAAAGGCTGACTTTTCTGAGTCAGGACTGAGAAAAGCAGTCAGGCTGCAGGGCATACTCTCTGATGGAAGCTACACAAGTCCCAGTATCTAAGGGTGGGCTTGTAGGAGATAAAAGCTATCTATCTCATGAGCAGGAAAATTAGTTCTGCTCACTCCCCATCATCTTCAGTCGAATCAGATTTCCCCAGGGAAGGGGAGTCTGCCCTCTTGGACAGTTCATTGGCCAGTTGGCATTACATTAGTTTGTGATGATTATCTTAAAAATACCACATGTTAAGAGGTTTAAACAACACAAATTCATTCTCACAATTCTAAGGGCAAAAACTCTGATGTGAAGGTGTTGCAGGTTGATTTCATTGCATAGCATTTCTTCAGTTTTTGCAGCACTATCTGTCCCTTTGTAGGGCCTTTTTAGGTGGGGTCTTTTGTGTTCTACTATCCCTTTATTTACCTCTTCAATAAAATCTGAGTTTATGGAGATTAGGGCATAAGTCTACAAAACCAGAAGGTGGGTGAGTGGAGAAATAATTCCTCACATAACAACAATTTGTCTACCCCTCAGACTATTACCACAGATAAGTCAATGATGCCAAAGTTTTACAATTTTAAACTGCAAAAAGAAAACTGTGTAAGTGTGTGAAAAATTACCATTGTGCTTACTGACTGTTACTCTAAATGGGAGACTATCAAGCCCTACACAAGCCTCCTAATGGAAGGAACAAGTTCCTTCATAATTCAGAATCCAATTCTGTGGACAGGGAAGCAAGGATCTGGTAAAGCACATTTCAAACCCATACTCCAGATAACCAGTTGTTCAAGTGCTCAATCATTTACCCATTAAGCTCAAAGCTGACTCTAAAGCCAGCAGGCAAGCATGGAAGGTGAGCCCCAGAATTGTTGGTTTATACCTTTGTTCACAAACCAGTGATATCAACAACGCTATTCTACAAAGATTCTTTGTCATACGTGAATTCATCAATTCAAAAATCAAATCTTTGTTCACATTTCATGAGCAATTTCTCATGTAACACCTAAATTTGCAAAAATAATAAAAATGATATGTGGTATTTGGAATTTGTTTCTAACAGAAGAAGAGTGAGAGTTTCTTCGGGTGTATGTTGTAGGCCCACAAGATCCGAGAACATCTGAGGTTGAGCTCAATCTCAGTGGGAATGGCCAGAGGCAATGAAAGATCTTTGTATAGCTCATATGCAACAGTTTCATACATTTTGTATTACAATAGATAAGTTCCTAATTTAAAACAATCTGTCATTTTAAGAGCTTTAAGTTGATCAAACACTGAATTTTCAGAGAAATAATAGCCCAATTATTTGGATATAATTAAAATATGTGCCAAGATATTTCTAAAAGTTTGATAGGTAATCAAATAAATGATTAAGGAAATCACTAGTATTTTTATATCATTTCAATCCATGAAACATATTAAATGTCACCAAGAATTTAAATCTGCAGGCTTTACACATGTTATTAATGACTTTTGTCATTCACAATATTAGAGGGATGTTATTAAAACTTGAATTATAAAGTATTGAAGATAAAGACTTTCTTTATAAGCAAACTTCACAAAGAACTTCAAAGTTTTAGAATGATATATGGAACTATTGGCTAATGATATGTCATATGTAAAATATTTGGTAAGATTTGCATCATGATTCTTAACACTACTTGAAGCTAAAGCTGTGCTCTCTACATAATCAATGGTGGACAAGCGGAATTTGGAGAACAATATACAAAGAAGCTCATTCAAGGGAAGATAGATATCATTGTTGACCGTCATTGGCCCCTATAAGCTCATAGAGAATGCCACTATTAGGAGGAGGTGTGGGCTTGTTGAAGTAGGTGTGGCCTTGTTGGAGGAGTATATCACTGTAGAGGTGGGCTTTGAGGTCTCCCTTGCTCAAGCTTCCCTTAGTGTGACTTTTAGATCATTTCCTGTTGTCTGCAAGATATAGAACTCTTAGCTACATTGCTAGTTCCAGGTCTGCCTGCATGCCACCATGCTCCCTGACATGATAATAATGGACTGAACCTCTGGACTGTAAACGAGCCACCCCAATGAAATACTTTCCATTATAAGAATTGCCTTGGTCATGGTGTCTCTTCACAGTAATAAAAACTTTAACTAAGAAAAAAAAAAAAAGATATCATTGTTGCCTGCTAGTCATGAGCCTTTCTATAATTAATGTGAATTAGTTAAAACAATGATTCCTTATAACTGACACTTTTACACTCACAAACAAATTCCAAATACTTTATGAGTGGAGAGAAATTGTACTAATGACAGAATGTTTCACTGAACTGTGCTGCTCCTGAGCTATTCTGAAACAATCAAAGTGAGCCAAAGTAGATGGTTTACTTCTGAAGCGCTTCTTCTCAAACAACCTTAAGAACATTTAGAATACAATGGCAGGTGATAAGTGGGCAGGCCTGTGTTCATAAAGAGCACTGAAAACATTACAGAGCTATTCTCATGTCTTGCTTTTAAGAACTCTGCTCTGGCCGGGCGGGGGTGGCGCACACCTTTAATCCCAGCACTCGGGAGGCAGAGGCAGGCGGATCTCTGTGAGTTCGAGGCCAGCCTGGTCTACAAGAGCTAGTTCCAGGACAGGAACCAAAAAACTATGGAGAAACCCTGTCTCGGGGCTGGAGAGATGGCTCAGTGGTTTAGAGCATTGCCTGCTCTTCCAAAGGTCATGAGTTAAATTCCCAGCTACCACATGGTGGCTCACAACCATCTGTAAAGAGTCTGCTGCCCTCTTCTGGTCTGCAGACATACACACAGATAGAATATTGTATACATAATAAATAAATAAATATTTAGGGCTGGAGGGATGGCTCAGTGGTTAAGAGCATTGCCTGTTCTTCCAAAGGTCCTGAGTTCAATTCCCAGCAACCACATGGTGGCTCACAGCCATCTGTAATGGGTCTGGTGCCCTCTTCTGGCCAACTGGCATAAACACACACACAGAATATTGTATACATAATAAATAAATATTTCAAAAAAAAAAAAAAGAGAGAAACCCTGTCTCAAATATCAAAAAAAAAAAAGAACTCTGTTTTGAGATACAGGAGTGGCTGTCTTGGAGACAAAGGTTAACAGGTCATTTGCCACTCAGAATCACATGAAGAGCATCTGTATCCCATTCCCAGGAACAAATGTATAAAACTGTTTTTATTTTTGTTTTGTTTTGTTGTGTGGTGTTTTGCTTTCATCCAGTAGTAGGCTTGCTTTGAAACACAGGGAATCTATTGTCATAAAAAAGGAAAGAGTTCTAGTTTTCAAGACAGGATTTCCCTGTGTAGTCTTAGCTGTCCTGGAACTCAGTCTATAGACCTGGCTGGCCTTGAACTCAGAAATCTGCCTTCCTTTGCCTCCCAAATGCCACCACTACCCACCTTCCCCCCACAACTGCTGCTTGAAAAGAGTAAAATAAAACATATTAGTTTGAAAACTGAAGAAAAATTAACCTGCATAAGGAAGTGACTCATGGCCACATTTAATGAAAAAATAAATTATGCGACCTAACGGAGACAAAGTCATTTATAGATCTAAATAATTTTGTATTTACATGATGAAATTATTTCAAAACTTTAAAAATGAGTGAAATAAGCCGGGCGGTGGTGGCGCACGCCTTTAATCCCAGCACTCGGGAGGCAGAGGCAGGCGAATCTCTGTGAGTTCGAGACCAGCCTGGTCTACAGAGCTAGTTCCAGGACAGGCTCCAAAGCCACAGAGAAACCCTGTCTCGAAAAACCAAAAAAAAAAAAAAAAAAAAAAATGAGTGAAATAGGGTAAATCAGATAGTTTACTAGCAAAGGCGCATTCTGTCAAGTGTGACAACCTGAGTTCAGTTCCTGAGGCCCACAGAGAATAAAAAAGAGAGCTGAATCCAGCAAATTACCCTTTGACTTCCAAATGCATGCTATGCATTGTGTGCCCAACAGGCACAATAAATAAAGAAATGTAATAATTTTAATGACTGGAATATAACAGAATATGGAGTTGTGTTTATGAATTGACAGTTGATATTTAAAGTCACTAGCTGTCTTGAAATTAAAGATAACAGTTAAATCTAATTTGTCTACTTATAGAGCTCAAATTATCCAAATTAAAGACTAATATTTGCTTTCATTATATTCTTACGCATGAAAACAACCTATCTGAATTATCTGTTTAGTTAAAAATACATCATCATAAAGTAGCATTAAATTATCTATTTAATGATGAGATTATTTTTGTCTTTAACAGTGTAAGTGTTTCCAACTAAATTGTGACATAAGTAAAAACTGCTCTTGTGTGTGTGTGTGCGCGTGCGTGTGTATGTGGGGGGGGCGGAGAGAAAGAGGGAGAGTGAGGGAGAGAGAAAGAGAGAGAGAGGGAGAGAGAGAATATGTGCATGTGTTTGAGTTTGAATGTATGAGTGTGGGAAGATGTGTACATGTTATTTGAGGACATGCTATTTTCTTTCCCTTCCATTTTTGTTCAACACCGACTTGTTCTCCTTATTTTCTTGCCGAATCCAGACACTCCATTGTTCTCTCTCAGTTTCCACCCAGAAGCACAGAAAGTTACTTCAACAATCTTAGTGTGAAAAACCAAATTCTGACCCACTCAGATTCTGATCCACTTCTTCACACTGACTATAATTAGGATGCATATATAATTATGATTCATATATAAATATAATGCATTTTCATGATTTTAGCTAATTGCATCTGGTCTGTAAAGTCATTCAATTCAATATTCAAATTATTCACTGAAATAGACCAAAGAAAATACGTAAGGGAGAAAAAAAAAAAAACAAGAAACAACAACAACAACAAAAAAAAACCATTAAATTTGCTAGAGGAGAGATTGTGGTATGTGTTAAATGTGTATTTGTAAGAAAACAAACTCTTTACGTCTGTCTTCCAGTTCCCTTAAGTGGTAAGACTCATTGCCCAGGACAGTTAGAAGTTTACATGGTATCAGTAGGAGGTGTCTTGCCTTAGTTAAGATACGATTTATGGTGAACTTGACAGCAAAATAAATGCCCAAAGGGGACTGTCTGGAAGTAATGGTGCTGCTATTTTCTCACAATGAGGTATAGGTGGGAGGAGGTGAGACATTTGGTAGCTCCCCATAATTTCTTTTCATTCTTTCCTGTTTATGGTTAGTCAAAAAAAAAGAAAAAAAAAGTCACAAGCAAGAAAGGAAAACAAAAACAAAGAATGCTAAATTATTCCTAAGCTAAAATTTGACTTCCAAAACAGCTATTTCTATCATTCTCCTGGACTTATACCGAATTCAAATTTTTCTAGGAAGCTTGGGACAAAGGTTTTTCTCCATGCCCCACCACTGCCACGTAAATGTTTTATTTTGCTAGTGCCTCGGTTAATTCAGTAAAACAAATTTGGCTTGAATCGTAGGTATGAAATCTCCAAGCTTAAAACTCTAATAATAGCCTGAAAACAGTGTAATTTATACCTCACAGGTTAAGTTGTGATTAATTCTGTATTTCACTGTGGTTATCCTGCATGTGCAAATATGCCCAGGAGAGCCATGCTTTCCCTGAACTTGAGCACTTAACTTTCCCCCACATGGAGATAATGAAAGGTTGTGCATTCCAGACTGTCCGTTACAGTCACTACTCTAATTTTGTCGGGAGCATACAAAATGCAGTCATTTTATGTAATAGATTTTTTAAAAATTAGGCCATTGCCTTCGAGGCGAAGCCATACCTGTTAACAAAAAGAATGAGAAGGGAATAACCTCTGTCATTTCCTTTCAAATGGTGTCATGTAAAGTGAACACCCGAGAACACGTTCTAGCACATCCTGAAGGAGACAATAAAACATGGCAAAGCAGAAAAAGGATTAAAATCATAAGGAAAGTCTACACCAGTTCAGTTGCAGGTGTGCATCTTTGGATGTGCCAGTTCTTTTCTTTGGGAGTCTGGCTGTGTAATAAACACTTCTAAGAAGTCCCTGGCTATCGAATCCATGGATTATCAACACAGGCAATTCTCAGCAGTACTGCTCTTCAGCTCTGAATGATGTCAGTGATTGAGGAAGACAATCCCATGAAAACCCATTTTAACAACTTCCTGGGAAGTTGAACCCTGAAGCAGGAGTCTTAGGGTTTCCATCCAACCCAGCACTAATCCAGATGATGGCTCTGTGAACTTGTGCCGTTCCCACACCAGTCAGTCTCCAGCTTTTTGGGTACGTGCCTCGAGGGAACAATGTGGAAGCTGAAGAACTTTTCATGGCACGGCCCTGTGACGTCCATAGCACAGCCTAGCCTCAGCTGTGGCCAATTCACAATGGGGGAACACAGTGCACCTAACCATGCGTGGCCATTCAGTAGGAGGGAGTAGATTAGGCATTTTGGAAGCTGCAATCTGCTGGTGTGAAAAATAATCAGGTCAGAACAGATCTTTGTCGAGCTGCTGTCAGATCAGAAATTCAGAAAGTCCCCAGTCAAAGGAAACATGATTTTTGTTCAAGAGTCCTGAGACGGCTCATGTACTATTAATATTCTGGGATTGTGGAGGACTTCAGAGAGTGAGTATCATTGGATGTGCATTTAAATCTGCAAACAGCACTTTTCTGTATCTAAGAGTATCTGTGATTGCAAATGCAAGACTATTTTCAAAGTGCACAATTTCCAGGACATAGGGCAGGTTGATTGTTCTGTTCCATTTAGTCTTTCTGTTCAACAACATAATTATTATCATGGCTCATTTACATTTGGAACACCAGATGTGAGAGCATGAGCTGTTAACACATTACTACCACTAGGACTTTTTAAGGTCTTATTATAGTGTTATATTATTAATCCATGTCATAATAATAAAGCGAGCCCATCTTCTGCTTAATGATATATCTAATATTAACCAGGTAGTAGTTTAAAAAATGAATTTTTTTTAAAATTTGCTAAATTTTGTTAATAAACAAAGTAAAATTGCTTGAAAATTTAGAAGACACTACGGATCACTTACAGTGAACACATTGGAGTGGGATGTAGGAACTCTCTAAGGCCCAGTGTAAGGAAATATGCAAATATGTGCACACACATTCAAATGATACATCCTGACTTCAAGAGTTAAGTTTGCCTTGGTACATTATGAGTTATTTCAATATTATTGTTACCAGTCATTGGCAAAGTGCGTTTCTACAAGCAAAATGGTTTAAGAGCTCTTTCTGCAAGTGAATGGCTTTACAGTATGGTGAGTTCATTAAGCAAAGCATGCCTACCAGCTGGTCCTCATTCTTTTAATGGACAGATTGAAAGCCAAAACCCAGATGCAAAAGGCTAAAACACAAAGTCACAGCTCTTACCAATGCCTAACTTGTAACTGAGTAGCTAATGTGAGGAACACCTCAAATGCCTTATTGCTACTCTATTGTAACTTAGCTGCTCACCTGACAAAGGAATACCTCAAATGTTATCGGGACTATGTCACTTCACAAAAGGAAAATGAAACAAACACAGCAGAAATTTCCAACTAATTCCACAAACTCTCCAAATCCAGCTAAAATATGCAAACACACTTTTTATTGTGAATGGTGTTTTAAATGGTCCTGATGTGTCTCTTTGGAAAGAAACATTCATCTCTGACCTGAATGTACACTAAATCTTTGTCTACACTGTCATCACTTCCATACATTACTTTCCCTGTAACTCTCCATAGATATTATAGAATGGAAGAAACTACAGCAATGAAAGCAAACTTTAATTTTCAAAGCTGGAAAATTAATGTTCAAAAATTCTTCAGGTGGTCATCACACTATGCAAGGATTCTCAACAAGCTCACCATAATTTCTAAGGCATTTTGAAATGTAATTTCATTTTTAAATCCCATACAAAACATTTTTCTAACCTCAAGAGCAATTTAAATCCTATTTGAGGAGATTTCTCTTAAAGAAATTAGATTTTGGGTTTTCCAAGTTGATCAAAGAAAAAAATCCTTATTTAGAGAAGAAATTTTAAAACTTGTTAAATTCACTCTTGTTCATTAAACTTAGTAGTTTTTATGTCCAATATGTTGCTATTATGGCCATCGTTATACAAAGAGTCTTGGGGCAGTAACTGCTAAGTCAAGTAGAATTAACTGGTGCTTCTGTGTGGACACACATTTCCAGTACTCACAAGGGAACAGATAAAAGTGTATGGAGACTTTCTGTCGTTCTGAACAGGAAAGGTTTCTATAGCCACTGAACAGAACACCTCAAACTTGAGTGACAGGAAATGAACAGATTAAAATGTGAGCCTTTCTAATGGGTGATGCTTCTTTCTATATTATGTGTGGATAATTTTGTCCTACGACTACATCAGATCTTTTTTTTTTTAAACAGACTTCAGCTCTCAGAGAAGCTTCAAGTTTACAGCAAGCACAGAAATTAAGATTTCCTGAAGACCCCAATGTACATAAGCTTTACTCACTACACGATTAAGCACAAAAGCAGTGCATTTGTTAAAACTGATAACTGTGTACGTAACAGCCACCAAGTAAATCGTGAGCAGTGCATACTTTACATCCCAGTTCCCCATTGGAATTACTCATTCTCTGGGTTTTGACAGCTGGACAATGGCAAGTATTCATTTTAGACTCAAACAAAAAAGCTTCCCAACCCTATACCTGCCAGTCCTCCACCTATTCATCCCTCCAGGTCATCACCTTTGTCCTCTTCCCACAACTCGGATGCCTTTATTGTATACATATGAACCTACTTTCATGATATCATGCACAACAAACTTTTTAAAATTTTAGTTACAAGCACTTAATAGGTAGTTTTATCAACAAGGTGGTGTGATGAACTGGTATTTTTCAAAAAAAAAAAGAAAGTATACATCATGTTTTTTAATGAAAAGAATTTAAGAGAAAGGAGTGTTAAAAAAATTAGAAGACTTAAACACTTACATCCGAACTGACAAAATAAAGTTTAAATAGCTCTTAAAAGGAAATTTGTAGTTAACAGCTGCTTATAATATGAAAAAAAGTTATTGTTACTCCAGACTTTCCATTGATTAGTAACAAACCTTTCACGTCAAATACTTTCTAAATTTGCTTTTCTCTGCCATGTCAGAAAAATCCTTCAATATTAGCTGTCAGCTTCTCTGACCACTTTAAAGACTTTTTTCAGAATCTGCAAGAGTCTTCATAGAGTAACTAAGACAACACAGATAACTCTCACATGGAAAGTTACTTAAGAAAAGTGAAGAAATTACTCACGGCGGTCTATTGTTGCTTGGGAATATGGAGATGTGTGACAATAGAATTGCTAGTGTGGATCATGTTTTCATTGGCACCAAGTCAGGCTAAGCGTTGCTGAGTTAGCATTAAATATCTTATATTGAGTTCCAGCGTTGAGCATTAAATATCTTATATTGAGTTCCAGCGTTGAGCATTAAATATCTTATATTGAGTTCCAGCGTTGAGCATTAAATATCTTATATTGAGTTTCAGCGTTGTCTCCAGAGTCTCTGATCAGTTACATAACCAAAAGGCAACTGCAAAGTACCCTACAACTATCACCAATTCTTCATGTTTGCACAGCCTGTGAGAACTTCCATGATGGTGGGCTGCCTCCCATTGCTCACAGTGGCTGAATCATTTTGTCATCAAAAACAACATAAATGAAAAAACGAAACTGGTTTCATCAGTTTAGAGATTTTCTTCATTTACGTGTTTATCTTTTTATTTTGCTGAATTCTAGCAGAAAGGTAATAGATATGATTTAAGTAGAGAAAGGATTGGATGAAACGAAAGCTATAAACTGTAATGTGGTTGTCAGAATATAAGAAATCCGGAGGGATTGCTTAAGGGTTATGAATCTCTGTCTATGGAGTAAACAGTCAAGACAAGAATAATACCCTGTGTGGTTAGCAGTCTGTTTCTCTTCCAGCTCGTCAGCTGCTCAAATTCCATAGCTGATAACAAGAGCCAGTACCCTACAGACTATTGTAAGGGCCATCTATTTCCTTAGCCAATCGCTGTTACTATGTATGTGCGTAGAATCAGACCTAAACTGTCCGTGTCAGTTACTACGCTCTGTTCATCGGGGGAATTCTCAGGGTGAGATCCTAGTACCTCTGCTGCTTTGCTTGTAAACAAGACATTAAGAGAATGAAGAAACTGATATTTTTTTTTTTTTTTGGATTTTTCAAGACAGGGTTTCTCCGTGGCTTTTGGTTCCTGTCCTGGAACTAGCTCTTCTAGACCAGGCTGGCCTGGAACTGACAGAGATCCGCCTGCCTCTGCCTCCCGAGTGCTGGGATTAAAGGCATGCGCCACCACCGCCCGGCCTGATATCATATTTTAATTCAATTTCTAAGCATATTTGAAAAGTTATTAAATACTAGATAGGAGTGTTCACACTTTTTATTTTCTTTCCTCCCACCAATAGGGAATAGAAATACTAAGATTTTTCAGGTGTTTCTATTCAAAACCACATTTAAAGTGTTTTTATTACTATAATTTTTTCAAATATACTGTAATATATTAGTGGTAAAGCAGTTGATACATAGAGTTAAACTGTCTCATCTTTTAATTAGAGACACAGTAAAAGGATACTAATGAGTATATTTGCATACTCAATTATTTGTAATGTTCATATAAATCCTATTAACTCAAAATAATGATTAAATAAAAATGTAGACACCTTTCAGCCAAATCATCATTAAATGTAATTAAAATGAGCTGGTGACGTAAGAATGAATGCGACAACCATCACCTCCTATCGCAGACCCAGTCCACATGTGAATAAACATTCATCTGAAATTATTTTAGTAACCTTATGAGACATTTGGAAAATTATGAAACAGAAACAAATAAAACATCCACTCATATTGTTCTATATTGTCCATAACTATTTATATTTGACACATTAATATTCTGCTATTTAAAAAAATATGAATTAATTTTCACTGATATCGCTTTATCTTGTTTCTGTCAAATACCACTCTAGCATAACCCTTTTCTATGCTTTGATAAAGAATCTATAAATGCTATTTTTAATACAAAGAAATATATTATTAAAAAGAAATGTATGCTGGACAGTGCTGGTGCACTCTTTTAATCCAGTGGTCTACAGAGTGAGTTTCAGGACAATTAGAGATACACAGAGAAAACATGTCTCAAAAAGAAAAATAAAATAAACAAAAAAGAAAGCTATACAGTTTATAATGATTACATTTTTATTTTAAAATTGTGTGTGTGGCAGGGGAAAGAGAGGTGCAAAGAGGTATCAGTGGTGACCTGGGGGTTTTGAATCCTATGGATAGGAGCTGGAGTCACAGGTTTCTCAATCTTCCCAAACAGTACCACTTGGTGGGGCAAAGTTGTGAAGTGACCACGGAGAGGTGTGGAACAAAGATGGTAACTGGTAAGAATCTGTAGTGTTCTGTACAATAACTAGTAAAGAACTCAGTGCTGACATGAGCCACATAAGTGAGCTTGGAACCAGGTCTTCCTTAATCGAGCCTGCTCTTCAGATAGCACACATAGACTTGAGAAGTGAAAACCCTATCTAAACTGACCCTCGCAATCTACCGATAATGTTTCTTCTTTAAGAATATTAAGTTTGCATCCAAACAGGCTAGGCTCCCACAAAGCCAGTTCATGTATTAGGATTGAAACCTAGTGCCATTGTCCTTGGCTTCTCATCAGCCTTCATTGTCCACCATGTTCAGAGAGTCCGGTTTCATGCCATGCTTATTCAGTCCCAGCCCAGCTGGCCTTGGTGAGCTCCCAATAAATCAGTTCCACTGTCACAGTGGGTGGGTGCACCCCTCATGGTCCTGACTTCCTTGTTCATGTTCTTCCTGGACCTAGATAGAAGTGGGAGGACCTTGGACTTCCCGCAGGGCAGGGAATTTGGACTGCTCTTCAGTATGGAGAGGGAGGAGGAATGGAGTGGGGGGAGGGGGAGAGGAGTGAGGAGAGGAGGAGGGGAGTGGGGGGAGGGGGCAATGTGTGGGAGGAGGGGGAGGGAAATGGGAAACGGGGAGGAGGCAGAAATTTTAATTTAAAAAGAATAAAATAAATAAATAAAAATAAATTAAAAAAAAACATAAACATCAGAATCATGTGGTTTAGAAAAGGGTACTAGAGAGTTAAAAGGCATCCAAAAATAAAGTCTATGAGTCCAAAAAGAAAAAAGAATACTAATGCACATGTATTGGAGACCATGAGCGATTGCTTCTCTTCCTCCTCTGTAGTGACTGTAATGATGAACTCTCCAGGACACTTTTGGTGTAGCTGTGCCATTTCCCTTCTGTCCCTGTTTCTGAGAGAGCCCTAAAGTTTACGGTCACCATTTCTCCATATTCTGAGCCCTGCAGCTGCCTCCCAGGGTTTAAATTTGTGGGTGACACTAAGTTCTGAAAGCTGCAAACTTACTTCATTCATTTTTCTATGCTTCATTTTTCTTTCCTTTTACCCTGTTTTTTTTTTTTTTTTTTTTTTTTTTTTTTTTTTTTTTGTGTGTGTGTGTGTGTGTGTGTGTGTGTGTGTTTGCTTTGCAAACTGAACTTGAGTATTTGCATATACTGGACAACAGTCCCAACCTAAAATTCTTGCTTTACATAAATCTCAGGAACAAAATTCTAATTATCAACTCAGAATTTAGATTTTTAATCTGGACCTCACCAAATCACTCTCCCCTTCTCAGTCTTCTTCCTAAGCCTATCTAAAGTAAACATACCTGCTTTCCTAAAACACTATTATGACAATATAAATGACAATATAAAATACATTGATTGCCATGTAATGTAGTAACAATCGCTCAATATATAATTTGTTCAGTGTGGTGTATTTTAATTTCTTCTTCTTTCAAACCTCTTTCTTCCTAATTTCTGGTTGGTACTCATGTCCATTTCTAAGATTTTCAGATTCAGCTAAGACCTCATTCTAAACACTCACGCATACACACAATATATAGAATTAATTGGCTCTTTTTCTCCACTTTTAACTCTCAGAAGGATCCATTTATTTCCTAGTGCCCCTTGAGAACAATAAGGCCAAATGATAATATAAAGTTGAAGCGAGACCCAAAGCTTTTGGCCAGTCAGAAAGTCAATTAAGTAATTTCTCCTTTTCCCCATTAACTAGAGCACTTTTTACTTGATACAAAACTAATAGCCAAAAGTCTCAGAAGCCAAATTACAGCTTTTATTTTTTTCTTAAACAAAAAGATGTCAAAAAGACAAATGGACTAATAAGTTCTTTGTTTTCTTAAACTGGATAGAAGAAAAGACAGTCAAATATGTCCTTGGTTTACTTAAATAGGTTGCCGAAAATTTCTGAAAGCTGAAGCTACAAGAAACAATGCTTAAATTGCCAGTGTCACTCTAAAAGGAGATTTCCAAGTACCACTTGACAACTTGACATGTCTATGTAAGCAGGACAGGGATACTGCAAAGACACTGGTGATGTCAGTGTATTGTGTAGGTGACAGTAATTTGTAAAACAAGGCAATGATGGTCTTTAACCCCAGCACTTGGAAGACAGAGACAGGCAGATCTCTGTGAGTTCGAGGCCAGCCTGATCTATAAGAGCTAGTTCCAGGACAGGCTCCAAAGCTACAGCCAAATCCTGTCTCTAAAAATAAAAACAAAATAACAAACAAACAAACAAAATGCTTTGTTCACATTTCTGTAGTGGTGCTCAAATCAAAAATACGGCAGAAGATGAGGATACAGCTGCTCATTTGAATAGGTTTACTGTCTTAGAGTTTCTATTGCTGCAAGGAAAAACGTGGGCAAAGAGAAAGTTAAAAAGGAATGGGTTTATTCAGTTTACATTTCCACATTGCTGTTCATCAGGATAGGAACTGATAGGAAGGAGTCAAACAGGGCAGGAACCTGGGGGCAGGAGCTGATGCAGAGGCCATGGAGGGGTGATGCTTACTGGCTTTCTGCCCATGGCTTGCTCAGCCTGCTTTCTTATAGAATCCAGGACCACTAGCCCAGAGACGGCATCAACAACCATGGACTAAGCCTTTGTGCACTGATCACTAACTGAGAAAATGACGTACAGCTGGATCTTATTTCCTCAACTGAAGCTCCTTGCTCTCTGATGACTCCAGCTTGTGTCAACTTAACACACAAAGTCAGCCAGTACACTAAGAAAGCATGTCAACCTCCCAGCTCCTGTTAATGATCCACTGTGAATTAGGATAACCAGGACTTTCTTGTCCAGAGCTTAGCTTTGATAAGAAGGTAAAGAAGCATCAGGGACCAGATGTGAGTATAGATTTGCAGACGAGACCCTTCATTCAACAGCTTATGTGAAAAATAACAGTACACTGTAATCCAGGCAAGGAATAAAGACAGGACTGGAACTCTGATCATATGGACTTTCTGTGAACCAGCCAAAGTTGTTCATGAGATGTTGGGAATTTCTATGGGTGTTCACAGACTATCTAGTGTTCAGTATCATTCAACCAGTGATAAAGAAGTCAATAGGGATCCCAATTAAGTCAAAGTTTTTAGGTAGTCCCGATTGTGCATTTCTGAGATTTTTTTTTTTTTTTTTTTTTTTTTTTTTTTTTTTTTTTTTTAGTTTACCACCATTGAAAGAGTAAAGACACCTAATGAATGCTGATTTTTTTCAAGTTTTGGAGTTTAGAAATAAAATATCCTGATATATTTCTAGTTACTTGTCTATCTTACAATATTTTTATTATGTTCATGGCATTTTCTTTTGGATAGAAATAATGAGGTTTCTTTCTTATAATAGTGTTCTATACCTTGAAGGACTTCCTGCATTTTACCTTCTGCTAACTGCTCACATGTCTTAGAAATACTTTCTGAAGCAAGTTTTGAATTACAACACAAACAGTTTTGCTTCCCAGCCATAAGAACACAAAGAAGTAGATCTACTCTAAAACTTTACTTTGTAGCCAAGAAAATGACTTTCTTAAAATTGAAAAAAATGTCCCAAAGCAACAGTATTATAGTTATTAAGACATTGCTGTTACTGACATGAGAAAAATTCTTTTTATAAATCTTCTGAGACTTTGATTGGTGACAAAGTGTTTACTAGAAAAGTATTTGTGAGTTAATTCCTTTATAGACATAATAGAAAACTATAATACACAGACAGTGAGAGCTTTTCTCTTGAGAGGCATCTGCCTGTTCAGTTATTAAATGTGTTTTAAAAATCACATGACTCAGTATATAAATCAAATTGAGACATGATTTTCAACAGGCACAATTTGCAGAAATATGATGTGATATCATTAAATAATACTTGCAGTAGTCTAAATAAGATTTTTCAGTGGTTACAAATATAAAATGGTATAGGAAAACAGAAGCAGAATATTCCACTCCTGTGCAGGTCCTTGGCTTGTCATTCTTCAATTCCATTACCTGAGGTACTAGAAAAAACTACGTGATATCATCAAGTGCTTCTCTTTGTCTAGTAACAAAATATTGCATATGTAAATGTGGAAAGACTAAGAAGGCAGTTTGCATGTATATACGAAGCACTCACAGCATAAAGGCTGAGGTTATTTCCGTGCAAAGTATCCTTTTTGTTTTCTTAAACAGACTTCCTTGGCTCTGAGAAAACTGGTCAAAAACAAGAAAGTCTTATAAAGTCACCTCCAACTATAGGCATCTCCCATCAGAGTGTCATATTGGTCCTTTTGATGAACTAGCCTTTGCCTATCCATAGTTATATTAGCATTCATTCCCACACTGAACAGAGTATGGGTGGGACAAATATGTACAGTAGGTCTCTGCTATCCATGGGTTATGTATCATGCCCCCCCAGTGCCAGTATAAGATGCTTAGTAGAATCATGTCATATATTAGCACCTGGCAAAGCAGAAAACAGTGTTCTGAATAGAGGCAACTATAAAATGATTAATGGTTTAGTGCTCAGGGTCTGAGATGGGTAAAAATAGGACATGTGGGTATTTCCTCACGCTGTTCTGCCACAGTACAATTTAAATGTATGAATTAGTATATCTGGAAATTTTTATGCAGTATTTTCACACTAGGATTGACTATGGATGACCACAAAAGTGGCCACCATGGGTGAGAAGGTTCTCTTTCACATAAGTCCTCCCCTAGGCTGTTACTGTTGCAGTAGTACAGAATATGACTTTACACAAAGGCATTAAATTATTTCTCTCCCAATGAGTGCCAGACATGGACATCCAAACAATGGCCTGTATTCCTTATTTATCATTAGCAAACTGTGAAGTTCTATATCTAGTAGATAATAATCAATACTTGTTGAACTAAATAGGATATTAGAAATTTGAACAAAAGAGATAAAAGATTATTAAAAAGAATATAGTCTTGGAAATTTTAACCAATTCTTCTTTCTTTGAGTAGAATGTCATTGTTTGATTATTTTGAAAACCTTGTAAATACTCCCAAAGGGATGGGAGCTGAATAGATCACAACTTACTGAGGATTGCAAAATGGGTGGAGGAAAAGATTTTGTTTGAAGTCTTTTCTCCTTACTAAAATATATCTTTTAAAGCATCAAATGCCATGCTCATTTCATCAGGAGGAACACCACCCAGCAGGCAGATTTTCTATGTTCATTTTTCTTTTTCCCCGTGTGGAATGGGACCTTTCCAGTGAAGAGATAAAAAACTGCTTTCAACATTTTAAATCTAGCCACAGGGCTTTCGTTCTTCACTGGCTAGTCTCCAGAAGAGTTTCATCTGTTGGAAAACAGTTTTTTCACTGAAGCAAGCTTTATTCTTTTAAACCTAATGCCAGCACAAATTGGATCTACCAACCCTTATGAGAAGTATAGGTTCTTATCAACATATTCCTGTAAATTATGGGCCATGTAACAACATCCATGAGTTGCTCTAACTATCAAACTATGCTCTTCTCCTTTATCAGTGACGAGAGTCATCTGAGAGGGAAAAGTAGGGACCATATTGTTCCTTTAGTGATTTGATCATTTATGTCACTTTTCTGAGTTTTTATGTATATCAGCTCTAAGCACTTCTCCTTAGAGAAAAAGAAAATTAGGACAGTACACATTGATTTGACAAAACTGTATCACAACTGAGTAACATCAGCAAAGGATCCTAAAATGCCCCAACAGATGTTACACTCTTTTTATTGTACATGATACCTAACAATTTTTACAATTCATCTATAACTTTCATTAACCTATTAATATACAGTGATTTTTGTCTGGCATCACTGCTCCAGAACTCTAATGCAGAACATGTAGGATGGAAACATGCATGACACTCAGTGTCTGAGTTCCGTGTTCCTTGCATCTAATGTCTGAAAAAATCTGTAGGAAATTAGAGGAAATGGTCATTAAGGTCCTGAGATGAGTGTCAGTAATGGATAAAGAGATAGACTAGCTGCAGGGAGAACACTGGGAAAACTTATAACTGGGTAAACGTGTAAAGAGAGCTTGGAGAAAATGTAGATAGATTGACAAGCCAAACATTATTTGTTTTCTCTCGCTATGTGGAATAATCCAATTATTTTTATTTCTTCCATCCCGAAGCAAATTCTCTACACAACATTAAAAGCATGCATATTGTCTTTAATGACATGATAAATCAAGCAATGGGACCCATTCTAACTCTAATATATCTTCAAATGCAGTGAGCTGAAGGAGACCGCACAGTACATGGGAGCACAGAAGTCTTGTGAAATTGTTGGAGCCCATAATACTCTCACCAACACCATCATCTCATTACCATGTCTGATAGTTGTTGAAGCACTGTATGCCAGTCTCAAGGTTGGCATTTCAGGATTGTGTGCAGATGGTAATGTTCCCAATCTTTAAGTATCTGCTTCAGAGATTGATAATGAGGTGGGTGTAATGTTTATCTTCACCAGAAAAATCATCCCCAGTCAATTTCTGATGCCCCATGTCATAAAGAAATACCTACTATCCTATGCAAATAGCTGTCTAGAAACACACTATCAGGAAAGAAAGTACAAATATTTTCTATTCATTTTATATGCCATAACTCATATGTTCTTTATTGAATGTGATTATAGACTCTGAGCATCACGTGTATCGAGTATTGTGTCAAATGTGTGAGTATACTCTCTAGATGTTTCTGCATATTTCACAAATAAGGAAGTTAAGACTAAAATAAACAAATAAATACTTGCTGAAACCAAAGAGCTCACAAATGATTTGAGTGGGCACTGAAATTCAAGTTCTCTTCTGCTATACTTGGGCTCATCTCAATGGTGGTTGACTATATCTTCATTTTCCACTCCCTAGTTTCGAAGCAGGTGTTGCCTTGTTACCTTCTCCTGACAGGAGAGATAATAGGTTATGCCTTTACACTGTATCTATGTGATAAGCCTAAATATTTTCTTATTTAGAAGAAGCAGGGTATATAAAATATTTTTTTTCTGGAATTCTACACTAAGCATTCAGCTTCTTCTTCAAGTATATCTTGGTTAATGCAAAGACTCATTGTCTTAGAGTTTCTATTGCTGTGATGAGACACCATTACAACTCTTATAAAGAAAATGTTTAATTGGGGTGGCTTACAGTTTCAGAGGTTTAGTCCATTATTATCATGGAGGGACATGGCAGCAGGCAGATAGACATGGTGCTGGAGAGGTAGCTGAGAGTTCTATATCTTGATCCCCAGGCAACAGAAGAAATTGGTCCCACACTGGGCATAGCTTGAGCATAGGAGACCTCAAAGCCTGCCCCCACAGTGGCACACTTCCTCCAATGAGATCACACTTACTCCAACAAGGCAACATCTCCTAATAGTGGCACTCCCTTTGCAGGGGCCCTTGTCTTTCAAATCACCACACTCATAAGTGGTCAAACTGCCAAGTATTGTACCCACAAGTACTCAGCTGTGTCTGGATATCTATACTCACCTCTCTCTGTGAGGTTCAGGACTTCATGAAGGGTAGATGGAGAGAATCTAAGAGCTGACAGCTGAGTTATAAAATTCAGAGTGCTGGACATGGCATGGCTATTGCTCATATCAACTCACAACAACAGCAGTTACTTGCACTACATGAAATCAGTCTAGATTCAAGCACAAACTGGGAAGGGCCCCCCAGAGATCTACTTTTTGGAGAGGAACCATTAGAAGTTGATAGTTCCTAAGAGAGGGAGGGTCACTCTCCTTTAGGGATCTTGCAACTGTTAGATGCCCACATAACAATGAATGTTCACATAGCAGGAATGTATGGGCAGCACTAGAGGGGCTACTAATAATGGCAAAAATAGAGGATATAAAGTTGAGATGGTGATGTTGTTGGGAGTACTAGAAAGGGTTAAAGGGAGATAATGGTGGACATAGTCTTTTAAAATAATTGTAAAGATGTATGAAACATTTAAAGACTAAATAAGTATTTTTAAAATTCTAGTTGACATAAAATAATAATTTTATCTAAAACTAATAATTTCTGCTGATGAAAAGATACTTTAATATGAATTAAGAATATTGTATTAACAATTATTGAATTATTGAAATAAGTAGATGATTATTGCCTACAAAGAAAATTATACTTCATTATTAGATTTAACCTTTTCCAGACATAAAACCACAAAGAGTATATTTAACTGCTACAAATAATTAGTTTACTCTTGAAATTTCTTGTTATGACAAAATCAAAATATTAATATCTTTTTACTTTTAGTATTACTGCTTCATGAAAATTAATCATATATTTTCAAAGATAACTAATGAGTCTTTCAAACAATGAAATACGAAATATGAGCTAACATATTAGACCTTGTACTAAATTAAAATGAATATGTATGAAAGTCCAAATTTTCTTAGTTTTTCACTTAATGAATCATATAATAAAATTGTAAGGAAAAGTCATGTGTATAAAAATCAAGGTATATTATACAATATAAAGTAATAAATCTTCCATAAGTAATGAAGTGGTTTGATCAATAGTAGGTCAAAAATTGTAATATGCTTTTGGCAGAATTACCATAATGTTTAATAAAACATTTTTTTTGGTATTCCCTTTTGCAGAAAGCATTTTTTAAAATATCAGAAGCTTAAAGGCTGTTGAAATGGCTCAGTGATTAATAGTACTTGATTCTCTTGTAGAGGACCTGGGTTCAATTTTCAGTACCACTATACCACAGAAGTCCTGCCCCTGTGGACATTTCACGCAGGCAAGTACACACATATGTTCAGACTTATAGACATAAACCTAAAACAAGTTGACGAATCTTTTGAAAACAAACAAATATAGAACATATGTGTCTATATGGTATCAAGGATTTTGTGCAAAATAACTTATTTAAGAAAAAATGGCTTTGGTACTGTGTGTCGTGGCAAACATCATTAATCTCCGAACTCATAGCATAGATACAGGCATATTTCAATGTGTTTGAAGCCTGGTCTATGTAGTGAGCTTCAGTATAACAATAATAATAATAATAATAATAATATAAAAAAAGATACAGAAAAAAACAAAAAAGTCATCTTTGAACCATTTTTTAAAGATCTCCCAAATTTTCAAACGTCAAAAAATATTATAGCAAGGGAGTAAAAGAATGTTGTCACTAGAAGTTCATGTACTGATGAGCAAAGATAAAAAACAAAAGGATATATCATCTTGATTTTATGTGTATGAGTGTTTTGTCTATGTGTATGTACTGCACACACGTGTCTAGTTCTTATGAATGTCAGACAAGATGCCAGAGCACACGGAACTAGGGTTCCAAAAAGTGGTGAGGTGCCAGCTGGAACTGAACCTGAACCCTCTGTAGGATAAACAGGCATTCTTAACCACTGAGCCATTTGTTCAGCCCAAAGACAATTTTTAATATTTTAATAATTCTTTAATTTAATTTACATTACAAATCAGAGAGCTAGTAGCTTTTTGATATTAGATAAGTTTTTAATTACAGGAGCACTAGAATTCTCTGTGAGCATTTCAACACAAAAACATGAACACAGAAAATGTGAAACTTAAGATTAGGGGCCAACAAATTTGTTTTAATAACTTTAAAATCTGAAGTGTAAAATAAGATATGTAAGAATCAAAGAGATGAGAGAGCCACCATTAGCACTGCTGCTGCATCTGACTTTAGCAGTTACCTGTCCCCCAACTTGCTGGCTTCAATACATTCAGCCGTGTTTACCATTAATTTTCTATACCCACAGCAATTTTGTGGTCTTTGGTTGCTTTCTTCCATTGTTTGTGAAACACATTAAATTAAAGCCACTCTGCCTTCCCACACATGCTACATTAAAATGTATAGAAATTATCTTACTATTAATTATCCATTAAAAATATTTTCAATAAGGTTATACCTTAAGAATTTAATAGATTAGAATTTTTACTTGTGGTATTTTTATACTTATAAATAGATGAAAGTAAAAAAAAAAATAAGAAAACAACCAATTTTCAAACATGACATAAAATGTACTTCCAATATTACTATTTAGAAAGAGAAAATAATATACTAGATTTTTTGCAAACAAAATGTAATTAGAATAATTTGTAATAGGCTAAAAATAATCCTAATTTCACTTTCAACTTGACTATCCAAGTACAGATTGAGAGTCAAATTGCCATTGTGCTTTCTGAGTCAAGAGAGCATTATACATAAATATTACTAGAATCTACTTACCCGCATGGAAGTCTATCCCCACAGCAAAGGCAGTCCCTGATATAGGCATCAGAGCATCCATTTTGTCACTTGGTTCAAGAGGGATCCCCCGGATTCCTTCGTGAACAGAGTACATAAGAAAGGATTCTATACCTAAGTGAAGGAAAGAAAGTTCAAACTGAATATTTCACATAATGACCCTTTAATATAATTCCCAGGATAGAAATCTTTATTAGTGGATGCATTTCTTAGTCTCATCAAACTTCTCTAGCTGTGCATTTCCCATAGTTGAAATATAGATAAGCTGAGGCCCTGAGACTCTGGTGTGCACTGCAATCTCTCAGAGGGTTTCAAAGATCACAGAGTC
This sequence comes from Chionomys nivalis, assembly GCF_950005125.1. Classification (NCBI taxonomy): domain Eukaryota; kingdom Metazoa; phylum Chordata; class Mammalia; order Rodentia; family Cricetidae; genus Chionomys; species Chionomys nivalis. The sequence goes on along the minus strand of NC_080107.1, from coordinate 36,406,864 downwards.
ACATCCCAGGAGCCAAGTGGGTGAAGCTGAACGGTTCTTGGTCAGCAATGTCCTTGGTATGAGATCACTGACAGAAGCTCTGAAGTGGATCATTCCCAGAATGTCTGGCCTCATGGACAAAGGGCATTCTGTATTCTCTAAAATATAAATATATACTTGCTACTGTAAAATAATGGCTTTTGAGTTACAAAGCTATGTCATTGCGATTGTTGTAATAGACATTTATAGTTTTTAAGGTACACAGTTCATTTCTCAATTCATTTAGATTCAAATGGGCCAAGAAATAAGGTATTAAGTTTTACCCAGAATACATTTTTGAATATAATAATGACTTTCTCCTAAAATAAACACATAGATATAAGTTTACTGCCAGAGGTCCACATGCTAATGCTTGTGGATTCTACAAGATATTGGAAAATACATATATGTTTATTATTGATATATATTTATATTAATAAAATAAAATTATTTCTCTCAGTTTTATGATATATCAAATTGGGTGACAGGGATTCAACTCATCAATTTACAAGGAGGGGAGGAAGTTAGAAAGGTCAAGATACTTTAAACAGTGTCTGACAGAAAATAAGTGCCATTCATGTATTCTATTTTGAATGAAATTATTCATAATTCTGATGTATTTTCCCAAATCAAATGGAGACATCTTTTAAGGTAAAACTGAGTTCTTATCATTGGCTACCCAATATGGTTAAAGAAATGAACATTTTGTGAACTAACACACATACAGACTATGAAATTAAAAGGGAATCCGTAACCCTTAGGGTGGCACACAGTTCCCTCCCAGAAAATGCCTTTGTCCTTCAAATACGCAAATCTGGGGCTTCACTTCTTGGTGATGTTTTGTCTAAATGGTTGAAAACAATTAATAGAACTGAGTTTATCTTGTACAATAATCCCACCAAAGCAACCACAGCTCTTTACCCCAATTTTGGCCATTCAAGGTGAATATAGAAGCTACTACATTGGTTGAAGATTTATTTTTTTCAAATTGTCCAAAGTTATCTTCTGGAAATGACAAAGTCTTAGCCTGGCAAGACAGTTCAGCAGGTAAAAGTACTCGTCACCAAGGCTGAGGACCTTACTTAGTTCCATCCGCTCGATCCATATGGAGAACCCTTACCCCCTACAAGTTGTCATCTGGCGTCTATACCCATGCTGTGACGTGTGCAACACCCCAAGAAACAAACAAACAAACAAATGTAACAAAAATGAGGACATCTTAGAAGAAAGAATGATACTTCAAATATTTCCAACCCATTAAGTGCCTTTGTATGTAGCTAAGTAGCATATGTGGGGATAGCTTTATCTGAAAGTACCTATAATCAAGTCAACATTTAACTATGTGCTCAATCTGTTTCCTTAATGTGAACTCAGCACATGTTTACTAGTTTTATCTGATTTTAAGGTAACAATGTAGCCAAACTTACCAAGACTTGGACTTCCCAGATAATCAGCGATTATAAGATAAACTAAATGATCAGTTTAGTCTTAAAACTATACTCTTCTACATACCTCTAGTCCAGAATACCATGTGTGTGTATGTGTTTGTGAGTGTTGTTTTTGGTGTGACAATCATTTGTAGAAGGAGCAGTCAAAGAGGTTTAAAATAAACTTAAAAAGAACCAATATCCGGCATAAATAAATGTTAAAAAGCAACATGTGTATATAGGTTGAAAACATCCATCAGTTTGTGTTTCGACTGGTGTTCTGGGTCAGTTAGGATTAGTAAAGTAGCTCTTGCCTTATGATGCTCTTACAGATTTGTGTAAGGAAAAATATCCTCATTCCTTTCCTGTGCCATGTTTTCTGCATTGTTCAATAAATGTCTGTTAAGAACAGACAGACAGATACACACACACACACACACACACACGCATATATGCAGGCACACATGCACATGACAGACACAGACTACAGATAGATGGAATACAGGAGGAGAGATATGACTGGCAAACTCAAATTTGGTCTTGCTCTTGGTCTAAACTACTCTTAGAGGAAGATGCTGTTAAGGCTTTAACGAGTTACCCACACAACTATTGCCCTAATAACAAGACAATGTTGTACTCTTCTAATTGGTAACTAGCAGTGGCTTCCTAAAATCTGTGTGGCATGTCAGATGGATTCAGTAAGCACACCATAGTCAAATTCTTGTGAACATTTACCTTGGCATGACATGCGGTTCTTCCGGAGATAATATCCCACCGTACACATGCAAGTCCTGGTAGTTTCAGATGTAGGTAAACAAAGCTGAGAGCACCCACCATTATTTAGGTGGCAAGAATTGCTGCCTGCAGAGAAAGAAAACAAAGCAAACATCAAAAAGAAATTAATAAAGAACATAAGAGACATATAGATATGAAAAATGTAAACAAATATGTATGTTGTTTCTAAATGTAGCTGGTTTATATAGGATATGACATCTGTCTTTCAAATAACTTCAAGTGACAGATTATGATTGCATTATGCCCTCCAAAACAATTAAACAGTATCACAGGTCATATGAAAAAGAAGAAATTGGATTTTTCATGAATACTGTCATTAACATTTTAATTTCTGGCCTTTGGGATTTTGTTTGTTGAAACAGAGCTGACTAGATAATGCTCAGCTGGTCTAGAATCCATGACCCTCTTATATCAGTTTCTCAAGTGATGGCTTTGGCTTTGGAGCATGTGTCCTCATGTCCTGCTGTTAGTTACCTTAAAATCAGATAAAACTAGTAAACATGTGCTGAGTTCACATTAAGGAAACAGATTGAGCACATAGTTAAATGTTGACTTTTTGTAAGATCACACAAAAAAGGAGTATTTCCTTTCTGACTCAAAGGTAGCTTCACCTCTAAAAGGACAGGATTTATGCATGCATACATGTTTTTAAATTACTTTTAAAGCAAAGAAATTATTTTCTGCAGCCCAAAGAACATAATTCCTTCAGAATATATTTAAATTACACCCAAACAAATCATGCAATTAATTGGCATGTTAATTATTCCCATTCCTGTATGGTGACAAAAACAAATATTAGTCAGGTAAACCCACATTGATATTCTATACAGATCTTCCATTGTATTAATTAAACCTGTAGCATAAAGTTAAGTAATTTACAGTCCACCCTGTAAATTCCTTCAAATTTTTACAATTTTATTGTTCTAGGACAATTTGAATGGTATTTAATGCGGTAAAGCTCTGCAACAAAGTTCAGAAATCAGGTGACCATCACAAAGCATGCTGACAGCAGTGTATCAGCAAGACTCTATGGGAGGTTCAAAATGCCAACTAGCTTCATTATTTCTCATTTTCTGAATTCGCGGGTTTAATTGCTCAACAGAATCGGTCACTATCTCTGTCATTCTTGAGTGGGAAATATTCTTTATGTGGGAGATGAAACACATTCTCAGCTCATTTCTTTGTCCATAGCTCAGCAATATTGAAGTAACTTGAAGTTTTAAAAGAATTCCAAGTATCTGTTATATGAGCTAGGGAGGCGGCTGACTCATTCACCCTTTTTCTCAAGGTGACTTAAAGGGACAGCCAGTTCCGATCTCTGATATTTTTAACAAGAAGACAGCTACATTGACAACTGTATATACAGTCTTAACTGACCACGCATGTGCTTGATTGTATGGAAAGCATGTGGATACATGTTAACTTCATGCTAGTCCACATATAGGTGCTTATGTGATGCTTGCTTGCTTCAACTAACACCAAAGCCTGATGTCTGGGAAGATCTGGGCAAATGGTGTTTCAACACAAAGTTTAAAAGAACACTATATGAAGAGGAGAGCTGAGAGAGATGAAAAAGTACAGGAAAATAAGTCTAGGAATAGAATGAACACATGAAAGTAAGAGAATACGAGAACTTTATAATATTAGCATAATGATGGGGAAAGTAGAAAACAGCGTGGCAGCTGCATGTGGGTAGTGCAACTACAATGCTGGCAATTTATTTTATACTTATTTGTTGATATAAACAAGCCATATATTTTAACACGCTTGTAAGATAACAACATACATTTCACAGAACCTCTGTGGAGACAAAATATAGAAAATAATAATGAAATTTGTTATACTTTAATTGTTTCCATTTTCATATATAAATATGTACATGGGGGCAATTTCAGTGATTATCAAGCTGTAAGTAGAAGTCTAGATTAGCATTTTGTAGTGAGGTTGGCATTCACAAAGCACACCCTAAATGACAAGTGGAGCTGGAAAGTCCACTTGACTACAAGAACCTCAACTGTCCAGTGATCTGTGTCAAAAAAGATGAACGAGGCAGTTAGTTGTACTTTGAAATCTAAGGAGGTAATAATGTTAACACCTTAAAGAGCCTTAAATCGCTCATATTTCATTCTAATGAAGCTTTCAAGCTACCGACAGTGATTCTGTTAATGGCGTTGTCTTTCAAACAGATGCTTTTCTCAGCATTTTCCAGTGAGAATGGTGCAGTTGTGTGTTACCACTGGGTCAGACACTTTCACGGTGCATTTATCACCCAGTGGCACCTATAGAGTCAAAACGTCCAGGTAAGGGGCATGAAGCTAAGAAGAGCAGAATCAAGAGTCATTTATAAACTCATCCCCCTGAAAACTTATCAGAACCACTATCTACAAAATTGATGTGCAGTTTCACAAGAAGTATGTGTTGTTTATGTCTTAAAAGGAAAAGACCTTCTTGTCTCTGGGCACCTTGGTTGGAATTGCTTCTTGCTCTCTCCCTGGTTCTGTGTGGGCTGTACTTTCTATGGCTGTGTTTAGATACGTCTCAGAAATATGTTCGTTGCATACACTGCAATGAAATTGATAGTGGTATTATCAATTTTACACTTTTGTACTAAATAAGCTTGTATTGAATAGACATAAAAATGTCTTACATTTTACTATCAGTATTGGATTACATATAACATAGTATTATCTACATGACTTGAATACCAATACTTATTTATTTATTTACATATTGGTTTTCTGTGTGTGGATCAAACGCAAGTCCTCATATATGTTCTGCAAACATTCCACCAATGACTACCCTCCATGCCTTTATTGTTTGTTGAAATATAGAAAACGTTGTCTAACTACTAATAAAAAATTACTTTATTATTGTATCAAGTGGTTTAAAATTGCCCATGTATCAAAAAATTTAATATACCAAAACACAATCCAATCCATAAATTGACTAATAAAATTAACAGATATTGATGAAAATATTAAGTACAATTGACTAACACTACTTAGTGTGTTGAATATACTTAGCCATCAGGGAAAAAGAATGGCAATCATTAAGGAATCAAAATCATAGGCTGTTGGTAGAATATAAATTAATACAGGTATTATGGAAATCAGTATGGAAGTGTAATAGCAAAAAATAAATTAAGCGTATGACCCAGTCATGCAACTGTTGAGTACGTTTCTTACATGACTCTCAGCTGACACAATGAAGACATACCTGTACTTATATGTTTATTGCAGCATTATTACAGTAACCATCTTATAAAGACATCCTACATGTTTATTAACAGATGATAGAACAAAATATACCCACAACCACATTAGAATTTTATTAAGACATAAATGATGAAATCGTATTTTTTTTGTCTTGTTTTGTCTTTACAGAAAAATGATACACCTACAGATGAGTATAGTATGGAAAGTAATCCAAAATCAGGAAGACAAATAACATACATGTTTTTCTTTACTGTTTTATGCAATAAGACAGCAGAAATGTGAGTAGGAGAAGGAAAAGGGTTACAGGAAAGAGGAGAAAAAAGATAATAGAATGTGGTGGTGAATATGTTTAAAACATGTGATATAGTTGAATAAAAATAATCAAAGAAAATTACTTAAATATTCTGGAAGGAGTGTACATTTGCATGCACAGGTCATCTGTGAGTTGATGTCTTCTCAACAATAAAAGAAACTTAATCATATAACATTAAATTTCAAATAATCCTTTTGACTATTCCAAGAAAAGATATATTCTCCTTGACCCCAGAAAGGAATCGAGACCAAAATTTCCATCTTTGAAGTGGATGACAGTTACTCCTCTATTTTGTATTGTGTCTACTGCTGTTCTGGCAGCTTGCAACGGTTATCACCAGCAAAAGCAGCCCTCATGAATACTGCACACTTCTGAAACAGGAGGCCCTTTGGTTTCCTCTCTTGCCTCTCCTTTTCTCTTATTTGGTCTACATATTCCAAATTATTTGTATTAAATCCCCCTTCTTAATGTCAAAATACAGTTTGGAAGTTTACTGTGAGAAGAAATGTAGGTGAAGGAAAGGATTTTCAAGGCAGAAACCCAAATTAGGAAACAGTGTATTTAAGGAAGCAGCATGTGTATGTGGAGGATATAAGGAAGAGGCAGAGGAAGAAGGATTGTAGAAGATGGCTTTAAGCATGTGGGAGGCTTATGTGGAGACTGACTTTATTTTCAGAAGAGGATTACGCTGTCATACATCCTGTAGCAAAGACTAAGAAAGGACTACCAAGAGCTCAGCTGCAATGGCCCAGATCTCTAATTCACCTCCCATCTGAGTCCTGTGACAAGTCCATCTTTGTAAACCATCTGCTAACTTTCACTCCATTGCATTCTCCACCACGTGGACAAGTGAAGCAAAAATGGGGATGTACAAGGCCAAACGATACTGTGCTTTAAGATGTGAGATTCTTGCGTCAAGGTGGTGCATTTGAAGACCTCTGGAAACATTACATAGTATAAAATTTTTTATTTAATTGTTTTGTATATCTGCAATTTTTAGTTGAGTACTAGATAAAACTGTCAATTAAGTGAAAAATTGAATATCCTACAGAAGAAATTCCAAAGTTTAAAAATCACTATGCCTCTTATGTGAAAGACATTTTTCTTCAATATTAGGCAAGGTTTCCTACCCCAAACTTGTAACTAAAGGCTAGAAAAAGAGCCCACAGCTTATTTGCTTGAGAAAGCAGTAGGAAAGTAAGAAAACCTTCTTGAGTAGTATCATACTTTCATCATGGAGGGACATACCTTGTTGTACTTCTTTGTCATACACTTTCATGTGCACAACCCCGGATGTCTTATTTCGTAGGACAGTGAGGTTTCTTCCATCTCTCTTGTTACAAGTTCCGAGTTGAGCTAAGTTTTGATCTGCCCACCAGAGTTTCTTGTCTATAGAGAATAAAGAAAGTTTTTCTTTCAGAGAAAGATATAATCAACTTACTGACTAATATAAAAGGTAATGGAATAAAATACTTTCTGATTTATTTTGTTATATTTCAAATCATGTCTAAGCAAATCATAAAATCACTTCTACTCTTTGAAAATGCAAAGCACGATGACAGTGTGTTGTTCATGTCTTCTCCCTCCTTTTTCTTCTTTTTCTTTCCTTTAATTGAAAATAGTTATTGGGTTTTTTTTCCACATAATATATACTGATTACATTAGTTTCCTCACCCTGTTCCTCTGCACTTCCCCTCCATCTACAACCATTCTCTTTCTGTCTCTCATTATAAACAAATAGGCTTCTGTGAAATAATAATAGTAAAATAAACTACAATAAAATAAATAAAAAACAATCATATCAGAAATGGAAAAACAAACAAGTAGAAAGAGCAAAAGAGGAGGCATAAGACACTAAGACCCACTCATAGACACACTCAGGAATCCCATAAGAACACTAAACTGGAAGCCACAATAAATATGTAAAAGATGTGTAGGATATATATATATATATATATATATATATATATATATATACACACACACACACACACACACATATATGTACATATATTTGTTTGTGTTATATATATTTAAATAATAAAATAAAAATAATCAGATTTTTTTTTAAAAAAAAAGAGAAAAGGTAAAGTCCTGGAAGGACATTGTAAGACAAGGAACCTACAAAGATGCTATTGTGTTTGTTGTTCTTGGCCATCTGCTGCTGGTCATAGGATTTGCCCTTGAGAGTAGTTTGTTTCCCCAATGAGACTCCCTTGGAGAAAACTAGCTTTTCATTTGCAAGTGAGCAAGCATTCTTCAAATGACATTTATTTTTTCTTAAGGAATAAATATTTAGGCTAGTGATGTAGCTCACTTAGTAGAAAGATTGTCTGTTATAATCACAGAATTGAGGCAGTAGGAACAAGAATGGTCCCCATAGACTCATAGATTTGGATATTGGTCATCAGGGAGTAGCACTATTAAGAGACATGACCTTAGTGGAGTGGGTGTGGACTTTGTGTCACCTGGGATGGGTTTGGGAGGTTTCAAATGCTCGAGCCAGGCTTAATGCTCTCTCTTCTTGTTTCCTGCTGACAGATGTAGAATTCTCAGCTTCCTCTCTAGCACCATGTGTGCCTGTGTACTTCTATGATTCCCACCATGACGGTAATGGAATAAATTTCTAAACTGTAAATCAGTCCCAATAAAATGTTTTCCTTTATAAGAATTGTCATGGTCATGGTTTCTCTTCACAGTAATAAAACAGCGACTAAAACAGAAATTAGTACCATGGTGAGGGTATTGTTGTGACATGCCTGATCATGCTTATTCTAGGCAGCAGGGGATTTTGGATTAGGAAAGCAATTGCACACTTTGGGTGGGGTTTAATGGGCAAAAGCAGTAGAAGCATAAATACAGTGGTGCTGAGATTAACATAGATTAGGATGGTGTGACTCAAGAGGTTTTAGAGGAGATTATTAGTAAGTCCCTTAAAGACTGTTCTTGTGATATTTTGATGAAGAATGTGCTTGCTTTTTGCCCTTGTCCAAGAAGTCTATCTGAAACTAAACTGAAAAGTTTTGCATTGCTGTTGCTGGCAGCAGAGAATTAAAGACAGTCTAGTATTGACTGTGTCATATGGTTATTAGTGTCAGTCTTATGTAGATCTACAATGGAAAAGACCAAACATGGCAAAAAGAAATACAAAATGTATAATTTGAGGAGAAAAGGAGCACCAGAACATGGAATGGAGCTAAATCCAGTGCTCAGCGAGATTACAAAATTTAAAGAAAAGCCTCATCCTAATTGGAGTAAAGGGAGTGGTGACCCCACCCAGCTAAACTTCCCACTCCTGAAAAAAAATTAAAGAAAATTTTAGGGCCAGGTGTGGTGATGCACACCTTTAATCCCAGCACCTGGGAGGCAGAGGCAGGCGGATCTCTGAGTTTGAGGCCAGCCTGGTCTAAAGAGCAAATCCCAGGATAGCCAAGTTTAGGCAGTGAAAGAAACCATCAAAAGGAGGAAGTGAATATATACTTGAACGAGGGGACCATGTTCCAGCCCCATAATACAGAATAGCTGAGCAACTTGGGCAACATTTTTCTGGCTTTAGACTCAATATAAGAAAGGATTGTGGAATCTCCCTCCATGGCTAAAAAAAGCTGCTAAGAATAGGAATGTGTCAGGGTTGTCCCAGTTTGGAGGCCCAGAGAGGCCATTGTGTGAAGCTATGAAATTGAAGCCTGAATATTGTTGAAGACCCCAAAATGTTAAAGATACCAGAATTTGTGGGATACCTGCCAAGGAGAGCTGCTAACAGGTAATAGAACCAGGCCAATAGAAATAAGTGTGTCGTAGTCAATAATAAAGCTGAAAGGAAATGGAGATCTGAAGATCTGCTTTGACATCAGACATGAAGTTGCAGACTTTGCCGTCTGGCCTGCGAGTTTTCAGCCTTGCTTTGGTCCAGTATTTCCTCACTATGTTTCTTTTTTTTTTCAATGGAATGGCAACACATATCTTTTACCATTGTGTGATGAATGTATGTGATCCAGTTTTTGTATTAATTTACAGATGATTACAGTTAAGAGATTACTAAGAGTCTCCAAAGAGACTTTGAACTTTGGACTTTTAAATGCAGTATTGAGAATAATGGGGATATAGATTATGAATGGGGATTTTTCAGGCTACACTGGATGCATATATTTCATTAAGATATGATGTCTTAGCAATTGAAACCCTAACACACACATCTTCCTGTGTGCCACTATGCTTCCCAAAATGACAATCATAGACTAAACCTCTGAAACTTTAATACAGTCACAATTAAATGTTTTCCTTTATAAGGTTTGCTGTGGTCCTGGTGTGTCTCGACAGCAATAGGAGATTGATTAAGAAATATGGAATACATATTTTATTACTTGCATACCTAAACATGAACATATTCCAACATCATAGCTAATGAGCAACTAAGAGATACTGTTCCAGTTTTCTGTTTCCTAACAGTGTGGATGGAAGTTTCTAAGTGCTAGATTTTCTCACTGGATTCTTTTTTTTTTTTTTTTTTTAAACAGGCTCTGACTCAGAAGTATGATTTTAACTTTCTCTTTAAATAAGACAATTATGGGGAGGGGGATCAAGCTTGAAACACAATAACACTTATTTTGGCAAGACAGCAACCAAAATCTAAAGTACAAGCTATTATATCCAAATTAAAAGGCATTGAAGAATAAGCCTTCTTATTCTTATTGGGGGCAAGGGGAGAACACATCAAACACAAGATACAGTATGTCTAAACATCTTGAAATTATAATTTAAGGGTAAAAGCTGAAAAATTATGCTGTTTTAGCTAGAGATTAAGTGCACCTTTTCCTGTTTCTCCCAAATAGAATCAGAATTTACGATTTAATCACACCTCAAAGCTTTTCTCTCAGTACAAAGCAACCACTAAATAACACACAAAATACTTGTTAATTATTTCCCTGGCTCATTCAACGTGCAATGCACATGACTCCAAAGATTACAATTTGGGGTGAGTGTACACAAACTGAAAAACCACAACTCCAAATTTCAAAACTTGCTCTTAAAACCATAGGACACGCAGGTCTTTACTGCTCATGAAGATGTCATACTGTCATTTATTCATCAGTCTCCCTTAGGATGACGAAAATTGTCAGTTTCCAATCTGAACAGATGGGGACTGGAGACACAACTTTTAAAACACTCCATTTCTTAATGGCTTACATTCTGCAAGCTTCAGCACCTACAATCTACCAGGCTCAAGGACCTTAATAAACGGTGTAACATCCTACAAGTAGCCAATCACTTCAGCATAAGCCATTCAGAGCCCAAAGTCTGAAGAATGACCAAAATCAAATCTTTATTTTTTATAACTGTATAAATGTGATCCAAATGTGTCCACCACTAGTTTTTCCAAAAGAAACATGCTATAAATAAGCAAACTACAACTGTTCACTGTTATGTATGGACTCCCTGGATGTCTCATTGGGCTTAATTATAGACCACTCACAGTAATAGCTTTTTAGTATCAAGTGTAGCATGATGTTAAGCCATTTTAGCTTTTGCACATACATGTTGCACTTCTGGCTGATAATGGAGAAAAATTTGCAGCATTACACTGTTAAGCTAAGTTGTATCCATCCTTTTAAATGGCATCAATATCAATGTCATCATCCTTGTTGTCAGACTTCACAGTTTCAACTTTTGGTACACTGGCAGTCTTCGAATATACCACCTCAATATTTTCATCTTCATCTTCTTCCTCACCACCAGAAGATTCTTCCTCTGCTTCCTTCAACCATTTAATAAATGGTTCTGCTTTGACACGAATCTCTTTGGCAAGTTCTTTTGAGACATATTTCTTAGAGGCCTTTTCCGACCAGCTGATGATAACCTCTTCTTCTAAAAGGTCTGCTCATACATCTCCTTCAAGATATGTGGAATCTTGGAGATCAGCTAAGCTTGATGCATTGCTACCACACATTGCAAACCATGAAGAAGGTACCACTGAGCCTTTTTGTTGTTATGACAAAATCTTAAGAAATGGCGCCTGTATTTCTTGATCTGCTCTCTTATCTTCTCATTAAAGAGAACTTCAGTCAAAACGAGAGGACCCATGGCTTTTACATCCAGTCTTTCTGCCTCAGCAACAATTTCTTTATCAGATGAATCAATAATGCCCTCTTCTTTCTTTTTCTTAACAAAATCAAACAGGATGTTAACACGCTCTTCTACAGTTCTTTCCAAATCGTCACTGAGTGTCAGAACTTTTGCATGATCACTGATTTCATCCATTCTGCGCCTCTGAGCCTCCTCAGTTGTATCCTCCCCCCAAATCATCATCCTCCTCCTCTTCCTCGGCGTGTGGAGGAGGACTAATTTCATTTGGTGGTGGAGGTGGTGGTGTCTCACTGCTGGATACGGAGCCATTTTCCTTGTCCTTGCCCTTTCTATTTTTTTTTCCTTTTCTTTCTTTCCTGTACCACTGTCACTATTCTCAGGTGGGTTTTTGAGAATGAACGTACAGAGTTTATGATGTGTGTCAAGCATGCCTCGGTACCCACAGGCTTTACAAGAATTACCTATTGTTTGCTTCTTTGGATTGACATGCAAATCTGTTTCAGGATTCTCACACTCAGGACAAAGAACAAATTTTTTAATGAATCCATCCAACATGTCTTGCAGCTTATTCGCCTCATGAGATCCATTGACAATGTAGCGGTCATTCTTAACATCAAACTGGGTCTGTGCTCCCAGCTCACAACCAAAATATTTGGTGGGATACGTTGGAGGCCGATTAAGCACCTTTGCAACGTCAACCATGTTGACTATAACTGTCTTGATTCCATTTCCTTTGCCCTCAACCTTGGCAATCAGACGGGGCATCTTGTAGCGATAGAACTGGTCTGACACGCTACGGTTGACGTTGACAGACATTTTGGCTTATTAGTGACTTTATCAATAAGATGAACAGATCTTTGATTGCAACTTTTTGGTATCTTCTGTCTGGAGAAGAAGGGATGACATAAACGACTGCAAGAGTTCTCGGTCTCTGACATGAAAAAATTTTCGCCCCTGAGGCTGTAAGCTTCTTGCTTGTATGCTATGTTTCCCCAATACAGGTACCAATGGCTGCGCAACAGCTCTCTGGAATGTTCTCGCTCTGACACTCTCACTGGATTCTGTACAGCTATAGTGACCTCTTTTATTTTTGGAACAGTTTATGACTTTCTACAAATTTTTATTTATTTGTTTTTTTTTTTTTTTTTTTTGGTTTTTTGAGACAGGGTTTCTCTGTGGTTTTGGAGCCTGTCCTGGAACTAGCTCTTGTAGACCAGGCTGGTCTCGAACTCACAGAGATCCGCCTGTCTCTGCCTCCTGAGTGCTGGGATTAAAGGCGTGCGCCACCACCGCCCGGCCAAATTTTTATTTATTTATGTTTTTAGGGAGCTATTCTTAACAATTTAAATTCTACAAGAAAATGAAAATTTATGCAGAAAAGCCTCATCACCAAAACATTAATTAGTAAAAGGAAGATAATAGAGTCTCCCTGGTGTTAATCTCCCCCTTTTTTAAGTGATTCAGCTTTTAAATCACTGTATGAAGAAATAAGGAAATGTAATCCTAGTACATAATCTTTAAATTGTCATCAATATTTAGTTAGTCTTTACAAAAAATTGACGTCTATGAGTGTAATCAGAGAATTATATGCATACTTTACAAATGAAATAAAAGAATTTTCCAATGTGAAAATATAGTTGATGAAAGTGTATTGGAAACTATTTTGTCATAAAGTTTATGTAACTAAAACCATTTTCGAAACTAACAGACAATATAGTAAATACAACCAGTCTTTGAGTTTTGTTTTCTAATACCAATATTCCAACCATTTAAAAGCTAAGTCAGTGTCCCACCCCACCCCCACCATGGTATAAATACTATTACTATTGAAGGAGATCAGGAAACATATAAGGAAACTGCTTTTTTTTTTTTTTGATCACTAGAACGTAGCCCATCTAGGGCTGCTGTTTACCCAGTATCTTTATGCCCTAGTAGACAACTTTCACATAATAAATCACTGACAACATACATAAACACACAGTTATTTCTAGGATCACTCAAACAGCAGAGATGGCCCTGTTGCACACACGTATTGTGTATGTATGGAGAGGGGAAGGGGGATGACTTCTAAGAGAAGTACAATCATGTGGCGTTAATGAGAGTGATTAAATCACTGATGGATTGATACAGGGATGAACAATTAGGTAAGAGTTTCAACCTAAGGAACCACAGTGCTGGCAAGTGTAGCTAGAGCATCCATATCCCCGGAAGGACTGTGAAGATCTGGACAAAGTATTCCCAGCAGTAGCATGCACGAAACTAGGAGCAGACAAATCATGGGGAATGTTTGTTGTCTTTCAAAACTCTGATCTCCGAAAGTAAGATAGCTCAGCAGTGCAAACCTGGCTCTGTCCCCATGGCCCTGTGGAAGAAGAAAACCATCTCCTAAAAACCATCCTCTGACCTCTGCTGTGGAAGATCCCTTTACACTGTGTGAGGATGAGTTACTATGATTGGCTTAATAAAAAGCTAAACGGCCAAGAGCTAGACAGGTGGTATATGCATGACTTCTGGAGAGAGAGAGCTCTGGGAAGGAGAAAGCAGAATCATCAGCCAGCCAGCCAGATATTGAGGAAGCATAATAGACAGTATAGAGTTAAGGTAACTGAACCATGTAAAAGAATGTAGATTTTAAAATATGGATTAATTTGAGAGATGAGCTAGTTAGAAACAAGCCCACGCTATCAACCGAGGTTCTCTAATTAATAAGTCTCTGGGTCAGGAGTTGGGGCCCGGTAGTCCAAGAAAAAGCCTGTTACAGACCTACACCTACACACACACACAAACACACACACACATACCTCACATTAAAGAAAAAAATTAAATATGTATATTTCCTAAATCATCCCTCTTTCATAATCATCTCCAAAGGACCCTACCACTACTTCAAATTCAAAATTTTCTGTTCATTTTAACCTGAGTTTATCATTTCACCTGGGTCTTATTTTTCTGATTCTCCAGTCTTATTACCTAATAATAACCATTAATTTGTTTATTAAGTGATTCTGGCCATCAACTGTGAGGAAAGATAGATAAAGGTGAAGAAGCATACAGTGGAGAAAGGGAGCACAGTCCCAGCATTGGCTTCTCCACATTATGAGCACATATTTTAGATAGATTGTTCTTTGGAGAAGTATTTGATTCTATTGCGTGCTGAGGCTGCCACCTTTCCCATTTCCAGCGAGTTCCACTGCTTCACACATGACTGTAAGCCTTGCTGTGTATTTGCTCTTTCTCTTTCACCCTCCCTAGGTTTGACTGTAGTTGCAATGAAAGCTCTTGAGCCCGAGGAACCCATCTTGAACTTCTATCCACTTTTCACAGTTCTCTGTATTGTGTTAAGCTGAATATGACATAGGAATTCCCTAAACAGCTGCAAAATTAATGAGGAATAAATCTCTTTAACAAATATTTCCATTAGAAATGTAACCTGGAAAACAGTTTAATAAATCCAGCACTTCCACTCTCTAAATAGCTTTTTTTGGTTTTTCTTCTAATTTGTATTTTTATTTTTTAATTAATTTATTTATTTTAATATTCTCTGTGCTTGCTTGACAGGAGGGCTGGAAAAGGTACTGAGTAGGAAATGGGTGGAAATCTAAATCAGGGCTTCTAGGATTCCATCCTGACCTGTCATCATCTGGGATTGTTTGAGAACACAGTGTTAGTTCCATCTCAGAGCTGAAGACCTGGTAGATATAAGGTGGAACCTGTGTCTGCCACAGTGAAACACTTCCAGACTTATCTTCTGTGGTGATGCTGTGGCTTCAGTGACTTTACCTGAAACAACAGCCATGGGACTTGAGGAAATATTCTGGTTTCTTTCCTAGAAACAGTCACTGCATGGTTTTGGCCTATGGCATGACATTACGAATATTTAAAATTTCTTCTTACACTATGTGTAGCTAAGGATAAGATTCATGACTTTCCTGCTAACTAAGAAGCACTCAATCTTTAATTTATTCATTTAAGAAAAGCAGCAACCAGAATACCTTGGGATATTAAGAGGTTTTGCATTTGGGAAAAACTATTTAGCTCAGTGCTTTCAAGAAAGAGCTAATTGAAAAATTCTTTGTATACAAAATCCTCTTAAATGTGGCTATTGTAGATGATTGTAAACAATTTCTAGCTTTCAGAAATGTAGGGAAATAGACAAGGAGTACTATATACTTGCAAGTCATAGCTATATGTCATGAGCTTATTACCAGAATAAAATACCAGAAGCAGGCTAATTTTATAAAGAAAGAAGCTTATCTTGTTCAGAGTTTTAGATTTCATATAACACCGAGGTAGTTCTGTGCTGAGGGCAACCCCTGGTGTGTCATATCCTATCAAATAACAATAAGATTATACACAGAAGCAAGAAGAATATAGCTCAAGGCAGGAACCAGAGAGACAGAGGCAGGACTTGTTTCTCTTATCACAATTTTGTTGAGATTATTCGAGTCTCAGGAGAACTATCTTCTAATGTCTGTTCTGTCCCCAGTGACCAAAGACCTTCCAGCAGTTTCAATTATTAAATGCGTCAGAGCATCTTCTAATACTACCAACTTAGGGACCAGTTCCCTCAATACAGGAACTCTTTGAAGACATCGAAACCAGGGGAAAAATAAAGATATTTAGAAAACAAACAAGCAGGTATAAAACAGAAAGTAAAACAGAACAAAAATGAAATTATTTTTTCTGGGATATATTAATTATAAACTGACAAAAATAGTCTTCTGGAAAGGAGCTAATTTCGAAAGAAGATATGTAACCGTTTGGCAGACTACAGAAGTCTTTACAAAAGCGGACGAGACTATTATTCATAATTATGCCAGGGCCATTGAATTTTTATGCTGTACCAATTGTGACTCGGGACCACCCCTCCACCTGGACAGGCAGAGGCCGCACAAAGTAGCCATCAGCCTTCTAACCTCACTGTGAGGGACGGGCTTGCTGTGACTCATCTGAAGGGCTAAATCTATGTTTCTGATGGCAGGGAGGAGACTAGAGGTTTCTTTTCCTTACCTTTTCCAGGTCTTAGTTCCTGGTTGAAAGAGATAATCTGAAGAACAGCGAGGTAGGAGAGATAGCAGAGCAGGGCTCAGAATTTGTTTTGAAGCGGTTGTGACCCTGAGCTGACAGAGATGGCTCTAAAGTCCTTGCCATGCTTAGTTCTAGTGAGCAGCTTGCCTCAGTGAGAGTGCTGAGGGCTGAGTGTGAGGTTACACGGAGGGAAACTTGAAAATGCTGGGTCATTTAATTTTCAAGTTGATGACCTGACTGTGTTGTCAGCGTTTGTGAGATGGCAAAGGGAGAATGGCCCTGAGAGAGTGTGTGGTCCACTGAGTGGGAAGTCAGTTCTGAGATGTTGTAAGGAGGCCGGAGTGCTTGCCGAGGTATTTAATAATAATAATAATAAAGAAAGCAAAGCTACTTAATGAAGACCGATGATTGTGAAGTCCACATAAGGAAAAGGAAGTAGCAGAGGAGGAGGGAAGGAAGGGAAAAGACCAGATAGCTCCAGTAACAAAGTTGACAATTTGACCATTTTAATTACATGTGTTAAATAGATATGAATTTTCTACCACAGTTGTACAAATTAGATTCTCAACTATGTGTTCATGTCCTTCCACTTCCTACCACCCAATTATCAGGTTAATATAGGTAGACTTTACCCTTTTCAAAAGAGCAGTCTCCAAGTGTATCTGTTAAGTGTTGCACATGGTTCCAGCATATCCCTCCGAATATCATTTGTTAAAATTTAGCTCCAAATGTGAAATATTAAAAGAATAGAAACTTACTTTGACTATAGAATTTAGAAGTAGGGCTTGAGAGATTATTAAGATTAGATAGGCCCCACATAAGCAAATTCTGGTAGGTTTATCCTTAGAGGTGACACGGGGAGATACACATACATTGCTGTCTTTCAGAAATTCAGTGATGGTCACTACTTTGAACATCTTGCACCAAAAGTATCATCCCCAGATGTGGCCACTTACCCTTCTATTCCAGATATGGAATCACAGTCAACTCTCTCATTAAAAAAAAAAATCTAAGATCACTTTGTTATGGCAACATAAATAGAATAATCTCATCACCATGACATTTGTAATTGCTTCATTCATTGCCATATCTACCTCTAAAGCATGGAAAGACGTTTTCAAGCTCAGTTCAAACATACCTCTATTTGAGTATTTTCTATACCCTAGGACACTAGAACAAGTCAACTGGTCTTCTGTGAGATTAATTCTATGACAGCATTCATATTAATATAGCACTGTTTTAGTCTATCTCTTTGCTTAAAATAAAAGATTCTTTGTGACAAAAATTGCATGTCGTTCTCTTTTCTCTTTTCCTGCACTGAGTCTATCAATGCCAGAATCGGAGTGGGTTCGTGGATGCCAAAAGTCATGACAGAATCCTCCTTGGGGCCTTGCAAACTAGAGTGATGCTTCCTGCGGAAATGACTCTCCCAGAGATCTCCAGGGTTTTCTGCTTTTGGTATCAGTGTCCCTGCATCATAGGTTAATACAGAGATTATTTATAAGCCACTCAATTGGCATGGACAATAACTGTTAGGTATATTGAATGAAACGAGGCAACAAAATATAATCTAAAACGTATGTTACTGTACTGTTCTGATTCCCTTACATAATCAGTCTTGACATGGTTTTGCATACCTGTAAAGGTGGCATTCCAGGCTGGAGTGGAGGTGAGGTAAGAGGATGGTGACTTCAGTCCTAGCCTTGTCTCAAATACAAAGCAAACAAAAGAAAAAAAAAAAAAAGACAAAGGGAACCATGGATAGGCGTGCACTACATTTCTTTTACCCCCTTCCCTTGTGGCTACATATGGAAGGAGCTTTAGTCTTCCCAGTTAGTATAAATTTGGAAGAATGAGAACATGCCACTGTAGAAAGTCACTTTGAAGTAAGAAAATGAAGGTGCCCGACATAAACTGTTTTCCAGCTTTAGGATGGTGCAGACTGATCTACATTCAGCAGTCTCTGCCCTAAATATTTTGGATGCTAAGCTGCTCCCAGGAGGTCACAGGAAGGCAGGCACTTTTCCTGGCACCGCACAGCTGGTGATGAGTTTAAGACTACAGTCAGCCATATGATCCCAGGGGAAGTCACCCAAGCTCCACAGCTGCAGGACTCATGGGGCACCGTGTTCTGGAAGTCAGCTTATCATATTCATCATTTATTTAGGTTCATTCAAACATCTGTGCAGTGGTGAGCTTGCTGTAAGCCCACCATACCAAAAAATCCCTGTTTTGGTGGCTGAAGATCAACAGATAGATATATAGAGTTCTCTACCCTCACAACTGCTGCTTCTAAACAGAAAAGTTCCCCTTGCAGAAATGTTATAAATTTCCCTTGTGAAATATCCCTCTCTCCCACACACAGTGAAGAGAATGACTTATACCCAGGAGCCGGTGCTGAAAATGTGCGCACACAAGCAAGCTTTCCCTAAATCCCTTAGTTACTCCCACATATTTCCAAGTCATTTCCTCATTATTTAAGTCTTTTGAAATCCAGACTCTGCTCCTTTGTTAAAATGTTGTATAAGTCCAATTCTAACCACCTCACTGAGCTTCCTTTCTTTTCTGTGAATCCCATGGGTATAATGTGTTTTTCAATTGTCTTTTCTTCTGTTCACCTCTCTTCCACTGCTTTAATTCACAGGCCACTGGGCACTGAACCTAAGAAGGTACAAGAAAGCTTTTTCTCCCATTTCTGTAATTTCTGCTCATGAATATTTTTTTTGAAATTAGTTTTCTTTTGTAGTCATATTTTATTTATTTTCATTTTTGCAGCATTGAGGACTGCAATCAAGGTTTCATGCATAGCGGGCATGTGCTCTATGCATTTCCATGCAGATTTTTCCTCATTATTGGAGACATCCATAAGAAAACATTGCATTTGTAACAAGCAAATTTCTTACATAATAATGCCCAGAGAATTGGGAAACATATAAGTCTTTTGTTTGTTTGTTTGTTTTGTTTTTGTGAAGATCCAGCCTGCCTCCATCTTAGGCATAAAAGCCATCTTATAATTTTAAAAAATTGGGTTTATTCCTGTTTATGATTAAACCTGTTTCTGAAGAGTTGGTCTATGCCCTAGTTGTAACCTTTTCTATCTACAAATGGTTCTGTACTGCCTGTTGCCAGAATGGCAATCAAGTCTCTGTTTTAAAATATTATTTATAACCTTTTGCTACCCGACCTTTTTTCAAAGGGTTGTTATGGCTATGGTGTTATGATTACCTGCTGTTATAGTAGCCTCTTTGTTTCAGAGGGTCCTTAGGCCTGACTTGTTATGCTATGTTCCATTCTTATAACTCCACCTAATTTACCAGTCAAATGCCCCATTTGGGAAACCCTTTCCATGAATTTTTTTATAAAAACCTTGTTTTCTTCGCCTCCAATGTTGACCTCTTTTGAATGCTCCCTTAGGAAGAAGCAGCCCAGGTACATGAATTAAAAATAAATAAATAAATAAACAAATAAATAAATAAATAAAACTTGCTTTAGTTAATTTAGTCATGATGATTTGGATCATTCCATCTTTGGGATTAACATTTAGTTCTGAGTTTTAGGAATTTTTTTCTTTTTTCTTTATCTATTTTTTTAGTGGGAGAGGGAGAGTGTGGGTGCCAGGGATGGGATGCTCTGCAAAATGAGACAAAAGTCTTGTGATTAAGCAATTATGATGAGGAAGGGGCTGATGAATGCCATTTGGAATGAAAGCAAGGAAGCTGGTGCCACTGCATACCTATCAAATAGGCAGATACAGAGGACCACCTCATCCACTGGCAGAATCTGGTGACTAATGAGTAAGGGGGACTGACACAAAGCTTATCAACTCATAAGCCAAAAATGGCTGGCTATAACAAATCCTGCCAGGAAGCTGTGAAAATTACTATTGAACTCAATAAGAACCACAGTTCCCTTTAGCCCACCCAAAAGGAAATAAAAAATGGGTAGATACAAGCAATTATATAAAATACTAGCACACAGGGGATTATTACATAAACATTGAAATAATGTTATACAACTATTTATGAACCTAAAAGCAATGCTTATAATAAAAATAAATAAAAAGTGAAATCACTTTGTAAATTTATTTTTAAATGTCTCACATTTGAACCTTTCCACAAAGGTATAAATGGCCAACTAACAATTCTGATCTAATTATTGATTTATTTAGAGACATTGGTTGATGTAGGTCAGGCTGCCCTAAAATCGGTAGTGTGCACGGTTAAGGATGGCCTAACACTAATGATGTTCCTGCCTCTCTTATTCTAAAAGACATGTCTTTAAATACTAGCATGTTTTTCATCTTATTTTTTTCCTTACAATTTTGTATACTAACATTAGTCATATAACTCTGCTTGGATTCAATTACTCTAAATTTTCTTTACAGTGTATGTAATTCTTGAACATTTTTAAATACCAAATGAGAATAAGAAGCTATCATTTCAGCCAGTTTGAGCATGCTTTATATTATAAGGTTTCAATATTTTAAAAATTACATTAAATGGCTGTTCTATCTTCGATAATTTAATGCTCTGTCATTACTAAAATATGAATGTCATTATAGCTAGTATCTAGCTCTTGACATTGCCAAATAATTAATATTGTAAAATTTACTGACTAGAAATATATATGAGGGTGTAAATATCAATATATTACTTAGAAAAAGGTTAAAATATGAATATTGTCATAAATAAATGATCTTTGGTGCACCCATTTGCCATGTCTCTGTCTTTTCCGAATTATTTAATATGATATATTTATTCACTTGAAAATGAATCCATTTAAAATCCCCACATTAAAGCATATTTCAGGAAAAAATGATGTCCATTTAAATAACCAGGCATTAAAATACTGTGTTATTACAACTCAGTACCTTCAAATTGAATTGGATGGAATTACAGCTTGCTGCCCTGTGTTCTTGAATCGGAAAATAGCTGTCTTCTTATAGGGCGAATAGCACTCCATCGTGCTTTATTTTGTACTTTATTCTGCTATGAATGTGAGTGTACAAATAATTTTTAAAAATGAGCAAAACTTCACTTTTTCCTTGTATAGGAAGTCTCAGCAAGCGTCAGGATTCATGCATCCAGAGCCCCACTCTGCTACCTGGAAATCCACATATGGACTCGGTGTATTGGGAAAAAAAATCAGAATATTGGTCTGGAATAACAACTGCATCAGAATAATAAGTAAAATGATTTTATTTGGGATTTTAAATAATATTTTATCTTATTTAAAGATTTCTCCCAGCAGCCCACACTGTTCTGGATGTCACTATGTGGCCTAAATTGCCCTCAGCTTTCCAATATATCTCCCATCTCAGCCTCTCCAGTATTGGTATTATAGGTGTCACTTCTTGGTGGGACTTTTGATATTTTATTGAGTTACTTGTTTACTTCTGAGAGAAATCAAAATCGGGGAAATCGTAATCCATGGCCACATGTGTCATTGTTGTGGACTGGAGATGAAAATAACCACCTCACAGGGAGCTTGTGTTAGAACAATGAAAATGGGGGGAACAGAGGAAAAAGAGCCTGTGGCGGCAGGATTTGTCTTTCAGTTGGCTCCATCCTGGTTCTACCCTTCTTCTTCCTTAGTTGCTACATCACAAATCAATTATCTCTGGGAAACCCCTCAAAGACACAAGCAGCCATGTGTTTTACTATGCCCATTGGCATACCACAATGCAATCAAGTCGACAGTCAGCATTAACCATCATATACACGAAGAGAGCCCAACTTTGAATAGAATTCTCGTATCAGACATCTGACACATACAAATGAGGGGGAAATCTATAAAGTATAAAGAACTATTTTGCATGAAAATGACTTAGATATACAGCTTTTTGCAAAAGGAAGAAAATATTTCAAGGGGCTGATCACGTGACTGATTAAGGAATTAAGGAAAATGGAAATTCAATTCAAATTTTTATGATTAGTTTCTGTGACTATGCAACTTTTTTTGTTTGTGTGTTGTGTGTGAGTGCACTTGTAGGTTTTGTGTGTGTGTGTGTGCACGTGCATGCATCTCAAACAATCCACCTCGTATCCTTTAAGACAGTCTCTCATTAGCCTAGTGCTCCATGGCTGTCTTCACATCTCCAATGCCAGGATTACAGGTGTGTCCCATGATGCATGACACCCATGCTTTTTATGTGAGCTTCAGAGGTCAACTTCATTTTCATATCTTAATTTCAAGCTTTTAAGGCTGGACTATCTCCCCAGCCCACTATGAAGCTCCTATATGTTCTATTTTTAACAAATGGAAACATAAGAAATATTCTACTATAGATGGTCTCCAATAATCCCTACTAAAGGCAATCCTGGAGATGATGAGGAAAATCCATACTTTAACAACATTTATTTTTCTAAATTACAACGCTAGCCTAACACAAGTACTATTGTCTTATCATAGCCTTAACTATACTCTCTTCATTAAATTAATTATGGATTATCTACATGTAGAAAACACACTCACAACTTTCTCCCAAATGTAGCATCTTTACAAATCAATTCAAAAGGAATAGTCTCACATTGGTCCTTGAATCTTGTTCATATTTAATAATATTTGCATTGAAAACTGCATAGAAAATTATGTCCTAAAAATGTAAATACACAGTTCTTTGAAAGTTTAAAGTATTTATTGCCTCTTTTTTCTCCATTACTTAGGATGCTACTAGAGGGGTATATTTTAACATGAAACAATGTTAAATAAAGTTGAAATTATAGAGACAATTTAAACTGTATAATGTTTAACTTTACATTTTTAATTTATATTTTTATTATAACTGATGGTATATATTGTGTTTTTGAGCACTGTGTTATGTGTGTGGAGATCAGATAATTGTTCGTGCTTGGTTCTCTCCTTGTACCTTTGTATGGAAGAGAGTCAACTGGTCATTAGCTTCTGTGCACATACTTTAACCATTGGATTATCCTACCAGCTCTAACATTCTAATAATATACTATATTGTGTTGATATCATTTAGGAAAATAGAAAGTGAATTTAGTTGAAGCATCCCAATGTTAAATTACAGAGTCCTTTTCAAAGACATCTAAAATGCATGAACAGACACGAAAATTATGTGATCCATGTCATCTAAACCAAGTAAAGAGGAAAAGATCAACACTTGCTATTTATCTTTAGTTTGAAAGAATATTACTCGGAAATTGTGGTGTAATTTGTACATCCTGGTTTCTTTCCAAGATGAGTTAGCACCTATGGTATACAAGCAGGTGTCTGATCTAAGACTTTAAATTTTCAAAATTCATTCTCAGTCCTGATTGAAAAGGGGTTATAATTATGTTATAGTAGTATTCTTTTCTGTGGTTTGTCAGCTGCACTCTAAGAATACTAAATGGAAAAATCGATAAATAAATTCTTTCTGACTTGTAAAGAGTGTGTTATTCTGAATGCTCATAATCTTAGCAGTTGATTGCTCCAGTCAGGACACAAGCTCTTCCTTGATCCAGTGTCTCCACACTTTATATGCTACTTTCCCATTAGGCACTTAGCAGCCCTTTTGAGAATCAGATTGACTGTCGAGCTTAAGTCCAAGCACGCTTATTTCACTTAATAATGACCTCAAAGCACAGACTAATGGCACCAGTAATTTGAATATGCCAAGAAGTCATCAAACTGCTTCTAACAAATAAAGTGCAAGTTCTCCACTAAATGAGGAAATATAATATATAATGAGAGTTATGCAGCAGAAATCTACTCTAGAACTTCTGAAGAAAAGTAAATTAATGTGGTTTGCTAGCATACTCAGACTACAAACGTATCAGGTAGAGTGTCTAATAAACTGTTCACCTCATTTTATTTTATCCTGCAGGCTGTGTAGCATCTCAAACCATCTAAAGAAGGGTGAGGAGAGAACAGTAAAACATTTGGAGAAAGACAGACCTTATTTGCAGCAATGGAGAGAATTTAAATTACTGTATTTTACTATTAACTATTGTTATTCTCTTTGTAATTACAAAATTAAACTTTATTCTAAATATGTAGGCATAGGAAAAAAATCACAGTGTATTTATAGGACATTTTATTACCAATGGTTTCAGATATGGGGTTTTGGAGGCTCCCATGAGTTTAAAAGAAGAGTCTTACCCCAAAATCTGTTGTGAATACATAAGATTCTGATGTTTTCCATTCTAAATATTTTACCAATTCCTTTTAAATTAAAGTGGAGACATAACATAATTTATAATAACGGTTTCCCTATTTCAAAAATAGACCTTTTCCATGTGTGTTTTTAGTAGTCTAAACTTTGAGCAATATAAATCTTCATTATGAAAATGATTCCTGATAGTTACCATCCAACAGTCCACATGGGGAAATTACAACTTAAAGCTTCAGGAACGGCAAAGCTGAAATGATGGATTATTTATGTTAATGACAATATTCTCTGGTCACTAATTATCATTTGATAACAAAAAAGTACCAGGATGTAGCCTGCAGCTTGTATTTATCCAGCTTGCTAGACAATTAGCATTAAGAAGAGCAACGTGTCAGAACAGAGCGTTCTAAGGTGACTAAAATTGCTAGAAAAATATCACATATAGTCCTTTAGAGATTTCTCATAGACTTTTAATGTAAATTTTGATGGGCTATTACTTCTTATTAATGCTGGTTGAATACTTAGAGAAGACAACTGTGCACTGTACTTAGTGCCGGGCAAATTGCCTGGTTATACGTCATATATTACTGTTACTTTAATGAATAGTGTTATGGCAATTAGAAGACCGATAGCTTAGAAAATGTAAGTAGATGTATTTGGAGCTCCTTGAGCTAAGTGACATTGCCCCAAGTATTCTTCAGCATAGCATCAATGAGGATTTAAAAACAAAAAAATCACTGAAAATACAACGTGTGATTATAATACATTTAAAATAAGATGTATTCGGCTGGGTAGTAATACCCAAAACCTTTAATAGCATTTCTCAGAGGGTGAAGGCAGAGACAGGCAGATCTCTGGATTTGAGGCAAATATGCCCTACGGAGCATGTTTTATAACAGAGAGGGCTACAGAGAGAAACACACAACACACACACGCATACACACACACACACACACACACAGATTCAGCAAAAAAATGAGATAAGGATAGAAGAGAGAGATAAATAACTGTAGCTTCTTGAGATTTGTTTTTGGGAAGGTTTGAAAAAAGTTAAAAATATGGAGAAGGAGAAGGAAAGAAGTTCTTCTACATAGATTGCAGAAATATAAAAAGACTTTAGATTAGACTGTGTGACTGTTAACCACAACTGCTTGCCATTAGCCCAAATGCCATGAACTCATTGTCTAGATAAAGATTTATATCAAAACTAATACCAAGCCATGTCTAGCATGACCAACTGCAGATTCACACTGGGGACATCTGCCTGATGAAAATCTATTCTCATGTATCTGATATAATGATTCTAAGAATAATCGGTACCACATGAATAAAAACTGAATACATGCTGTTAAGCAATCTTCTGTATAAAGGATGAGACTCAGGCCTAATAAAGACACATTCAGATGCAATTCCTTCGAGTCTTGTGTCTGTCATTCGCCAATTCCTTATCCACCTTTTCCTGAGACCCTGTGTCACGGGTTCCAGTGCCCCCAATGAGCTAATCCTTCTTCTTCTTCTTCTTCTTCTTCTTCTTCTTCTTCTTCTTCTTCTTCTTCTTCTTCTTCTTCTTCTTCTTCTTCTTCTTCTTCTTCTCCTTCGTCTCTCCCTCCTCCACCTCTTCCTCCTTCTTTTCTTCTTTTGCAAGTTTGATTTCTTGTTTTGTTTTAGATGGAAAAAAACTCTACAGCATACTCTGAATATGGTTTTCCATATGCCATCTATTCATCCGCTCTTCCCACAGATTTGCCTACAGGCTGATCTGATGGAGGTATTTGCTCAAATGAGTTTCCCTTTTCTCATATGATGTCACTTTGGATGACATAAAACTAGCCAGAGCAATAGCTATTTAAAGTTACTGCCCTGATTTCTACACAATGCTAGGCTAAAATCTGGAATTCTGATCTTCAGTAATGCCTTCTCTATATTGCCTTTTTAGGGTATTTTTTATCATAGCAACACGAATGAAGCTAAACAACCCCAAACCTGCACTTGCATTTTTGCACAGTGATTTGCATACTTAATTCTTGTATTACCAATGTCTCCTGTTCCAGATATATATTTTAAGACCATGATCTATCCTTTTGCTCAAAATACTTAACCCTGACTAAGTCATCATCGACACTCTCACTATTTCCCAAGACAAGGTAGTGCTTTTTCATGATTTAAAAGGTAAAATTTAAAATCAAACATACTTTTGAATGCTGATTTAAGTCCCACTTCTCAGAACAAAGCCACCAACAAAACTTCTGTAGTTTTCCTAAGTACTTTACCAAATCCCTAGAATTCTGTGGGTTGTGGTTCATAGTCCACAGAACAGGGGATGTTATAGAATATGAAGGCATTGGATTACTGTCAGAAAATAGTAAAAAACTTAAAATTAGAGTTTGAATATATATATGTGTGTGTGTGTGTGTGTGTTTGAGTTTCTTAAAACTTTACTTATTTGAATTTTATGTGTATGATTGTTTTGCCTGAAAGTATGAATATGTACTGTTCTTGATGCCTGTGAAGGACAGAATAAAATATAAGATCCCCTGGAACTAGTTACAAATGGTTGTAAGTCTCCAAGTGGGTGTTGGGAATCCAACAAGATCGTCTGGTAGAGGATTCTTGATAGCTGATCCATCTGTCCAGACCTTTTGGTTTAATCCTATTTCTGTGATTTTATCACATAATGAATATAGCTGTTTGATCTCTTGCCATTTATAATTAGAAAAAGATAGGTATGGATCAGACAAGCAAGATGGATCAGGGATAAGGCCCTTGCCCTACAAACATGGCAACCTGAGGTTGATTCCCAGAACACAGGTAAACAGTGTCAGGAGAAATCCCGCTCCAAAAGGTGTTCTCTTGCTACTGCATCCAGCCCATGGCAACATGCCTCCCAGCTTGCAGGCACAGGAACAATAACACTTTATAATAAAGTCTTCGGTAGCAAAAGAGAAGGCCTTCTCTAAAATTTGAACTCAGATCTTAGCTTTTTACCCTCTATAAATATGAGAAGAAATTATGTCTTCAAAATTCTTCTAGTCTGTAATTCTCCCACACTACACACACATACACACACACAGACACACATACACAATATGTACTATCACATACACATACACAATATATATAACGCAATACTATATAAACTGTGACTGTGTGCTCTTATCTTCCTTGACAACTTGAGTCTTGAATAACTCTGGAGATTGAGGCATGCTTCTGTGTGTATATATTTGCAAAAAAAAAAAAGAGAGAAATTGCAAAGAATTCATGTTATTTGCAATAGAGTATTATATAAAATACATAATTAGATCAAAAGCTATGGTAATAAGGCACACAAGTCAAATTCAAATTCATAACCCATTTATTACAGTAGATTCAAAACTCTTAACCTAACAAAACTTGACAAATTACTACCTGACATTTTATAATGGACTAAATCATGATCCCTAGTGATTAAATAGTTTGCTGATCCTTAAACCCATATATCAGTGATGTCTGATGTAAACTCATGCTCTTTTTTGAATTTGTGTAAGAGCCAAAACTCTGCTTGAGTTTTGTGGAGATGTATGATCCCTTTATCATTGCTCTTCCCTGTTCAATCCTGAGTATAAAATTCACAGTAGCACCCATGACGTTGTTTTAAGATTTACAATTTAATTTTCTGCAAATATCAAAAGTCTGTTTCTGTCAGTATGTTTGTTTCACTGATATATTTTTCTTAATTTTACAAAAAGATTTTTTATTTTTTCTTTAGTATAAATACAATATAGGGATTTTACTCACAAACTACTTACTTGAATAGGGGAAAGGAAGAGTATGTTAAATAGAATCATGAATCAACTCATACACCCTGATAAAGGTCAAAGTTTGAATCTACGCCTCATCTTTCTCACAAAGGGACTTAGCACTGAGTAGCAACTGATCAATGAGTTTAGGTCATTAACTTCTTCAACCATGATAAGAAAGCAGCATGTCAGATGTGTCTGATGATGAAATCAAACAAGAACTAGGGCCACACAACTGACTGCAAAAGCTGGTAACCAATAAATTGATACTGATCGCTGGCTGTACATTCTTTCTCTGCATAAGTTATTATTAAATCATGCTTAGCATATCACTATTTAATATCAACCTCAAGTGTACATATAACAGAAAACTGCATCTAAAACTGGCAATTAAAGCAAAATAAAAAAATGGCCACTTATATTATTTGCAGCTTCTAGTGGTAATTTTTTAAAGCAGCAATCTTGTATTTGCTATTTCTGGTAGTTAAGAATAGAAAGTTGACAAAACTGCCTTTAGAAATTAGTGGGAATTTGAAATTCAGTCATTAGCTCCACAGAGCTTCAAAGATGTTAACCATTTCTTTCAAATGTGAATCACATCTGAGCAGGTGAAGTCCCTGCTCACTGGAGACCAGAGGAAGCATCAACAAGCCTGTGTTTCAGGGGTAGAACTCAGGGAATATACAGAAAGCTAACACAATCATCTAGAAAGAGGATTATTTAAAGTCACAATGAAGCTTTGCAACATAAAACTGTAAAATGGCTTAAGCAGTCTGGTTAGTTCAAATGGTACTTGTTATCCTTCCTGCAATACCTCTTCATGGTTTTCCTCAATGCCCCTGCCATTATCATCTTTGCCACGAACTCATCATTTCCTTGCCCTGTTCCCCACACACTCACCAACTCCTAATCATTACATCATTTACTAGTTATTGATCTTCTTTATTATCTACCTTCTTTGTTACTGGGCAAGCTTTATGACGTCAGTGTTCCTCTCTCCATATACAACAGTGATTGGTATATAGAGTAGGCAGTGAGACAGAGCTGCTGAATGAGTAAAAGAAACATTGAACGACTCTCAGTAATCATAGCTGCTAGGGGTAGGAGCTCTGAATCTGTCAGTTATATTCGCCTGTAAGAGTTTATCTCAACAACAGGCAGAAGATCTCTCCATCAGCAGATACCTCATGCAAAATGTAATGTTTAATCTAGGTACAATCAACTACCCGTGTTGTGTATTTCATGTCATTTGTCAACTCTCACAACATAAATATCTGGCTAATATTATCTTAAGCAAGAATGATCTCTGGTAATATTTTAAAGGTGTGAGATCTTAAATAAATGTCTGTACTATTCATCTTGAAAATTGAAATGTCTAGTACAAAGATTAATATTTCTTATGATAAACATAATTAGAGCTGAGAAGTGTACTATCATACACAGGATAGTTGTTCTCTGCCATGCAGTTCCAGATACTGGAGCTTAGAGTAAGTTTTGGCTTACTATAATGGAGGAAATATTTGATTTTATTATTCTGACTGACTGATTCCCTGTCTGATTTCATTAGGCATTTGAATCTGTTCACAAAGGAATGAATGTTCTGGACAGAATAAGGTACAAATTGGTTAATCAGTCGCTGTGTATCTACTTCCCAAAAGATTAACAACTTAACACAATAAAAGCTGCTTATCTCACATGATCTCCTGGGGCAAGGATTTGGAAGCAGCTACTTGAATTTCTGCTTTGCAGATTCCATCTGAGGTTTCTTTAAGACCATCAGTTTGTACTGTCATCGACAGAGTTTCTGACCAGTCTAGAGCTCCTGATTTCAAGACGGACTGCAGACATCCCTTTAGGTGAACATCTGTTTTTGTTTGTGTACTCTTCTCCACAGGGCTGGTTAGATAATCTCATGAAGGTGGTCTGGCATTGCCATAGGAATGGATCCAAGAGATAGGACAAGCAGGAAGCCTCATACAGTTTAGCCTAGTCTGAGAGTCACGAACCAGTACTTCAGCCCCATTCTGTTTATTCAGAAGGAGTGCCACACTCAGAGAAAGAAATTAAGCAGTATTCAGTGTGTGTGTGTGTGTGTGTGTGTGTATGTGTGTGTTTGCTTATGTGTGTATGCATGGAGCCCAGAGGTCAACCTTAATTATGGTTCCTCCAGAGTTGTTCACCATGTTTTCTGAGATAAGGTCTTTCACTGACCTAGGACCCACCAAACAGACTAGGTTGGCTGGACTCACACGCCAGACATCATTTGGGTCCCCCCCAGCTCTGCACCTACAAGTATACGGCAGGCACTGTGCCTAGCGTATCACTTGAGTATTGAGGACTTTTATTTGGTCCTTATGCTTATATGTGACAAGCACTTTAGCATTTGAGGCCTCACTCGAGTTCTAAACTCTAGCTTTGTGTAAATCCTGATATCTGTCACCTTGGTTTTCAGACCCATCAGATATGACTTTGTTTTGATCTGGACAGTACCAGATATCCAACATTTCCGACCTCTCTCGACATTATTTGTGTACCGTACTCTAAGTACATTTGAGACTCCCAGTAGTTAGAGTTTACAAGTTTTGAAAATTAAAAATCGATGAGAAATGTGTGAAGACATTTTTAATCTCAGTTTGAGGAGAACCACTCTTACATTTAAGTTAAATGCAAACTTTAGTTATTTACTGCCTGTTACTTCTATAGTCAGTCTGGGGAGGCAGTGTGAGTTTGTACATATGTATTGCTTGGCAGCAAGACAATTTCTTTGTTCTCGGGATGTGTAATTTAAGTATCAGTGTGAGGAAATTTCCGTTTAAAAGTCCTAAGTAATATAATCCCCTGGACCACAGTCAGGCCTCTGCTTCAATTGTTTGTTTTCTTTCTTATTGCTACAGCCTTCGTCCTCAGCAGGCAGCCGTCCATGCCTTTGTTCTGCTTTCCCGCAAACTGAAAGAGTGCAGACTCTGAGGAAGCAGGGGAAGCCTGCCCAGAACGTTAAGACGGGAGCTTGCTGGGAAACCAGACATTCCCACCGCACTTCTGTTAATTATGTTCTTTACGTTTTAAAGCATGAGCTGTTGTAACCAGTTAGTGCACTGTGCTCAGAGATTTTAATGGCCGCTGTTCCACTGATTTTGATCAAGCTTTGGTGGTAGGGAGGAGCGTAGACACACAGAAATCCCTTTGCTAAAGGATTTCAGTTTTTGTCAACTCCTCTTCTGAGTGGATCTGACATAATCAAGGCTTGTGATCATCCGGACATTTTCTTCCATGCTGTCAGTGAACTTTTGTTCACTAACAAACTACTAATCCTCACTTTTGCCAAAATAGAGAACTTTTTTAACTTTCTCCCTTTTTGAGACTTCATCTACAATATCAAGTTCGTAAATATAACAATTGTTTCCTATTAAGAACAGCTTCAGAAGTATTAGCAGAGGAAGCAGAAGCTGCTAAAGACTTTCATTTATCTAAATGTCATGGTTTTTACAGGATTATGAAGACACATATTGAGGGTGTAAAAAGACAATTTTCTTGAATTGTCATGACTTTTAAAACATTTCTCATTTTTTTGTTTTCCTACATTTTCTTGGTTAATTTGATATTATAAGTTATGCAGGTATTAAGATTAGAGCACAATGCGAATGATTATTGTGTCACTGTCATATTTTCATATTTGCTTTTACTTGATGTTTAACATATGCAAAAGCGCCCATAAGGAGCATGCTGCTGCTTTGCAATGCCCAGTCATGTAAATAACCTCACAGGTCCATCTTGTAGAAGGCAGGTGGGCATCACACCTGCCATGCTAGCATGTGGAGCATAGATGCAGGGGGAACGAGGACCCAAAGTCTTCAAAACCATAGTGAGTTGAAGGCCAATTCTGGCTAAAGCCTTGTCTCACAAAACCAAATCAACAAAAACTTTCAACCTTAAAATAAGCCTCATATATATACGAGTATATAGTGTGTGTGTGTAGGTGTAAAAGCACAAGGAGAAAATAACATTAACCCTAAAATGTGTAACTTAGTTTTCTTAACAACCTGGGTCTCAATCATGTGTGTTATATGTGAGTTAAATATATGTGAGTTGAATATGCCTGTGTGTATGTTAGGATATATACGTATGTTTATTACATGCCTGTGTGTAGACAAGGAGAACAGTGCCAACACTGAGCTAGGTGACATAGTATTCTTAGAGACCTGGATGAATTAAGAAGAGCCTAGGAGATGAGTTCAACACAGGTCCTGGGTATTTCTGTCCTGGCTTTTTCAGAGAGAAATAGATCTTGGGAATCCTGCATAATGAACAGATTCATTCACTGATAGAATCACAATATGAATAAATTAGCAAGAGATAGCAGACTGTCCTCCTAATTCATGCAGGCTAGTCACTGGGGCTGCTTCTCAGCCGTGTCTGTACCTGATGATAGTGCTCCTCTGTACCACGAGGTGACCAACCCCAGCACAAGTCCAGATTCAATGTAGCTAACTAGTCCCCATAAAGAGAACCATTGAAGCCAAATGTAACCTTATTCCTTTAAGTTGTTTATATTAGTCATATTGTCACTAGAACATTAAACATGACTAATAGCATGTATAAATGGTACAGGAAATCCCCAAATGCCAGGAAATAAAAAAATAGTAATTTTTCAAAAGAAGGTTCTTTACTTGTAAGTATAAATCTATTTTTGAAAACTCTCAAGTTGAAGAAATTATTGAGAAAAAAATTGCCAATAAAGAAAAAAGTAAAATAGAGATCAGAAACAACGTCAGAAGAAAGACACTGAAACCAAGGAGGTAGGTAATATTACACTAGTGGCTCAGGAAGCTTGTTGGGGACACAAAAGTTCTTGCACCTACAGATTATTAGGTTAACTACGAATGTTTAACACACAGGGGTCTCTTCTCAATGGAGGAAATAAAATACCTGTTTTCCTGTCCTGCAGGCTAGGAATGGATTCTGTTAAGGATCTGCTGACCTTCGTGCTATCTGCAGAAACAGACCTTTGCCATTGGGTTATCACGGCAGATTTTGCCCAAATTCCCTAAAATGGTTATCCCAGACTCTTTCTTCCCCAAACATTAGGGGAGGTGTCACAAGTACTTTGTAGCTTGCTGACCTCTAGGCCATCAGAGAAAACTAGATTCTAGGTCTTTTAGCTACAGAACAGACCCTCATGGTCACATGTATTTTGTAAAAGAGTTTCTATATAGTCACACCTTAACCTTTATTGTGCACCTAGAATTGAATTGTTGTTTAGAAACCTTTTCCCAAATTGTGCTGTGTTTTAAAGATGCAAATGATGAATTTCCTGACATTAGACTCCCCAAACTCTGCTCTAGGTTGCATGAAGTTTATCTGACAGGGTTTGTATTCTCGTCTCTTCGAGGGTTCACTTCTCTGCCTGGATACCTGTAAGGGTCCTGCTCAAAAGTCAAGCATACAAAACTAAAATGTACCAAGAACTGAGTTTGACACTTATGCAGAAATCAGCACTTTATAATGGATATTTGCTTACATTCCCGGGGTTTTATAATATATGCATATTATATATGTATCACTGTAGCATTCGATGACAAGTGAGAACAATCTCTTTTTTGCCCTCTTCACAAGAAAGTGGGACACCATTCTGTCTTAAGTAATTTTTAAATGCAAAATTTATTCATTTTCATTAACTCTTTTTTTTTATGGGAGAGACCTTCTCATTATAACACAACCTGGTCTCAAACTCACTAGGTAGGTGGTACATGGTGGTCTCCAACTTACAATATAGCCCAGGCTAGCCTGGAATTCAGCATTCCTCAGCCTTCTATTTTTGAGGAAAAACACATGCTATTATATCTGACTTTTATTTGTGCAGCATTCATGATTGGAAATAAAGGTGATTTGCCTAGAAAAAATATTTTAAAGTATTTCTTCCTCGTGAAATGGTATGCTATCATTTGCTAATGTGCACATAGTCATTACCAAAACAAAGCAAACAAAAACAACAGCAAAATATCCTTATAATACATTTATGAACAAATGAATGTGATAAAATACTATGGAAAGAAGAAGTTCTATAAATTCAGGATCCAATTTGTTAATTATATAAATATTAAAAAACATATTCAAGTTGAACTTTTTAAAATAATGTAAGATTTTGTTATGCTCTTTGACATATCCTGATGTTTGGAACTATAAACATGGATCTTATTTCTCATTTCTTGTCACATAATACAGCAATTGATAAGCCACACAGGGCATTCAGTCTTGTAACTTGATCACATGGGACCATACACACAACAAAAAACCCTCCCCAAATGACAGTTCTGTATGAGAACCACCTCTTATAGATTGCAGATTACATAAGTTATCTTTAAAAAAAAAACTAAAAATTCAAAACCCAGCTTATAACAGCA
Organism: Chionomys nivalis; assembly: GCF_950005125.1. NCBI lineage: Eukaryota > Metazoa > Chordata > Mammalia > Rodentia > Cricetidae > Chionomys > Chionomys nivalis. The sequence continues at coordinate 36,371,691 of NC_080107.1, read as the reverse complement.
GTACAGCTGTATTGACTATTTGTTTTTATAGAAAATATGCATTCTACTGAGTTTCTAAATCCTCCATAACACTGAACAAAATGGATAAAAATGAGAGTTGGTCATCAGAATCTGCCCAAAAGGCACAAGAGTTCTGGGTAGAGAGAGTGATTTTAGTCATTGGTCAGATGATGATGACGTGGTTTTCATTTCCATGCTGCAAAAACAGATGAGCTAGATGCGACTGCACTGGAAAACATGCAAACCATTTACTTTGGAGCTGCAATAGAGCCCAGCAAAGAATCAAACAGAAGCACAATCCAGGCAGAGCTGAAAACTGATAACTAAGTGAAGTTCATTTTAGCACCAGTGCTAAGTGTCTAATCTGGATAATTGTAAAGGGTGTTTTCTAAAGTTTAGAAGTAAGAAAAAAATTCACAAAGATGTTCATCTTGAATGTGTCTTTGTTACTAATGAAGCAGTAACTTTGCTAGGCTTTTAATAGGTCATAATCAATCAACTTCTAATCAATAAGATTCAGCCTCATCACAGAATCACTGCACTTACCCATGATGGTTAAGGCTGTAGCTTTTTTTAATTCTTCTTTCATTGACTCTATTACTTCTAAATTACCACCATCCAGGTTGCATCGGTTTATGGTTCTATTTCCGGAACTGATCCAATAAAGCTTATTCTCCATATAGTCTATCGATAGACCTGTAATTAAATTAAACAACTTAAACATAATACCAGTCAGTCAAAATGCAATATTCACTTACAGTCTCCTGATTGGAAGGAAAAGTAGTTTGAAAGTTCACATTTCATTCTCAGAAAATAAGACTTGGCTAAGAGGAAGCTAGATATATGGTGTTTTCACTGGCGGGTATTAGACTTTTATAGGCAGCGTTGCTGTAGCTACTGATGAAAGTCATTATGACATTGAACGGAATGTCAGCTCCATTTTACAGACAAGGAAACTAATACCCAGGAAGCTAAGCTATCTGTGCTCTCAGCACAGACATCTGCAATCACTGATGTGTTCCACATAATCCCAGGTCACACTGAAACGTCTGTGTACAACCATGCAGGCCATCGAGTCCATTGTGCTGCAGCTTGTGGACATATGTTCAGGTGTGGCAGCAGACCATTCCGGAGATCACCCCAAGTATGAACAAACCATGTAGTTTTTCCAAAACAAACAAACAAACAAACAAGGGGATGCGGGATAGGAGAATGTAAAGAGATTGACAGGAGTTCAAGTGTATTATGAGGGTGAGAGGTCGCTGGACAGTGCTCAACTCCAGTGAGTCACAGGCCAGAGTAGACTAAGGTTTCAGTGCCATTCCGCCATTCGACACCAGAAACCAACCAGCTCCCCTGCATGAACTTTACCATGTAGACTCTCTCGGCTTTTAGGAGAAACTCCAAAAGTTTACCCATAAAACCATAATGCCAAAAATCAGGTGTTATGGAGAAGTAGTTGTTAGACATTTTTTTCTGAAAACGACAATCAGGTGATTAATTTTAATTCCTAAGAAAATTAGTTAGAAAAATGACAACAACAACAAATAATAATAACAATACATGGTAGGTATAATATTTCAGGATCAAAGTCTTCACAATGCAGTTTAAGAAAGTCAGCATGACCCTTCTACAGACTCTATGCCACCTGGACATACCGTGTCTGGTAGTAATCAGATAATACAATATTTTCATACCTGGCTTTTGCTTTGGCATCTGTCTAATGATGTTAAAGTAATACAAAGAATTAAATCACCATATCCAGTTATAGAGAATCCTTTCTCTATGTGCAGTTTGTCTATGCTGACGAGGATTCCAAATTGCAGCTGACAAGTCATGTCAAGGCCCCAGAGAGCCGCATTTTTACATGGCTGTTTCTGTCCTCGAGGTTTGTCACCTGAACTGAGGGTTGGCATTTTGCCCTTGGTTTGAAGGCGAGAACTGTTACAAGTCCACACAGGGAAGCCTCTGTTAGACTTCCTAAGATGTAGTGTCTGAAGGCAGTACATCATATTGTGACCTCTTTATCTATGGACTCAAGGGACACATTTCTTTCAGGGCCATGTGCCAGCAAAAGCTATATATGGGAAAGATAAAATTTTAACTGATCATATTTCTGTCTTGACTTTGGCTAGAAAAAAAAGAAAGAGTCAGATTTGTGAGCCATCGCCAGTAGTCATAAAAGGATTGTATGTACACTATCAGTTTTAGTCTAGCATTGATAGACTAATCTATTATTTTCTTTCCCCTGGAATATTGAAATCAATACTCTAGCCTTTCTTAGAGAATGTATTTGCTTAAGTTTCTTTAATCTCCTTTTAGGAGGAAAGGTGAGCTTTCATATTGAACATGCCTGACTCCAAATTAACCCTCAATGGCTGAACTTCTCAGCTACTGCATACTCTTCGGTCTCTGAAGTATGTGAAAAAAAATGTGGAATTCGGTGGAAAACGGAGTGGAAACCGGAGTGACAGTCGGGCCACTGAATTCTAGGGTTTATTATTCAGTCACTGCTTCTGGGCAGTATGTACACACAAAAAAGGGGCTCTGTCACAATCAGCTGATTGTATGATACCCTCAAAAGATAATTTGTTAGCAGAAAATGGATTCTTTAATTAAATATATTATAAAAACTGTAAGCTGCCTAAAAAGACTTCTTCCTGAAGTAAGGCATGCTCACAGATGAACAATTTAATATTAATTACATATTTATTTATCTATCTTTGTGGTACTCCAGACTGAATCATAAATTCACTCTACCAATTGTCAACTCTACCAATTTGTCAGGGTCTTGCTATATTTCCCAGAATTCCCTGAATCTTGAAACCTCCTGCCTAGGTCTCTTTAAATACTGAGATTAAAAGTGAACAAAAGGGAGCTGAGGATGTAGGGAGATAGTTTAGCTAGTAAAGTATCTGTCAAGCAAGTGTGAGGACTTCACTGTGACAAACAGAACCCAGATAAAGTAGTCAGATGTGGTGATGTTTTCTCCAGTGATGTAAAACAGAGAGAGGTGAATATATGGCCAGAACTACTCTTATTGGTGAGCTATGGGCAAGTGAGGGGTCCTGTACCAATAAAACATGAGGTGTACACTTAAGGTGGACGTCTGGACTGAGACGTGTGTATACAAAACTATATACATGCTCATATATATTCATACACACCCACAATAATAAAATAAAAGATTGAGCCAAAATATCTAGTATGATGGAATTTTAAATATGCATTACTTGCACCTAAACAGCATGAGGAATAGAAGGGAAAGGAATGATTCACTATGTTTACTTGTATGGCTTAGGTTTTCCCACAGCTCTTGGGAGTTAAACAGTTCCAGATTAACAGCTTTAAAATTCACAAAGTGTCTTTCATAATCAATGCACTTATCAGGTAAATGTCACCTAGACATTTGATTTCTTTCTTTTCTCTTGTTAAGTAGATACGTATATCAGTCAAATGTATGTTTATTGTTGAGTGTGTTCACTTCTTTGTTTTATTTATTTGTTTGTTTGTGTGTTTGTTTTTTGCAAGTGTTTCTCTGTGTTGCTTTTGATGTTCTGAAACTTATTCTGAATACCAGGCTGGCCTCTAAGTCACAGAGATCCTCCTGCCTGTACCTCCAAAGAGCTCAGATTAAAGGTGTACCCCACCACTGCCTGATCATTTCCTTGTTTAAAAAATAGAATTGAAATCCTCTCAGATTCTGTTATGAATTTAAGACATTGGAAAAAAGGCCAAAGACAGAGTTCAGCTGGTAAAGGCTTATACAACTAGTGATCTAAGCTTGATGACCCACAAAAAGTAGAAGGAGATGTTGGCTCTGTAAAATTTTTCTCTGACTTCCACCCTGGAACCATGGGATGTATACATATCATGCATGCATAAACAATGACTAACTAAATTTAAAATAGAATGTAAAGTCTGTTTTACATATACTAATATATGTTCAAAAATACGTATTGATATGCATGCTTTTACGTAATGGGTTTTTCACTTGTAAAAAAAAAACCTGAGTTATGTACTGAAGTCCTAGAACCATTGAAAACTAAATTAACAATTGTACTTATTGAAACAATTTCTGAATCATATCATACTGTTCTCTTATCTCAAAGGAGTGAAGTAATTGTCATTTAATGCAACCAAAAGTAGTTAGCAGTGTTAGAATGTACAATCAATTGCTATGAGAAAACATGTCAAATGTGAGAATGTTTGTTAACCTTTCTTGGAATGTATAGAGAGAAATACAGTTATGCTATATCTTCACAGATATGATGCTTCATACAGCTAGCTTGACATAGACACTCAAACAACTATTTACCTGGTATAGTATAATATTTTTATTTATGATTTTACTATAATAAAGTAAGCAAAAATTTTAAAAGACTTTCTTTAAAAATATCAATGTCATTATAGTCTCCTTCTAGAAAATAGTCATCAGGATCACGAGGACCTGGTTATCAGAAAAGGAAACCTAGATTAAGCAACACAGTAAGAGTAAGTAATAAAAAGCCATCACCAAAACTGAAAAACATTATAAAATGTAAAATATACAGCCTTTTCTAACTTCCCCAGTAATATAAAAGCTGAATTGATATCTATGCTTAGATTCTCACATCACTTTATATATTCCAAGTAAACTCCTTCATGTATTATTTTGCTTAAACAATTTTATTTAGGAAGGCCATATTAATTTCCTGAAAGAACTTGATTTGCCAAACTAATGTAATTGTTCACATAATAGATATGATGTACATGTTGAGAGAGAAAATGGCACAATACTTTTAATGTTTAACTTCACTTTCCACTTATCATTAATAATGTGTTTTAAGTATTGTAGCAATTATAAATAGTTCATTTTATGTATTTTATGTTTTAAAGACACAAAATTAAATGAGTATATAAGGGATTACATTAAATTTTAAAGGTGTTAAAGGGGTATTTTTAATATTAAGACTTTGGGAAGATGGAAATTACCTAACATTTTCCATCATATACCGAATTTCTCTTCAAAGTACTCCTTCCTGATTCAGAGTTATCACTATCTATAAAACTATGCTAAAAACACTGAAATTCAGATCTGACCAAAAAGTTCAAATTCATGTGCCTAATTATTAGTGCTGTATCTCTGACACCTGACATGGTGACACCGCGGAAGTAGTGGAATCCTAACTGCTCATCCATGCATCTTCATGAACTGCTTTGTCCTACCTGGGAACACTTTAATGTTGACTTTCATGACTGTATTAGTGAAATCCAAGCACTCTCTCTGCTGGAAGACTTCATTCTCTCTTAGGTGATGACAATATAAGGGGCAATCCTGCAATGGTGTTCTTAGATGGGCTTACTCCCCAGGGTCAGTTAGTAATAATATGATATACCGTGCTAGGGATATTGCTGAACTGGTGAAGTGTTAATCACATGAGAAGGGCGGGGGCCACCCCCAATACCCATTAAAAAGTCAGGTGTTATGGAGCAAAGTTGCAATATCATGGCTGGGAAAGAGAAGACAGGCAGATTGCTGGGGATTGGGGTTCACTTGCTAGACAGTCAAGTGAGCTGCAGGTTCCAGTGAGAGAGCCTGTCTCAAAAAGCATGGCGGTCAATTCCGGAGAGACAATATCCAGGTATAATACCCTCCACACTCACTCACACGCAGTTGTACAATAACATAAACACATACACACACACACACACACACAGAGAGAGAGAGAGAGAGAGAGAGAGAGAGAGAGAGAGAGAGAGAGTAGATGAATGATGGTGCCCCAGCTCTCAATAAAGGCCCTGTATTCACTATGAGCAAATTTCAAGTTTTCTTAAATACATTTAAAGCTGAATCATTTTGAAAACTTGTACCCGTCTCGCTTGAAATCACAACAACTGCTAATTTCCAATGATTTATTTATTGTGAATAGATTGCCCTTATCAGGCATGCTAGCAATTGGATGTAATTCCAGTTCTCAGGAGTATGAGTCAGAATTTTGTTCAAGGCCAGCCTGGACCCATGTCTCAAGCACAACAAAAGAAAAACAGAAACTGGTCTTCACAATTTCAATTAAAAAGGAAAAACTTGACAAGATTTTCTCTGAACAGTGGTAAAAGCCACACTTGCATCTGGTGAAAGCATTTGTAACCCACATAATCATCCACGGCAAGCATCAATAATAGAAGTATCAGATTAAACAGTTAATCTTAGTGCCAAGAAAACATGCTAAAACTCAGACAGAAGACAATACACAGATGGCAAATAGAACCATGGAAAGATGTTCAATATCATAAGAAATTCAAATTCAGATTATAATTAGTGCTATTATGCATCTATCGGAACAGCTGAACTTAAAGTTATCGAGGAAGCTGAGTGCTAATCACTCACATACTACAGCTGGGGATGTGAAACACTAGAACCTCTGTGGAAAACCATTAGGAGTACCTCTAAAAGCCAAGTATAGCCTTGAGTCAGTGCCTCAGTGGCAAAATCTCTGGCCCCTCAAGCATGAGAACAGGGATTACAACTCCAGATCTCAGTCTGGTGAAGCCAGGCAGAAATGACTAACATTTGTAATCCCAGCACTATCAACAAGAGAACTTGTCTTAGTAAATAATGTGAGGAGTGATCTAACAAGACAACCAGTGTCTATTTCAGGCTGCCACATTCACTGACATACACTTATACGCACAACTGTGCACACACAAATGAAAACATACTACACACGTTCACACATAAGAGAGAAAAATACATACAACCTAAGAACTCAAAGGACTCAATAATTTCATACCTGGATATTTAAGCGAGAAAAAGCAACGACACTTTACAAACAAAAACTTGTACATGAATGTTTGTAGTGATTTAATCATAAATCGTAGAGCTGAAGTCTCCCTGGGGTTATGGAATGATACACAGACAAAACAAAGAACAAATTGTTATTACAAATGAAACAATGTCAGGGATTCCACAGAAAGTAGTCTGCAATGAAGATCCAGTCTCAGAAGGTTACATGACTACACTATAAAGCTTCATTTCTACATGGGGAAGAGCCGTTGTACTGGTAGATACAGCTGTGTACACACAAGATAGCATTGTATAGACCTAAATGAATAAACATACAGAAAGACAAGCAGAATTAAGAAATCTGAGCAAGATGGGCATACTGTATTACAGTCATTAGCTTGGTTGTGACATTGCTCTGTTGATTCTGTGTGATTTTCTAACTTAAGAACCTTGAATAAAGGTTACAGGAGAGCCGTCTGCATGAATTTTTAATTATTTTTGAGACCGAATTTACATAATTTCCCTTTTACTCCCTCCAACTTTCCTATGTTTCTTTCCCCTTGTTTTCTTTTGTTCTTTTTTAAGTTTATGACCTCTTTTGGATTAGTTTGTATTACATATATATGAATATTTAAAAATATACATATGAATTCCTGTCTAGAGAAATACTACCTGTTCCCTCTGTGTAATGTTACTTGTGTCTATATGTTTTTTCAGGGCTCGCTATTTGGTATTGTCTTACAAATTCATATGTAAGGAAAACTCTTTTCTACTGCTCATAGAATTTGTTAATTTCCTCTAGTTTTTTACCTAGGGTTGAAGCTTTCGCCTTTCCCTTTCTTTATTTTTTTATAAATACATTTTATTGAGCTCTAAATTTTTTCTGCTCCCCTCCCTGCCTCTCCTCCCCCTTCAACACTCCCCCAAGGTCCTCATGCTCCCAATTTACTCAGGAGATCTTGTCTTTTTCTACTTTCTACTTCCCATGTAGATTAGATCTATGTAAGTCTCTCTTAGTGTCTGCACTGTTGTCTAAGCTCTCTGGGATTGTGGTTTGTAGGCTGTATTTCTTTGCTTTATGTTTAAAAAACCACCTATGAGTGTGATAATTGTCTTTCTGTGTCTTGGTTACCTCACTCAAAATAATGTTTTAGTTCCACCCATTTTCCTGCAAAATTCAAGCTGTCGTTATTTTTTTCTGCTGTGTAGTACTCCATTGTGTAAATGTACCACATTTTCCTTATCCATTCTTTGGTCAAGGAGCATTTAGGTTGAGTGTATAGTCATACCGTAATTCAGACTATGTTTAGGCAATCACATTGTTCAAATTTCCTGAGTGTAACTTCTCTGATACTGATAAGAAACATAATCTACAGATAATTTCCTGTTCCTCTGACTCTTAAAGTCTTTTGGCCTCTTCTGTAATTATTCCTGCGCCTAGGTTCAGGGAATGTATTGTGCATGTTTCCTCTACAACTGGGCTCCACAACTCTGATTTGATTGGTTGTGCTTTTAGCAAGCTCTATAACTCTGCATTGATCAGTTGTGCTTTCTATAAATGCTACAATTCTGTGTTTAGTTGACTGTGGTTTCTACAGTAGTCTGTTGATTGCGAAGAGAAGTTTGATTGAGGTATGAGAGCAAAACTTATTTGTGGGCATAATGATATTCATAATGTAGAGGGAATGTGTTTGATTAGTAAAGAGCCAGTTTTAGATTCTCCTCCAGGATCCATGACCTCATTAGGTCAAGGTAGATAGCTTTCCAGTACAGTCATGTGCTTCCCTAATGTTGAGGGAGTCTTACGTCCAGTTAAAAAGCTGTTTGGTGCGGGGAACCAAGGACAACAGCAATAAATTATAATGTTTGGGGAGTTTCTTGGACAACCCTGAAAAACTCTAAAGATGACTTTTCTGCATGATTATTTTTCAGGTACTAGTGTTATGTATTTACATTTTATGTCTGCATTTACAATATTTCAAAGGTGGCAAATGTTTTGTTTCTTTTTTCTTTATTGAAAATAGACTTTTTCGTGCAGCATTTCTGTGAACTCACTTGGATTTAAAAGTGTCTCATAAATTTTTCCATTTTTTGAAAAACACATGATAAATTGAATAGAATGCTCCAATTTAACTTCTCCAGGACAAAGCCATTCTCCACTTGCCCTATGATTTGCTCCGTGCTAAGTACTAATCAATCCTATGTGGAATTTCTGGGATGAGCCGATGGACTGATGGTTGCATATCTTACCAGGCGAAGAGTCAGACCCCTTCCATCATCCTCCTATAGATCATTTTACTTTGTACAGTTTATTGCTGTACCTAGGCATATTTATTTTTTATGTCTAGGTGACTGACAAATGTTATGTGCCTTGTGGAAATAACAAACAAAAAATGGAAAGCCAGAATCAATGACAAGGCTTTGGCATTTTGCTTCTGAGAACTGTTTCAACTTAAAAGCATTTTAACAGTTTTTATACCTATAGTTTTATATTTGTCAAAGTAATATTTCATTGCTTAAGAAGTTCAAAATGAAAAAAAATTAAAGCACTGTTACATCATTCTTAATTTTGCAAACTGTAGTTCCTGGCACCCTAATGGGCATTCCCCTCAATCAGTCGTCCCCCTGTTGATCTCACATCGAGGGTGTAGCTCGAATCGGTTCCATGCTCATTCCTCCTTTACCTAATGTTCTTCCCCCCTCAAGGAACAAGAAACTTCCCCTTTCTGATAGTTTTTTAAGTCTCAAATCTTATTATTCTTTTTTAATTATAATTTTACATTACTTCAGTGTATGATTGTTTGGCTTACATATATGTCTGTATGTGTGTGTGCTGCCAGAAGAGGGCACCAGATCTCCTGGAACTTCAATGGCCGACGGTTACGAGAGGCTATATGAGTGCTGGTCATCAAACTCAGGTCTTCTGCAGGAGATGTCAGTGCTCTTAACCACTGAGCCATCTCTCCAGGCCCAACTTTCTGTTTTTTTTTTTTTATACAACTGTAGTTTACACAGCTAACACAGCAGTAAGAGTGCACCCTTCCTTTTATTTAAACTGAGTGACTAGTTTTCAACTAGTTTTCAATGATTTAATCACAGCCTTTTTGCTATAAAAAGAAAAGCCTACCTGATCATAAAGGTTGATTTTTTTTGATGTGTTCTTGGATTCGGTTTGCCAGTATTTTATGGAGAATTTTTGCATTCATGTTCATGAGTGAGATTGGTCAGTAATTCTTTTTCTTTGTTGAGTCTTTGTGTGGTTTTGGTATCAAGGTAACAGTAGCCTCATAAAAAGTTTGGCAATGTCCAAACTAGTCCTTCTAAATGTGGTTGACAGTTGTATGATTGGGGCAGACTGAGGGGCCACTGGCAGTGGCCCTGGAATTTATCTCTACTGCATGTACTGGCTTTTTGGGATCCTATTCTCTTTGAATGTATACCTTGTTCAACCTAGATGTAGTAGGGAGGGCCTTGAACCTTCCACAAAGCAAAGTGCCTGCCTCCTTTTAGGATTAGAGGGGATGGGGTGGGAGGGTGTGTGGAGGGAAGGGGAGGAGGGGAGGGAGTGGGAATTTGGATTGGTATTTTTTAAAAAAAAATCTAATAAATAAAAAAGCATAGATTTTGCAATTAAGATCTTGTTGAAATTTCCAAACATCACCAATTTGGCTATAGCTCCTTCTCCTATTTAATCCCTCCAGTTTTCCTAGTATCTACTGGGAATACATTAGTTTGATTTTATATCTTTATATTGTCTTGCACATATCACTATTGGATTATTTTAAGGGCTTTGGCTGACAGCCAATTATTCGTTATTTTCTGTTACTTTTCCTTAATAGAAAAATAACTTTCCTGAGTACTGGTATGGTTGCTTAACCTCAGCATCTGGATTCTAGAATATACCATATGACATGTTTCTTTATTTTTTAAGGTAAAATTTTATTTATGCTACAATTGAACAATGAGTAAGTGAATAAAATAATGTATAATAAGTGCAAATTATTAGTCTGTATATATCGATAATTATAATATTATATTGTCAAGTTATCTGCTTAGTATTCCTATTTTTAATATTTTACATATAGCCTTATATATTAATTATATTTTGTACTTAAAAGTCGCTTGCTCAGAAATGAATTTCATAAATAATAGATCATAATATTGAGTAGAAATCAGTAGTTATGATTTTAATATTTTGATTTAAAAATGATGGTCCCTTAATTCACTTTGTGTGGTAAAATTCTCTTGGAAATTTTACCTACATGTATATTTTGAAATTAACACAAGACATGTGTTGCAATGATTAAATAATAAGAAATGGTTGGTAGAGTTCAAGAAGAGTTATAGAGTTAAAAGAAAACTTTCATAAACTGGAAGATTATGAAAACAAATGACCTATATTTGTGATTATATTAAAAACAGAACAGATAAGCAAGGAGTTAAAATATAGAATGTTCTGTACTCACTTTTAAGTAGATATTAGACATAAAACAAAGGAAAATCTTATCAGCCTGCAGTCCACAGCCCAGAGAAGACAAGAAACAAGGAGAACCTTAACAGGGACATACATGGATCCTCCCCAAGGGGAAGTAGACAATATCTCCTTAGTCAATTGATGGAGAGGAAGAAGGAATGGAGGGTGATAGGAGAATGGAGAGGGGAGAAGGGGAGCAGGAAATAGAAGATAAGGGATCAGGAAGATCTAGTTGGGTAAAAAACAGGAGGGAGAACAAAGAAAGAGATACCTTGAAAAGGGGAGCCATTGTGGAGTTAGCTAGGAACCAGGCGCTAGGGAAGCTGCCAGGAATTTATAAGGAAGACCCCAGCTAAGAGTCTAAGCAATAGTAGAGAGGGTGCCTAAACTGCCTTTCCCCTATAATTAGATTGATGACTACATTAATTGCCATCATAAAACCTTCATCCAGTATCTGACAGAAGCAGATTCAGAGATTCACAGTTAAGCACTGGACTGAACACCTGGAGTCCTGTCATAGAGAGGGAAAAGCGATGTTATGAGCAAAGGTGCCATGACCATGATGGGAATACCCTCAGAAACAGCTGACTGGAGTTTGTAGGTGCTCAGTGACCCCAAACTGACCGCTGGAGAACCAACATAAGACTGAACTAGACCCTCTGAATGTGACAGACAGTTGTGTGGCATGGGCGGTTTGTGGGGCCACTAGCAGTGGATTTCTTTATCTCTAGTTCATGGTGTGGTTCATTTCATATGGAGAGATACCTTGCTCAGCCTAGATACAGAGGGGAAGACCTTGGTCCTGATTTTGTTGTCTCCCCATAGGAAGCTTCACCCTCTCTGAGGAGAGGATGAGGGTGTGGTGTGGAGAAGGTGGGAGGATGGGAAGGAGAGGGAATTTGGATTAGTTTGTAAAATAGGATTTCTTTTAAAATAACAATAAAAAAGAATAATGCATGAAGGATAAGGCTGACTGACAAGCAAGTTGCTTTCTTTTAGGCTGAAAGGATGAAATTCATAATACGAGCACATTTTAAGCATATAAATTACGTTACGTGCTAAACTAAAATCTTCTTTCATGTAAACTGCTCTAAGTACTTAATTCTTTGAAGACTGAGTAATAATTCAATTAAATAACTTTATTCAATACTTAATTTTAAATTCAACAATAAATAACAATAGGATTGTTGGTTTATATTTAAAAAAGTAAATTTATTTGGTTCAATTTGTTGTAGGTTGTTATTACTTCATCTGCAATGGTACAAGCAAATAAAATATGAGTTGAGTATTTTGATGCGATTATGAATTTTTATGTGATTTATATCACACATTTAAATTGAGCAGCAATCAAGCAAAGAATCGGTGAATTACAATAACAACACAAGTCTACTTTCTGGAAAGTCCAGGGTGACATCTTCACACAATTTAAAACTAGAATTTAAGGATTCAGAAATAATGAACTCTGATTCACGATATGTAGAGGGGAGAGGATTCTTGCAGAGTCCTGCATGTGACAAAAGTACTCTGCTATGGTCTAATTGGCTTGTGTTTTGCATGGGTAGCAGGCTTTCGAAATTTCTTCCTGCCCGTGCTTCAAGGAATTTTGCGCTGTTTTTCTTTTTTCTTCTTCTTCTTTTTTCTTTCCTTGCTTTTTTATTGAAGTCAGATGAATGAAACTCAGTGAAATGAAACTCAATGAAACCACCCTCTCTGGTCACAGCACCATGGTGAAGGATGAACATGTTTCAAACACTAGCTTCTTTTAAGGAAGCCACAGTTTGTGAATGAATGAGATGAACAAGCAACCCTCTAGAATATGGCTGCTATGTGTAATTAACATAAAAACTCTGTAAGTAGCTTGAGAATTTGCAGTGCTTAGATAGAAGTCACCGTAGCTATTTTTAATTGCAAAGTGTAGTAGAGATCCTAGACTGTATTGAATGCAAAGGCATGGCTTTGTGCTTGGAAGGAAGTACAACAACATTTGTCAGAGCCCATGCTTTCTATACAGATACTTGATCTGCATTTCATATTCCACAATATTAAATAAAACATTGCAGAAATATACAGGAGATGAAAGTCACCAAATGGAGACTTTTTCTCTCACCTTGTTCTCTCTGTGACTATTGTCTGAAGAAAGTAGGAGGAAGGTAGAGAAGCCACAATATACTCACTCAGAAAGATTCATCATTAAATAATAGCTCTAATTGCTTATAATGAGTAAGTAAAACTATGAGTAAATAATGCAGTAATAAATTTCCTTATGTTGTACTTTGTGGTATAAATATCATGTGCACTAGAAAAAAAATTGCTTCGTATTTATTTTTACAACAATGCATGCATTCACAAGACCATGGAATTCCAATTTAGAAAATTTGTCCAGGGACCAGTTCTGAAAGCACTTTCCAAGTGAAATACCACAGCATGGATTCTTTGAGAATATGTTCTCATACAGCTTAACTGTCACTTTATATTAAAGAGATGTTTTTATGTAAAACTACAAAACTATTTTGACAAGTTATTTGTTACATGAATTTAAAAATTTCATAAATATAAAAAGCAATTGTACTGATGGTTTTTAAAAATAAAAAGGGTATCATTCTTAAATTCTTTATTATTTTGTCTTGGTTAGTAAATGTTGTAAGTTATTAGACAGATTCTAAGAAATGGTTGAAGAAATCATAGTTAAAATATTATGACAAAAGAAAATCAGATAACAAGTACCATGCTTTGAATTTATTTTAAGCACCCGAAAGACTGCTAAAAAAGATAAAAATATTAAAACTAATAGGATTGGCATAAATGATGGATTACTGTAATACAATCTATTTCTTTTCTTTATTTCCTGTGCTATGAGGCTTTGTCAATAAGGAGATAACTAGATCAAAGCAGTCCCAACCTATTCTTTCATTGTTGAGATACCTCTCATTGAGGTTTTAATCAAAGTCAAATGAGTGATAGTGTAACAATGGAGGGAGAGGAATAAGCAAAAAACAAGCCTACAGAATGTTTAGAAGCCAAGTATTTCCACTTTTTCCTTCCAAACTAAGCATGCATTTGTTATTTATAATTCTTAACACTATTCTTTAGGAAAATGCCTGCATGGCACAAATCTACTAGACTTACTTGTTTCCTGCTCCAGAGTAAACCGAACACTTATTTATTGAAGATTCCCTCATGTACCAACAATGGAGCTGAGCCCATGACATGATGACAAACCAAACATGATGATCTCAAACATCCTCTCCAGGAGCCAGGGGACAAGAGTCAAAAAAAGACAAAATCACTAACAGAGTCTGCATGAAGAGGTTTCAGCCCAGTCAGGAAGATCAAAGGAGCCTTGTGAAAGAGTCACACTTGCTGTAGTAGAAAAAAAAAAGGTACTAAAGAGGACGGAGGAAATCTGTTACAGGCAGCCTCAGTGTTACAAGCCTGGCTGGCAAGGATCACCAAAGAAGGGGATTCCACAATGGTCCCACTTGATTTTAGTTGTAGATTACAAACTATGAAGAAATAGTTTGTAGCTCAATAACTGTGACACTATAGGAGCTAAAATTTGTCTTCCTTTTTTATAAACTCCTCCACATAGGCATACACAATGTGTGGATTTATCCTATTTCCTCACTATAATTTTCATTAGAAAATAAATATTACCAAGTCAGTGCTATGAAGTCTACTTGATGCCATCCATGGTGCCTATTGAACACTGTATATAAAAATGTATACTAAAGACGCATGATTTGAAAGTGAAGCTCTTAGACTTCCTATCTTTGTTCCTTCATCTCTTCCGTTGTTCTTCTGTTCCTTCCCCAACTTCCTCCCTCTTTTATTTTTGCTTTCAAAATTAAGATACATAAATATTTTTGTGACTACTAGGTACACTCTTTCAACCTCTTTCTTTTCCTTTTGTTTAGCTAAAATGAATGCATTTTAATCCTTTACATAACATTCAGCATTAAAGTTACTACATGGTAAATTCAATACAATAAATATAAAATAATTGATTACCTCTGGTGTGGGAGGTCCTTATGTCTATGTGTTGCTTTTATTGGTTAATAAAGAAAGAACTAACTTGGCCCATAGAATGGGAGGTGCAGAATTAGAGAGACACCTTGGAGCTGCCAGAGTCAGACATGCTGAAAATTTGCCGGCAAGCCACTGCCTTGTGGCGATATACAGATCAATAGAAATGGGTTAAATTAATATATAAGAGTTAGCCAATAAGAAGTTAGAGCTAATGGGCCAAGCAGTGATTTAATTAATATAGTTTCTGTGTGATTATTTTAGTTATAAGCTAGCTGGGAAGCCAGGAATGAAACAAGCAGTTTTCTCTTCCTGTAACAGATTAGCACCAATGTGGCAAACTAAAGTCCACTGAAAAACCTGACAGAGCTTAATTCTAGACACAAAAATACAGAGTTTAACACAGCTTCTTGCTGTTTACTAATAGGATGCCACAACTCCTTTAAGAGAGGTCTTACTGATTCAGCAGTATCAGCCATGCAGTTTCAAAATGGCAGCTTCTCAGCCATGGCTGTGCTGTTAGCAGGAACACTGGCTCTTTTGGGAGATTGAGTACTTGGATGGGTTTTGTAAGCAATGTGCTGAGGCTTGCTTGATGGCAACTTGGTCTCTCTGTGTGCCTGGAAGTAGGGCGGTATGTGTGCTCTCAGAGCGAGTGAGTGGTTCTGTCATGCTGAACTGACTGGGGCAAGCAGGCACTGTCATATTACCTATAGCAATGATGCAGTTTAAATTCTAAGAAGCACTTAGCATTGTAAAGAGTGCTCCTAAACAATAAAGAACACAGATATGCAATAAAGAAAAAACCAGGTGAGTCATAGTGTTAGATAAATGTATAGAGCCTTAGAAAAGAAAAGAAAAGAAAAAGAGTATAGAGAGTCATAAAATAAAGTTAATGCTTTAAAAAATGTATAGTCATAGATTAAAAGGAGTAAAGAAAAATAAGCCATGTAAAGGTAGAAGATTCACAGAGATCCTGGATTATGTATATTACTGTGATTTCTTTAAATTTTATGACTGTGAAGGAGCTAAGTACAGAGAGATGTTTAATTGTATGGACTGCTAAGCTAAACCAGCATGTATTTTATAAATGTATCATGACTTCCAAATTTGGGTCTAAGGATATGTTGCTTTGGAAAAGAGGTTCTTCTTTTGTCTCCAAAGAGGATGAGAACCTATGGATCCATTCCAGGCTAATATGGTTTGATGGACCAAGATCCCCTGAAATGTAGCCTTGAACACCATCAAAAAATTTACTTCTCCCAATAAAAAAATTGGAAGAAGTCTGGACAGAACTGTACCCATATTTCCAAATATTGTTTGTAAATGTTTCTTTACATTTAATGGGGATATGCTATATAGATTTGCTATGTTATGAATCTTGGTTTATTGGTACAAAGTTAAGGTCAATTTTGTTATATGTATATTTCTGCTCTTGATTAAGGTATCATGTTTCTGTAGCTCATTTAAAAATTTGATGTATAATTAAAAATATAGGTTAATAGATAATCATCTATAATAGTCAAGCTTGTAGTCATGTTAGTTAGATTTTCTAGATGTATAGAGACATATTTCAGTTAGATAGTTATTCTTCAAATATTTCAGAGACTTTCAGAATATGGCATTTAAAATATTGAAGAACCTAGGACTTTTCATGACAGTGAGACACATCTGCTCCTGGAAACACCAAGCTACTTCAAAAGGAAGATGGGTATTGAAGAGGATCCTTATGGAGTTGGTTAGCCCTTTGGGCAAGAAACTGCTCTTGCCTGGACTGCTTAACTAGACATGCAGAACCCACAGAGAAATGACTGCTGAACTTGCCTAATAATGAGATGATCCTTCAGGGTTCCTGCTTCATGAAATAGTCTGTGAGACATTCTGCAGGATACAGAAAAAAGTCACTGAACTGTCTTTGAAATATTCTGCTTCATGGAAAAGTCTGCTGGATACTATGGGCTTGTAGGCTGAATATGGATGCCCCAATGATACAAAAGAACTTTGGGTAAATGTCCAGGCAGTAAGATGTCTCTGTGAATTCTAGAGTTTTGGAAATTGCTTTCAATGCACTTTCTGTTTACTTAGGTAATATTATATCCTTTTGGAGTCTTTGATGGAGTTGAAGAAATTATAGTTATAGTTTTCCTTAGTTATTATAGAAGAAAAAGTAGATATAAATATTGTAACTGTAGTAATTTTATTATGTTAAAGCCTTCCTCTTTGTTTAAACAGAAAAGGGGAAATGGTGTGGGAGGTCTTTCTGTCTATGTGTTGCATTTATTGGTTAATGAAAAAAGAACTGGCTTGCCCTATAGCATGGGAGGAGGAAGGTGGAGGTAGAGAGACATTATGGAGCTGCCAGAGTCAAACATGCTGAAAATTTGCTTTTAGGCCACTGCTACATGGTGATATACAGATTAATAGAAATGGGTTAAATTAATATGTAAGAGTTAGCCAATAAGAAACTAATGCTAATGGGACAAGCAGTGATTTAATTAAGATAGTTTCTGTGTGTTTATTTAGGGTCTTATTAGGACGGGAATGAAACAAGTGGTTCTCTCTTCTTGTAACAGTCTTCTATTCAGAAGTCATGGGTGCTAAATGCATTACTGTGCACCTACACATTACTGTACACATCTGGCCCATACTACTCCTCTCTAAACTGATGTAAAACTTTATGGAAATCAGTGTTTAGACTATCATATAGCATTGGCTACATTTGCAAAAACAAAGTATGCAAACATATGTGTAATTTAAGGACAAGTATATGAAGAGGTAAAATAGTTTGTTTTTAGAACTTGTAACTATATTAAATATAAACCTGGGCTCTGCTGTGAATAAATTTTGTGCATAGGATTCCTGTCTTTAATCAATGAGCCTTAAGAAAAGAAAAGAATAGAAAATCCTCAAACCTTGGGCTAATCTGAAATACTAAATTGAGCAGAATTGTGGTATCTGTAGGAAGGTATCTGGGCTTAATATTGTACTTCCAGTTTTTGCCTGAACATTTCTATATTGTCCTTCCCCACCACTCACTAAATAATGTTAACCATTTTTTTTTCTTTTCAATCAGGTCCCATGAAAACTTCTGGCAATCAACCAAAGAGTCTCTGTCTCTATCTGTCTGTCTGTCTGTCTGTCTATATGCAAGCGCATACACTTATGTACAGACACTCATAAGCTCCACATGCACAAATAACAAAAATACAAGCATTATTTCTCTGTGAAAACTCTGAAACTATGGATCCAGTGTTATGATATAGGTTGAAAAATAACATAGCAGTGTGTAAATTTCTTTAACAGGGATACAGGCTAGGTACAGCTAAGTAGCAGACCTCATGCTTAACCTGTCTGTCTCTAGATTTAATTCACAGAACTATAAAACTAATAGAAAAGCATTTTAGAGCCTTTTAAAAATTTGTAGCTAATAATATTGCTCACCTGAGAAACTTCCTGAAAGATACAAAAACTCTTCACTAGAAAGCATCAAATGATTGCAAAATGCCTCTCCTAAAATCACTGAACAGAAATTATATTAATGGTCCACATCCTAGCCAACTAGTTTTCTAAATTTTAGTTATCATTTCAACTTTACTATCTCTCCCCTGGTGCATTACTTACACTAAGATAAATTTTATTTTTCTCTGCCACTAAAAACAAAAAATCTCTGGTGCTTTGAAAAGCAGAGTAGTTCTGGTCACATTTGACGGAGCTGGCATTCTATGGTGTGAACAACACATCCAGGTTCATCATGCAGATTTGAATACTAAGAAGGTTTTATCAGGCTTGATTTGTATCCCGCTGATTTTAGCAAAGAACAAACTACATATATTTATTAATATTGTTTTGTTAGAGAATTATGCCATTTCCAACAGTTGTATACTATAAAAAGCAATGACTTAATGTCTTAGGGCAAGTGTAAAAATATCCTGGAGCACTAAGGAAATATGGAACATATTACTGAAACATGAGATGCTGCTCAGGGAACCTGTAACTGCATGTGGTCACAGATTAGGTACCAAGATTGACATTTTATAAAAACTGGAACAATTTCCTGAGAAGGTAAGAGATTTATTGGAGTCATACCGATTGTCCATAATTGCCAAAGTAGAATAATAAAAAGATTAGTTTGGTTCCCTAAAAATCATATCAAATACTATACTCCCCAAATGCTTCATCAGGAAGGCTTTATGTAAATGTGAATGTTTTTAAAATTTTGAAGGACTCGGGGTATTCGGTTTGCTTGAGTAGTTACAGATAGAGAAAGTTGGTGACTTACTAGCCCAGACATGGTTTCCAGCTAAAGAAAGCTCCAAACAGAGGAGAACAACAGCTTCACATTTTACAGAAGTGTTGCATAGAAGTTTTATTTTAAAGTCATGGTCAGAGACAACAAAAACTGAAAAGGAGCAGGTATCTAGCGTTTGTCTCTGCAGTAAAAGTGCTAGCATTCAGACCACAGCATCTCAGGAAGCAAATGCTAAGTGCAAATAGAAACACTCCCTCTCCTTACTTGCCCTCTCTCAATCATGCTTCCTCACTCAACTTCCCCCAATTGCCCTTCTTCTCTCACCCTCCCCCATTCACCCTTCCAGGTAAATGGCCTTTATCACCTGCAAGTTTTGTGGAATTTCTACATCAATAGTTTAATAGGGGTCTGGCTATTCAGTATTAAAGGAGACAGTGTCTTCAATCCCGAAACAAGCATATACATTATTATTTTGGTGTAACCCATGATTCCCAAATTTCAGTATAAATAATAGATTTTTCATCAGAGCTGTCAACCCTGCACATTCTGGGCAGCCTCTGACAAGATGCAACTGAATCTCATCCATCTAAAAGGAGTCCTGTGTGTGGAGCTGGACCTTGTAAAGCCATTTTCTCTGCTGTGTCTTCTTCACAGAAGGATTTACATTTCAGTCTGCCCAGATTTCCAGCACTAGCCTAGATTTTAACAACGTGCAAATGTCAAAAAAAAAAAAAAAAAAAGAGTACAAAGGAGGGAGCTAACAACTGTATTGTTTACACCAAAAGGTTTGGTTTAGGCTATACAAAAGGCATTATTTCAGATATTTGCATATTGCACCTATTTTAAATTATTACTATCGAGTATAAGCTACATCAAGTCAGTATATTTTCATATTCCTAAAATAAAGAAGCTATTGATGAAAAACTTTGGTTTATATTACTTATTTTCTCCACTTAAAAATATTATCTCTGCAATTCAAGTTCAAACTATCATTTTTCTATTGTATATTTTATATTTTCAAATTTAATATAAAAGCCAAGTTATGTCTTTTTGAAAACAGACTATAAAATTACAAATAAATGTTATAATTCTTGACTCACAAAGATATAAAAAATGTGAGAAAAGAAATATAGAGGTAAAAATATTAGTATACATAGATACCTATTAAATAGTCTCTCTTAAAATAATTTTTTTTTTAAATTTCAAAGATGTTTTATAGGGGGCCGGGCGGTGGAGGCGCACACCTTTAATCCCAGCACTTGGGAGGCAGAGGCAGGCGGATCTCTGTGAGTTCGAGACCAGCCTGGTCTACAAGAGCTAGTTCC
Source organism: Chionomys nivalis (assembly GCF_950005125.1). Classification (NCBI taxonomy): domain Eukaryota; kingdom Metazoa; phylum Chordata; class Mammalia; order Rodentia; family Cricetidae; genus Chionomys; species Chionomys nivalis. Next base: position 36,350,854 of record NC_080107.1, on the reverse strand, counting down.
AGGACAGGCTCCAAAACCACAGAGAAACCCTGTCTCGAAAAACCAAAAAAAAAAAAAAAAAAAAAAAAAAAAAAAAAAAAAAGATGTTTTATAGGAGCAGCTCAAGAATGTCAGCACCGTTATGTCTTTAACAAAATAGATGTTTAAAATGTAATTTTTTAAAATTAAAAGGACTTATTTTTCTGTTTCAATGACAAATATCTTTCCTCCTTGCCTCTGAAGTAGTTCAGAGAAAATATGATGAATAAACATACCGATTATTTCTAGTAAAAATTATCTGAGAAATTCTGATTTTCTTTAAATGGCCTTCTGACCTATTTTCTCTTGTGTGCAGTAAACCTTCCATACACAGTGCTTGATGACATTTATCCTTCACAGATCAAGGTGGGATGGATCTGGTCACTTACAAGGTAGAAACTTGGCTACACAGAACCTACATAAAGAAACTCTGAGGTAATAGTTGTCTTCCATCTCATATATCCCAGTAAGTATCAAGCTTCAATATTTCTTTGGACTTCACAATTACCTGAAGACCCACATGTGTTTGTGAACAGGACCAAATTTTAGAATTTTCTCTTGCTAATTAACTCTTCTGCTAAATAGAATTCTAGACCTACCAAAAGGGCTCTTGAGCATTCAGTAGGTTTCTTTCTACATCTCTCTTCTCTTCCATTGGTCTACATGTTGGTGTTTGTTTCAGCACTCTGCAGTTTTGTTATTGTACCTCTGTGCTGTAGTTATTGTACCTTTATGCTGTAGTTTGAGTTTGGGCATAGTGATATGTCTAGCTCTGCCCATCCTCCTAGAATCGCTTTGGCTATTTTGGGTTTTGCATGCTTCTGTGAAATTCTCAGATTAACATTTTAGTCCCATAAAGAATGAAACTGGAATTTTGATGAATATTATATTAAACTTGTAGGTCACTTTTGTGATAAATTTATTTTTATATTATTGGTCACTCCATAAATGTGGAAAGTCTATCCATCTTCCTGTCTCCTTCAGTTCCTTTCTTCAGTGTCGTAATGCTGAGTCCTCTCATAGCTTGTGTTAAATAATCTCCAACATGCTAAGCAAGAATTTTCTACTAAGCTACTGACTGTTGTGTGTAGATTGTTGTATCTTTCTATTTTGTTAAAGTTATATTATAAGTCTTAGGAGTTAATTTTGGTGGAGTCATAAGGGCATTTCTTGTGTTGACATATAGTTCACCTACTGCATACACTGGGAAGAAAATACCCTTTTTAACAAGTGTTGCCACTAGACAATCATATACAAAAGACTGGTAGCACACCCATATCTCTAAACTGTACAAAGTGAACTCAAATTACATCAGAGACATTAATGTAATATCTGGAATTCTGAAACTTTTAGAAGAAAATATAAATAAAACATCAAATGTAGGTCTGGACTAGGACCTTCTGAAAAGGAAATACATTTGTGCATTGACAAATAGGACTGATGATATTGAAAAGCCCTTGCAGAGCAAAGGAAACAGTTGTCAGAGTGAAGAGACAGCTGAATATTGAGAGAAAACATATGCCAATTACACATTGGACACAGGGTTACTATGTAGACTATGTAAGCAACGTCAAACACTAAACATAAAAAGAAGCCAAAATATCTAGTCAATACATGACCTAATAAATTTCTCAGGAGAATGAGCAACTACCAACAAACAGTGGGAAAAAATGTTTACCACCCTGAACCAAGGGAGAAATGTACATTAAAATTCCTTTAGGGGCAGAGCTCAGTCAGTAAAGCATTTGCCAAATAAACATTAAGACCTGATTTCAATACCCAGCCCTATGTAAAAAGGCAGGTGTAGTGGTGTCCATATGCAATCTCAGAGCTGAGGAAGAGACAGGAGGAGCCTAGGGGCTCCTTGACCATTCAGCCTGGTATCCATAGAAGTCTCGAGTCCTAGTCTCAGACACAAAGTGTACAGTTTCCAAAAAGAAAAAGTTAGGGTTGACCTCTGACCTCCACATTTACATGCACACATAGGATCAAACATATATACCCTCGCATATGAACATACATATATATGTACACAGACAACATAAATAATATTCAAATTTAAAAAAACAAACAAACCAAGAGCATTATTGTGTGACTCAGCTGCATCAGTCCTTGGTTTATAACGAACGGACATTAATTCAGCATAGCACAGCAATACCTGCATTTCTGTAGCTATAGATAGACTACACTACTCACAATAGCCAAGACAAGAAACTAGGTTAGAGGTTCATCAACAGATGGATTGATAGAACAAATGAGATACATGAATACAACAAAATTTTATTCCTTCTTTAAGGCTTTATGCAGAATATAATCATGGCATCTACAGGGAGAAAGAAAGGTGAAACCCAAGATCATTCTACATAGTAAAACAGGCCAGATTCACAGAGACAAATATTATGTTTTCTTCCATACATGGAATCTGTATTTAAATATCATTATGTGGGAATTACATGAAGGTAGAAAGGGATTTATGAAAAAGAAGGAATTGGTCTAAAAGGAGGTATTCCATTTGGGTTTGGTCAACTTGACACAAGCTGGAGCCATTTGAGAAGAGAGAACCTTGATTGAGAAAATGTCCCCACTAGACTGGCCTATCTGTAATCCAGTAGTATGTTTTCTTAACTAGTAATTGATATGGGAAGACACGACCCATTGTGGGTGTTCTCATTCCTGAGCAGGTGGTCCTGGGGTACATAAGAAAGTAAGCTGAGCAAGCTTTATAGAACAAACCAAGACAGAGCAGGCGCCCATGGCCACTACATCAGTTCCTACCTCCGGGTTTCTTTCTTCAGTTTCCCTCTGACTTCCTTTGATGAAGAGGAAATAAAATAACTCTTTTCCTCCGCAAGTTGCTTAAGGCTCGGTTTTCAAATGCAGTATTAGACCCCTTAACTAGGATAAAAGGGGAAGGATACTCTAACAGAATCCATGAAAATAGGAGGAAAGTGGCAGAGTTGAAAAGGGAGGAGAACAAGTGGAAGCAAGCAAATGTCATAATATGTACATATGAAGCTGTCACATGGATGCTCAGGCAGTCTCTGTGCTGAGGAAGTTTAATAGCAAGCCCTTCCCCCCAAAAAAGGAATCTCATATAGAGAAAACCAATTCTATGGTACCAAGAAATTTGATCCAATTTATAATACTCTTCTATAATCATTTAGTGTTGAGTTCAAAATCATACACATGTAACTCATTAAACCTGTCATTATTAATTATATTAAAAAAATACTTACCAACTGGTTCCTTTTGGTTCTGAAAGAGAATCTTGATATTACTCCCATCCATATTTGCCATGTTTATTGTATTTCCATCTGTCCAGTATAGTTTCCTTAATTCAAAAGATATGGATTAAAATATTACATGCAGATGCATTTAAGAAACATAAGGCAAAGACTAGAGTAAGAAAACATATTCTAGGCACAAGATTAATTCTTTTTCCAAAGTGTCTAAAAGTGTTGGGTCCCTGCACATTTTCCTAGGGTAAAACATCTCTTTTTTATTATTATTATTCTCTTTGAAAGAATTTTATCCTTTTTCATTTTCCTGGTACTTGCAAATCTGATGCTTAACCCCACAACAAACTATTTTTATTATGTCCTTCATCTAAACAGAATTCTCTTGGCTGAGAAGGGATTAGAATGTGTCAATGGGAAGGTAAAGCTCTGGTATCTCACTGGCCCCTCGACTCATGAGAGACAAAAGCAGGCTGATTTTGTAGTGACCACACAGTCAGGAAATATTCACAAACAGCATTCTAAAGGAAATGGCTTTTCCTCTGCAACTTTTTGTTCTAAACTCTCATTCCCTAGAAACACGCACTAATGAGAGCTTATAAATTGCATTTCATTTGGATAAAAATCTCTAACCAGGACTTCGAATCTCTATAACAATTTCCATACTCAATTTCCAGTCACATTTTGACTCTCTCTTCAATACATGTATCATCTGAATTAAACAATCGGTTTGTGTAAAATCTGAAATAAAGTAAAAAATGTTGCAAAAAAGAATTTTAAAAATCATACTTTACCCCCTGACTGGGTGAGCTGCCAGGCACTGTGGCTTATCAATTCCATGGATAATTGAGGTTTTCAAAGAGCCATCTAGCCTGGCCACGTTAATTTGTGTTTCATCAAATTCCGAGCTAATCCAGTATAAATTACGCGACACCCAGTCCACCGCTAACCCTCTGATGCTCTGAATATCTGCAAAACAGGATAAAGAAAATGGAGAGTGACCAAAGGTTCACGTATGCCTGGCTCCTCAGGTAAGTTATTCTCTGTCTAAGGGAAAACCTAATTTACACTTTAATTTGTCAGCTAAAATTGTACAAGATTGTAATCTCATTCCCTTATCAACACTTCTTAAGGCATGCATAATCATTAATGTCTAACTGCAGAGGCATTAGGAAACCTGAAGCAACAATTATCATCAAAATTAGAGTAGCAGTCAATGATTCTCCAGTAAACCCTTGAAACAGACACTGGTAGAAGTCTTGTGGGCAGGAGTGACCACGATTTGACTGAGAATAATGGCTTCTGCCGTTGGTACCACACAGGTCTAGTTAGGAAAAAGCACTGTGTGTCATTAACAAATGGGCTGCTTGAAGTTTTTAGTGCTGATTTGCTAATTATGTGAAATAAAATAATTCAACCTTCCCCCAAACCAGCAAACTTGAACACCTTTCAACACAGACAATTAACAGGAATTTAATGGAATATGAGAACAAAACTAAAATAATTTTAATGTTATTCCAAATGTGGACTCTGCAGTAACGACAGAAGTCTAATTAAGTGTAGATTTAGCGCCACTAAAACGGGTGTCTGCAATGTTTTTCTTTGATTAGTGAATTGGGCGTCCTGAAAAACTAGCTTGGGGATGTGTCTTAAATACACAGGGGCATTTTAAAAAGAGATACATACTATAGCCAACTGCTACAAATTATGAAGATTAGTAATGTATAGTCGGAACATTTTAGTAACTATCTATGGCATTTGAGAGCTTAACCTGGACTTGTCTCTTTTTCTATTGTGTTATTTTCTAGTAGTTAGTATTTCTAAATTTTTAGTATTTAGGGTTCTTTGATCATCAGTTCCTAAACCTTCAGCTGGACATGTGAAAACGCAGCCTGTTCAGAGAATGTGGGAAGGATGGGGGTAGTGAGTATTCATGTGATCCTCAGGCATGAACTTCCTGCAGTGCTGACCAGTCCCAGCAGCTACAACATCACTACAATGGAATCAATACAACTGCCCACTCAAAGGAGGCCAGCAAACTCTGATTTTCGAAAACAATAAAATTGGAAAACTCCATCAAAGTTGATAAGTTCAGACTTATAAAACTTGCTAACAAAGCAGAAGAGGGCCAGGGTTCCAGTAATTGTGCTGCGGCTGTGAAGCAAAGAGGAGGGTGATGCCTGTCTATTTTACTTCCAAGGTCAGGAAGCTTTTCTCAGTGTGCCTGGCCCTTACAGTGCTGGTTCCTCCATCTGTTCCGTGTATGGTTTCCTTCGAACTGTCACTGCTCAACCTCTACATTCTGAATGCGGGTTTAGTTTACAGCGCAATTGCAATTGCATATTCTTCTTGTTGTTGTTCTTTTTTTTTTTTTTTTTTTTTTTTTTTTTTTGGTTTTTCGAGACAGGGTTTCTCTGTGGTTGTGGAGCCTGTCCTGGAACTAGCTCTTGTAGACCAGGCTGGTCTCGAACTCACAGAGATCCGCCTGCCTCTGCCTCCCGAGTGCTGGGATTAAAGGCGTGCGCCACCACCGCCCGGCTTGTTGTTGTTCTTGAGACAAAAATAATACAACACTTCTTTGAAATTAGACTTTTCTTCTCTCTCATGGTGCAATCCTGCCTCATCGTCTGGAGCTCACCTGCTGAAAAGAGGCAGTCCTAAAAGAATGAGCTTTGGATTCCTGCTCCAATCATGGGACCTTGGTTCTTTGTTAACAGCATTAGTTACATAGATTTTTCCCCCCTCTATTTTTGTTCATCTTAACCTGAGACAACTTAAAAATAAAACAAAGGATTTCTGGGAATCGTTTAGAGGATGTAATATTGTTTTTCTATGACATGCTTTATAAAATATTTTTATCTCTCTGATGCTCCAAATATTTTAAATTGTTTACCAATTAAGCCAAATATATGGCCTGGATAATGTACTCCTCTGTAATTGTAGAGCAAAACTCTGTATGTGTTAACAATATATGTTTCCAATATGTTGACTATTTTCTCAGACATGTGCAGATACATTCAACATAAGGATTTGTAGTGACTTATTAAACTTGCCAAACAATAATCTGAAATTTTAAGAATATCAACTAGCTACAAAACTAAAGTGTAGGCTGAAGTGCCTGAGGCCGAAGGTGTTTTTTAAATATACTTTTTTAAAATCTGAGCACACATTTGGACAATCTCAACCAGAATTTTGTATTCTTGTGATTGTTTTGAGCCCAGACAGCATTTTGATTTACCAGTCTGACAATAAAATATTGAATAAAATAAAAATATTGAAACAATATATTTTGACTCTTAACATCTGGTTTTTCAAATATACACACCAATATCTCTGAGCGAGTTTCTCAGAAAGTTCAGCTTTCATCTGTTTTAGGGTAAATCCACTTTCATGAACTAAAAACAGATGATATGTTCTGCAAAGCCCTCCCTAATTACAAAAGTCTCTGGTGCGTGATAAATTTTAGTTCTCAAATATATGTGAAAGCACAAGACAGACAGATGAATGTCTGCATGTTACACACAAACACACACATACACATGCTAGTCAGCTTAAGCTATAATGGTACGCAAATGAGAGATCAGAAATGTGACAATCATCAAGACCAAACCCAGAAACAGAATCTTCATTTCTGTAGGGTATTTGCGGCTTTGTATAATACAGCTCAAAAGTGTGAGAACAAGGCAGAATGACCACAGGGTTACTAGAAAGATTTTATTTATCATTAGTGATGAGTAAATGGGGAAAATCATTCCCATTTAAAAAGAAGAATTTTTGGAAAAAAAAAATTCACATTTTTCTCTCTAGATTTTTCTATCAGTTCTTGAGCTATAAGCAAATGTCAGGATATCTCCAAATGGTTTATACCTTGAGCAATATACTACTAGGCACTGACAAGAAATCTACTTGTCAAATGAGAAAGTTAAATTGATCGGAGGCTTAAAAGCCTCATTTTCCTACAGAAAAGAAATGTCTTAAGTAATGCTCTCATAGTTCCATAGATAAAATCCATTGTGATAGTAAAAAGGAACATAATGAACGTCCAAACAGATGTGATGTAAGTGCAAAACCAAAGAACAAATCAATCAAGAGTCCTCGAATTTAAATACTGGATGTAGAATCATTAGAAACAGCAGCTGGATACAGTTAACCTGGGAACTGGAAAATAAAGAAAAAGGTTAGCCAGAGTGACCATGAAAAGCTAGAAAACGGGTCTAGAACACAGAGCGAGTTACCTAATATATTTAATCAATGCTTTCAAGGGAGAGCATATAAATGGAGAAGCAAGAATACTGAGTTAATATTGGAGCTTTTTCCCACTGAAGTAATAAAAGACAACATGAGAATATTGTGAGAAGATGCAGGGATGATTGCAAAGACACCTGCGTAAATCCAGAGGCCAACCAGATAAACTTGACAGTTATCAATACGGTGGTGAAGCTAAGAGTGAGCTTGCAGTTGCACAGCTGAGGGAAAATATTCCTTGAATTTGAATGTTGTGCTCAGTTTATCTTAAGTAACAACTTAGCGACAATGGCAAAAGCTGATTTAAAAATTAGCAAAAGACTTGAATACAAATTTATCATTAGGTGATATAAAAAGAGTCAAAAGAATTTGAAAATGTGCACAAATATACTATTCATCAAAGAAGAAAATGAAAGCATGATCAAACACCCTGCCACTCCAAGAAGAAAGACAATTGTCATGAAGTTGGGTGGGTAGGAGGTGACAGGATATGGGAGGAGTTGGGAGACGGTAAAGAACATGATCAAAATACATCACATAAAAATTTAAAAAAAACTAAGTTAATCAAAATGGCATTCATCAAAAAGACAGTAGGATTAGTAGAAAAAAGAATCCTTGCTCACAGATGGTAGGTATGTAAACAAGTAGATCCCTGTGGGAGCAGTTTGAATTTCCTCAAAGTTTAAATGCAGAACCACAATAAAAAACAACAACATTACAACTGAATATCTCTTCAAAAGAAAGGAGCCAGCATCTGAACAGATAGCTCAAATCTCATATTCATTCTCTTTTATGTATAAGATCCAAGAAATAGAAACATAAAAGTGACTCTCAGCTTATGACTATGAAAAGAAACTATGGTACCAATGAATAATGGAATATCATGTAGCTAAAGAGGGTCAGATCTTGTCATTTGCCCCAAGATAGATAGAACAGGAGATTATTACATTAAGTAAAATAAACCAGGCATTGGAATGACAAGTACCACATGATTTCACTCATTTTTAGAGTCTAAAGCTGTGTGTTTCATTGGAGTCTCAGTTAAGTGGCAGTTACCAGAGGCCATGGAAAGTGGATGGGAGCTTCAAAAGGGATGGTCAGTAGAACTAACATTCTTTTTTTTTTTTTTTCATTAGCTAATTAGTGAGTATTTATTAAAGTCCTATATTGTTCTCAACAGTGGATCCTCACAGATGATTCAGAACATATCATGAGTTTTACTTTAGTTCTTATTTATCTCTTTCTGCTAAAGAACTAACGTTCTTAAACTTGACTAGAAGTTCTGAGCTTTAACACTGATGGTTTTCTGCAGGTATTGACAATGAACTGCACATGTGTTTTAAAACCTAGAAGAATTTTTGAGTGTTTTTAAAATTAAGACATGATATATCCCATAAGACTGAAAGTTTACCATGATTTAAGTGTTATATTATATATATACACATATATGTATATGCATCAAGATTTTCCAAGGTACCTCAGAATTATGTACACTTTTTGTATAATATATATCAGCTCAAATGAATTTAAATATTTTAAGTTACAATATAAGTAAAAACAACGGCAAATTTAAAAATATTGGGAAAGCGTGGTGCCTTTGTGTGCTGATGGTAGGGATGCGTGTGCAGCCCATGAGAGAACAGAATGGTGTTACCTCAAAACAAAACAAAACAAAACAAAACAAAAGCGTTATCCTCGGGCTCAGGAATTCTACTTCCTCCCCCCTCATTTTGGGTGAAAGGATCTCATGAATCCCAATTTAAGCTCAAAGTCATTTTGTAGCTGAGATTGATCTTGAACATCTGATCTACTTGCTTACACCTCCCAAGACAGGAACTATAGGTCTGTGCAAACAGTTTTCAAGACATGCTGAAGAGAGATGATGTCTCAAAGGGACATTTGGATTGTGATGTTCCAAGTGATATTTTTGACAACAGTCAAAGTTAGAATCAGCATGTGTTGACTACGAGATGCATGAATAAACACGATACAGTATACACAAACCGTAAAATGTTGTTCAGTCTTGAAACAGACAAGCATCTGATATATGCTAAAACATGGAGGGAACTGGAGGATATTCTGCTAAGCAAAGCATGTCTATCACTAGAAAGATGGCTCAGTTAACATACAACTGTGAGGACCAGAGTGGGTTCCAGAGAACCCACTCAAATGCAGAATGGGCTGGCATACTACGTCTACTCCTACCATGAGGGTAGTCAAGACAGAAAGTATTCAACCAGTACGAGCCAGAGTTTTAAAATTATCAAGTCCTATGTCCAAGTGAGAAACTCTGTCTTCAGATCTCCAGTGAAAAGTTCTGCTGCTAATCTCTGACATCTATACGTACATACACATCTCTGAATACTCATCTCTGGGTGTCTCCACACACACGAAAGTACACATAACATATGTGAACACACCACATACACATAAAATGTCAGTCAGTTAAAGAAACACCATACCTCTTTTTGCTCACTTCTGCACTAGCTCCTCCAACCTCTTTGATTATCTGTCATTTCAACCTGTTAGTTACATCATAACAACTGTACAATGTCCAAGGTCGGCCCTCATTTTCACACATCTCAAGGTAAGGATTGGGAGGGGAGAGTTTTGGGTAAACAATGCTGGCCTTGAATTCTGGATTCTTTTGTCTCTTTGCCTTATTGCTAGGTGTACGTCATCACAAGGCACTCGGTATCAAATCCAGAACTTAATGCATGTTAGTCAACCAGTCTACCAACTGATCCACATTCCAGCTCTAGGCTAATTTTTATTTCAAATTCAGAACATTTATGTAACTTTCTAATATCATCCCTGCCTGTTATCTTTACTGTCTACGGTTTTGCTGTCTACCTTAACAATTTCCATTTGATTTATCTTTCAAATAGTTTAGCTTACCCATATAACCTTTAAATTTTACCAGTAATTTCCCATTTTGTTGAGAGAGAAAGGAAAAAAAAATCACAGCAAAATAATCCCTTACTTTTTTAGGGGATAGAGTCCAACATGAAGCCCCTAGAGTGTCTAGCTACTTTCTCATCAGGGTTTCCTAAGGGTTCCCTGATCATTGTGACTAAGGATTCTTCAACTAGTGACCCCTTTTCCTCAAGGCCTTCTTTCTTACTTACACAGTTAGTACCTCATTAACTACATGCCAGAAATCAGGATGACTGGGGTCTAATTGTCAAAGCTGTTTATCCATGGTACAGTTCTTATTTCTCTTAACTATGCATTATATTTAGTCACGTTTAGATATACTACCATCTGTGATAAACCTTGAGCTAGTGAATTACCATGTGCAGTTTAAAATATTTGACCACAGAACATTTCAAAAGTCTAATGCCAAAACTAGAAAATGCTACAAAGTTTCTTCAAAATCCTGCATATGAAAACAAAAGTGCATAGCTATTTTTCTAATTGAAAATGTGAAAAGTAGGCATAGACAGTATGGCCATTTATCAGTTTGAACTATGCATATGTAGTTCTTAATGGGTAGCAAATACAAACATCATTATGGCTGCTTGTGTTTCTTTTCTTTCTTTTCCATTATTGCGTCACAGATATTGATATTATTCCACCACAAAAACTTTCTGGGTAAACATGAGAACTGGAAAATTCTGATCAGATATCAGTAAATAGCATGTCCCACAGTTAAGGTATCTAATGCTTTCAAAGCCCAGAAAGTACTGTTATTATGAACCTATGCTCATTTTCTTAATTCTCTATGTACTAGTCTTTAGAATAATTATTATTTTCAAACCATTCTTGCATTTAATACTTTGCAATATATAGAGAGAAAAGCTTTGCTTCACTCTGACAAAATAATTACTACAAAACTGGATGATGTTTGAAATATGAATAGACAAATCTTAGAAGAATTCAGTCAGATCCCAAGTACATTGAGAATTAGACTTAGATGAGCATGGTGTTACACAATGATAACCTCCAGTGTTCTGGAGGCAGAGGCAGGGGAATTGTTGGAGTACAGCAGACACATCAGGCTTGTTTGCCAATAAAAATGAGATTTGCCTCAAAATGACATGGACTCTCATACACTTATGACGGCGTGTCTAACTCTTTGCTCACATTTCATAGGAATAAAAATCTTTGGGAGGAGGAAGGAAATGGTGCATTTAACCAAGAATCCACTGGAGGATCTGCAGAGACACTGAGTGTGTAGGAAGCACACACTGTAAGAAATAAGCATGTGGTGAAAGCTAACCTCTTTGATCTCCAACTCATAAATTCATTTTATTTATAAAAGGGGAAAATGTGGGAGAAAGAACACACCTGTGTGATCAACAGTGAAACCAATTTCAAGTGTAAATGAAGCTTTAATATTCCCTAGAATTGCAAAGATAACTGATCGTTTTCCTTATCTAAGAAAGTGGAAAGCAACATGAACCTCAAAGTAAATACAGCATTAGAGGGGTAAATTAAAAAATAAAAAATTAAAAAAGGAACTCAAGAAAAAATATCAACAAAAGAAAATGTAATTTAACTTGGTTTGCTCTGGTAAAATATTGTCCAAAAGCAACTTATTTCACCTTATATTTCCCAGGTCACAAGTCACTGAGGAAAGTCATAGCAGGAACCCAAGGCACAAACCTGAAGGCAAGAACTAAGGTAGGGGCCAGGGAGGAATATTGCTTACTGGTCGGCTCTCCATTGCCTGCTCAGCCTACTTTCTTACACCACCCTGAACCATCCACCCAAGGATTGCACTGCCCATATTCTGATGGGTTACTGCACATCAATCTTTAATAAAAAAAATGTCCCAAATACTTGCCCTTGGGCCAGTTTAATGGATACAAATTCTCAATTGAGGTTCCCCTTCCCAGATGACTTTGATTTGTGTTAAGTTGAAAAAAGTAACCAGCACAATCCATTCAATTATTCTTTCTTATATTCAGAATTTGAAGGTACATTCATGTTTTGTAATATTCTTTGTTGTGCTATTAGCAGTGTACTAAATTTTTCAGAGGCACACTGTTATGTAAAACAGTATACCACTGAGTAGTTGACACTTGGGAGGTCCAGTTGAACTCTGGAACCACCTTAAAAGGAAAGTGCTGTGAGCTAACGGAATTACCTCCAGTGACTTTCAGTGAAATCCCGAATTGTCTTATTGAACATAATGAAAGATACAGGAGAGCTAATAATGTGACCTAGAGGGTAAGTTTTTTCTGCCAAGTTCTTTACCATGCCTTCGAGGCAACAGTTCATTTTCTATGACCTTGAGCTTTCTCATCTATAGAATGGAAATTATTCATTTACAATATTAGATGTGTAGAGATTAAGAGAGATGACATTTGTGTCATATTTACGTTAGGTCGTTTATCATATCCAATCAGTAAGCCTGACAACATGAATGATGAGAAACTATTTGGTCCAGGCAGAGGCTAAAAAAGGGACCAGATAGTAAAGCTTTTTGATTCCCAGAACTTTCTGGGAATTATAATATCTTTTTCTCTTAAATTAAAAATACATTTAATTTTTGTATCATGGCTAATCTTGGTTGTCAACTTGACTACACCTGGAATCAAATAAAACCTAAGTAGGTGGGCAGGATTTTGAAGAATTTATTTTTTTTAAGATATTTAGAGGTAGATAGCCCATGTTAAATCTGGACCACACCTTCTACTCATTGTCACTGGCAACTTCAACTATATTTCTCTAGAGGCATTTCTTTCTTGACATCTGAATCCACTTCTTCAGGATTCCAAAATAGACTCAAAAGCAGGGGCTGTCTAGGACTTCCATGGAACTCCAGCCCAAGATTGCTACTGCTGAAATATTCAGTTTTGTGGACTGTAACAACTTCCAGATCCTTAGCCTTTCTATAAGAAGACATCCATTGTTGGATTGCTTAGGCCACAGCCTTAGGCTAGTCTAATATAGCTATATATATGTATATATATATATATATATACATATATATATGTTTAATTAGTTCCTTAAGACAACATCAAGTAATATAATTTTATGAGAGCAGAATAACACACATCAATATTCAAGTGTATGTATATGCATTTGTGCAATACTGCATATAAATAATACTATCAAATTTATGATACATATGCTTATATTCATATATTAATAGTTATCATTATACTGAATTACCTGATTCTGAGCTACTTACCATAAATAGTTATGAAGAAGATCTTCCACAGATAACATATCAATGTAAAGTCTAGTGTTGGGAAAGATAGGCAAGCTTTTGTTTCCCTTGATAAAACTTGAACCAATAAGTGTTTGTCTCAGGAAACAGGAATGATTGGAACACTATTTATAAACCATTTTTTTTTTTGCAGTTGACTTTATATTAGCTTCAAACTGAGGAGTGGGTGAAATAAAGTCTTTTAAGAAAATCCCTGAAAAGCCTACCACATTCTCCCAGACCACCATAGTTGCAAGTTGGACGTCATCAACAGCAGAAACAAGAAAAACAAGAACTAGCTTACAAGCTCATGGAAACTAAACTCAAAAATAAATAAATAAATGAATAAATAAATAAATAAGCAAGCCAAGGCAGTAATACAGAAAATTAAAGAATTTCTAGAATTCAATAAAAACAAATACAAAGCATATGTAAACTTATGGCACACTATGAAAACAGTGTTGAGATGAAAGTTCATGGCACTGTCTACATTTTAAAAAGCGGAGAAATATCATACTAGAAATCAATAGAACACCTGAATGCTATAGAGCAAATAAATAAAAAGAAAAAAGAAGAAAGCACCTATAAGAGTTGCAGACAGGAAGAAATTTTCAAAGTGAAGTTTGAAATCAATAAAATATAAAGATAGAGAACAATACAAAGTATCAATGAAAAATAAGAGTGATTCTTTGGGAAAATCAACAAGATAGACAAACCCTTATCCAAACTAACTAAAAGACACAGAAAGAATACACATATTAACAAAATCAGACATGAAAAGGGGAGCATAGCAAGTCACCAAGGAAATCTAGAGAATAATATGGATATACTTAAAAAATATGTGCTCCATCAAACTGGATAATATAAAAGAAATGGGTAATTTTCTTCATAGGTATCATTTACCAATGTTAAATCAAGATTGGCTAAGTAATTTAAATAGACCCTATAACCTTTAATGAAATAGAATCCACTGACTCTGAACCAAACAAAAATTTGGTTGTTAAGTGAATGATGATCAAGTTCCAATTGAATGACCCAGAAAGGTTAGGAAAAGGGGGCTGTAGGGAGAAGCATAGATCCAACTGGGGGGTGAGGGAGAGATGGAGGCAGAGAGTGTGGGGAGAGAAAACTCAAACTGGGGCATTTGGGGGCTGATGTGGAAATGCAGTGCAATGAAAATGTCCTGGAATCTATAAGGGTAACCCTAGCTAGGACTCCTAGTAATGGAGGATATGAAGTCTGAACAGGCCATCTTTTTATGGCCAGGCAAGGTTTCCAGTGGAGGAACTGAGGTACGTTTTGTTGAGCTGTTAACTGAGGAGGTCTAATTGAGGTTCCTAACAACCAAAACTGATGCTAAGTCAGAAGTTTACCTTCTAAAAACTGACGACAGGGCCCCATTGTGGAGAACAAGTTCCTCTCAGCTCATTGAAAATAGAGAGGTTGAGTTGGTATAAGCAGGAAGCCTTCAACCCCTACATCTTCTTGGCATCAGAAGGTACTACACAGGCTAGAAAAATAGAAATCTGAACTCCAGTTCAGTCACAAAACCCGCTATCTACAAACTGCTCTTTTTGCAATATGTTTGGGGTTATGGTGGTACAGAGCATGTGTGACTGGGTAACTTGAGGCTCACTTCACAAGAGGTAGCCCATGCCCCTACACTGCCTGAGAGGCCAGTAAACTGGAGGCTGGGTATCCCAGAAGTCTAGGGTAGAACTAAACATTACTGGGGGGAAAAAAGGAAAAAAGAAAAAGATTTCTAATGGTATTCTGCTATGCTGATAGATTGGTGTCTCATCCAGTCGTCCTTTTTCAGAAATTTTGGAAAGGCTTCTCCAAGAAGCATGTGGGAGAGGATGCAGAGACCAGCACAACATATTACGCAGAGGGGGTCTAAATTGGAGGTTTACAAAGAGTCTCTCACCTTGGAGATCTCGGAGCACTGAAGAAGATGGGGAGGAAAACCTAGAAGTCAGGGAATGGAGAACACCAGGAGAATATGCCCACCTGATTAGCTAAACAAGTCTCACTTGGGCTCCCAAAGACTGATGCAACAAGCAAGGAGCCTGAATAGATCTGTGCAAAGTCCTCTGGTTTTATGTTACGACTCTTGGCATGGTGTTCTTGGGAGACTCCTAACAGTAGTAGCAGCTGTACCTCTGACCATTTTGTCTGGAGATACCTTTCCTCCTATGGGGTTCCCTTTCCATCCTCAAGAAAAGGGCTTTTGTCATGTCTTATTGTATCTTGTTTTGTATTGCCTGACTGCCATCTTCTGAGGATCTGTTCTTTTCTGGAGATGAAATGGAGGGTGAAGGAACTAAGGGAATCAAGAAGTGGGGGTCTAGGTGGAGTAGACCGAGGGGAAATTTTGGTGGGGATGTATTGCATGCAAGAAGAATATATTTTCAGTTAAAAAGAAATAAGGAAATAAAAACACACTGTGAAGGATCAAAAGGCAGTCACGTGCAGAGGAGAAACAAAAACTTCAGAGGCCATCCACAGGACTGCAAAAGGACTGATGGCCAAGCAAAATAAACAGACTACTGTGGGAATGTGTGATACTCTGATGAGGTCTAAAGCCAAACTTTCAAGAGTTCATTGCTGGTTTTGGTGCTGCTAATGGAACTTTTGACCAGTTTGTATTAGTTACTTTCACAATGCTGTGACGAAACACCACGAATGAAAAGATTATGGAAGAATGTTTTTGTTATATGGTTCTACAGGTATAAGAGTCCATATGGTAGGGAGGCATGTCAGCAAATTATAAGTATGGCAACAGATTCAGGAAGCTGAGATGTCATATCTACAAAGACAAAAATGAAGCATAGACAGATAATTGGTAGTAGTGGAGCCTGCTTCCGTCTTAGGCTTGAAGGTTGTCTTACAGTAAAAACAAACTAGGCTCCTTCCTATTTCTGATTAAATCACTGTTTCTTAAAGATTGAGACATTCTCCAACTGTAACCTTAGCTACATATGGCTCTGCCTTGCCTGTTCCAGGAAATGGCACGTCTTACTTCAAAAAGTTGCAATGACTGTCTTGCAACCCTACATCTGTTTCAAAAAGGTTGATATGTTTACTTTGTTAGATTCTGCTCCCATAACCCCACCTATTTTGCCAACCAAATTGCCCATTTAAAAACCACCTACCCCTGAGCTAGAAAACCTTGTTTTGCTCAAGTCCACTAATGACCTCTAGAACCCCACCATAAAGGAAGGCAGCATATGTACACAGATACGAAACATTGCTTCTGCTTGCTTTAATTAATTTCCCCATGATGATTTGGGTCAGTGGTTTTTCTTCTCACATCTTTTGGATTTATACTATGACTCTCAAAGACCTTCCCTACATATATCCTCCAGCAAGACTCCACTCCTAAACCTTTCTAAACAATACCACCAACTACCAACTTAGTGTTCAAATACACAAGCGAGCATATGGGGCTTTTCTCATTGAAAGCACCATATTGTTTTTTAACAAGGCTGCACTCTGGAAAAAAGGCAAATCCAATGAATCTGTGAAGAACAGGAGCCACTTTGGCAGACCCTCTACCTCTTCCTTCAGGTTAAACTCTGTGCATAGCCCGGGAATCTCTATTAGATAGATATCTTTGGTAAATGGATCACTTCCAAAGCAAAGCTAAATATCTCTCTCTGCCCTTTACAAAACAAATACCATACTGTGTATTAACATAAGCTGAAGCATAGAAATCAGTGCTAGTAATATATACGTAAGGAACTTTATATGATCAAATTCTATTTCTTCAACTCCCTGAGCTTGTCTGTGCTCTGGCTTCTCTGGATGATGCAGTATGGGTATTACAGTGGCTATCCTGCATCTATATCTCCCTCTATTTCTTCTCCTATAGAAAATACTTGTCCATATGTCTTAATTAATTGCAGATCCTAATGTGTATTATTAGTGAAATAATATTAGTGCTCAATTTCGAAAAGTAGATGCAATCAAAGTCTGTTAAATGGAAAAGTCTTGTATTTTTTTCAAATAAATACTCAATGAATTAGAACTGGATTCCCTTCCTACCATTACAGTCAGAAGCCTGTGCCTTAATGTTTATAAACATCATGTTTAGCCGTGTACAGGTCTCAGAGTTTTTGGAGAAATGTGTTCCTTCCTGATAAAGTCATAGAGGCCTTGAACTCCTTTCAAGTAGTAGGGGCATTTCAATGAATATAAGGAGATCTTTGGGTCTGGAACAAATTTTACACCCAGTACTGTTGTGTGGAAAGAGAAAATCATCATATCTATTCTTCAGACTTTCCTTCATTTGTGTTAGAGAAAAAATGTATCACTTCTGATGAATCAATACTGACTTAACATTCAGTACATTGTTTTAACAGAACTAATATACAACCAGTTGATCTAAATACAAACACATGTCAGTTGTCAGCCCATGTCACCCTTGGGTATAGCTGAAGTTCCCGAAAGGCTGTGGCTTGAGAACCTGTATTTTTTATTGCACTAATTAGGAATTTAAACATTCTTGACTTCTGATCCATCCCTCCCCTTTCTGAAGAGGAAACAGAGGAAGGATGGATCTGGGGGAGGTGAGGGGAGTTAGGAGGGGTGAAGGGAGTGGAAACTATGGTCTGGATGTCTTGTATGAGAGAAGAATCTGTATTCAATTAAAAATATAAGATTTATAAAGATATTAATATTTTGCAAATAAAGATATTGAGCAAAAGGAAAAAATTAAATACTTCTCAAATACAGTTTGATTATAATTTTCAGTGTTCTTCAAAGCAAAGGTGCTAGATCAAGTTGATAAAATCATACTGCCTTCCAGTCCTCTTGGAACGCCTGTATGAAGTGTATGAAGTACAGCTGCAGGGAAAGCAAGTGTGGTCTGGTCTGGTTTCAGCCACAGTGAACAGTGCTCAGTGAAGATCCATTCACCAAGCTAGTGACTGACAGAAAGTGAAAAAATCCAACACAAACAAATAGTAAATCAATTAAATGGTGAATATTGAGAGTTCAGCCACTACATTCACATACATGTTTAATTCCTGATGGATTTTATAGTTTAGAAATTATTATTATCATCATCATGCATGCTCAGGTTCATACATAGACATGTGAGCTAATACATGTCATGGCAAGCACGTAAATGTCAAAGGACAACTTTCAGGTGAGATTCTCTAGTACAGTAAGTATATTTACCCACTGAGCCACTGAGTCATCTTGCCAGTCTTTTGGACTTTTTTTTTTTTTTAAGGTAATGCAAGTGAATCTGCTGAGAGTTTCTGGGAAAGTTTCTGGAATATCTCTCTGTATAATATTTTTAAAGAGAGGTTTAATTCTACAACTTAATTCAGAGGACTGATCCAATCCTTGCTATATGTTATGCTGTCTCCATGTGAGTAATGTTTAAAGCAGAAAAAAATAAAGTTTCTCAATGTGTTTAGACATTTGAAAATTTTCATTTGCTTTGGAATTTTTCCATTGAATGGAACTAAATTTCTGGTTATCAAAATAGTGTGTGGTTTAACTGCAGCATTTGACTTTTGTAGGTAGATGACGAGTAATTGTTGGGTCTGAGCATAAGCAATCCCAACTTTCAGTGAAGTTGAACAGTGCAGGAAGAATGTTAAAGAAACTGTTTACTGCAAACGGAATAACAAACACTGCTGGGGTCACACAATTCTTTTACCTCTTGAAATAACTGTTTCTAGCCCTGTTCCATTAATGAAAGCCCGTGTTATGGTTTGCGTTTTGATGTCTGTCCAGTACAAACGTTCCTCAGAGGCATCAAAGTCTATTACAGCAACATCATCGATGTCTGGGACAGTGAAGGCCGTGATGAAGTTCACATACGGATTGTCAATGTCCACGCCTCGGATCTCCGAACGTCTTGCATAAAGAAGAAACTTTTTCATTTCTACGGAAACAAATTGAAGTGATATTTTTTCTTATGTTGTTGACAAGTTTAACACAGTCTAGAAATTCTAAAATAGCAACTTTCGATGGCTTCAGTTTTAACACAAGAGAATAATTTTAAAAAAATCTGGTGGAAACAATGTATCGATCATCTATCTTGAAAGTACTCACAACAAGAAGCTGTAAAACAGTTTGGGAAGATCTTTGAGTAATATTGGTAATTTAGTTTTAAATGTCAAGGAATTCTCAGTACTTGATTTTTGTCTCAGAATAGCTAAATGTTGCTTACAAAAATCAGGTGTGGAGTTGCAGGCACATCTCTGAATTCCAGGCCCTCCGTGGCTACATAGTGAGAACCTGTCTCAGAAACCGACCCAAACAGAGAACAAACAAGCAAAACCAGAACATGCTGCATATATGTTCTCAACAACCATATTTCAATACCTCATATTTGAATATAATTAAAATAAAATTACCTTTTATTAAATGGTTTTTGAAGTACTTAAGAATATATCTGCCTTAAAAATGTCACTGAATAATATTACACATTCTTTTTTTAAAAATTCCATTTATGTATTCCCTATCAAAATCAGGGTTCATGTAGTCTCCAGATTTTATTGTAATTTTCTTGTTCTGGTATTGGCCAGCATTTGGGTACTCTTTTTATACTGTTTGTGATATAAGGGTTACAATTATTCTAATACGTGTTGTGGCTGGGTTGCCATTATTTTGAGAAATCCACTAGTCTAACATGAGGGTCCATGGTACACTCTTGTTACAGCACTATTCTTCATATAGAGCAAGACAGACTGCCTAACATACAACTCCTGGATTCTGTGCGGGAGCCTTTAAAATCCCCAGCATGCTCTAGTCCCTACACACTCCAATAGCTGATGGGTGTTGGTCATTTCTCTGTGGGGCTGGACTGTCGGGGCCAATATGAAGAGAAAGTGGGCACAGTGAATGCAATTCCTCTTCAAGTCTATAATATGCATGCACCCACACCATGGGTATAAAACTTGTTATATAACTTCATTATGATAAAAGGTGGGACATGCTCCTCCCATCAACATACCAGAGCCCAAGAAAGATAACACCTCAATGAACCTGGCATGGCCCTCTGGTTTGGTGGAATTTGCAGCTGTCCATCCCAAATATTTGTTTTCTCAAGTACCTTTTATAGTGGTATATTGTGTAAAAGCTTGCCTGAAGATCAGAGAGCAAAGCAGTGATACTAGTCAGTCATACAGGCCACGGAGTGGTAGAACACACCTTTAATTCCAGGATTTAAGGAGACAGAGGCCGAGAGATCTCTGTGAGTTAAAGGTCACCATGGGCTACACAAGATTGAATCTATCTGAAAGAGAAACAGAACTCACTCAAAGGTAATCCCCGCTCTTGGGATCACATGCCTTTTATCCTAGCACTAGAGAGTTAGAGACAGGAGTATGGTTGGGCAAAGAGAGGAGTATAAAGCAGAAAAGTCAAGAATTCAGTGGAGTGTGCAGTGTCGGGTGTGGCGTCTTCAGAATCCAGAGACAGGGCCTCACCTACTTTTGATCTGAGGTAGAGGTAAGAGCCAGTGGCTGGCTGCTTTGCCTTTCTGATCTTCGGGTTGAACCCCAATATCAGTCTCTGAGTTTTTATTATTTATGCTACAACCTATTATCCTAATTACTGCTTGATGGCCTTCTGAGTCCTTTTATAAATAAACATAAGCATGAATCTGCATCAGATGAGGCCGGTCTTGCCTTATACTAACTGTACTGAATTAAAGCCACTAGTAATAGACTCATTATTTAGCATCTGATAAATGACTCTATTTTCTGCCCCTATGGATTAAGTAACTACAAAGAAAATTATGTATTTTCATTAATACAAGTTATTTAATACATACACACACACGTGTGTGTGTGTGCGTGTGTGTCCAAGCTACACAGTTGTTTCTTTCTTTGTTTTCATTTCCCCTCAGGCTGACAATGCGCTGTTCCAGGGACAGGAAATGAAAGCTGGTGAGAACTTCCTGCTATGCAGGTTACCGACAACATCATCACTTCCTTGAAATGCATTTATACTCATGCATCTCTATGTTTTACAGACATAAATTTTGCTAATGCATCAAATAAGAAAGTAGCAAGAAAAAATGAATAGGGTGATAAACAGCAAATATTGCATAACACATGTTAAGGGATTGTCAGTTTCTCCAGAAATAGCTGAATTTTAATAGTGGCTGTCAGCAGTCACAGCTAATGTGTTCTTAAAGATACTCCAAACCTCTTCCACATCACTCTGAGTAAAATTCCTGCAGAAGTGGAAATATCTCCATTCAGATTTGCCTAAGAACTGTGGAAAACTTACCATAGCAGGTCTTCTTGTCAGAGGAAAGCTTCATTAGGTGGGGGCAGGCACAGGCTGCACTCCTATTATGATTGATGAGACACAGGTGAGAGCAAGGGCCTCTACCTTCATTGGCTGCACAAGGATTGGAAGCTGCCAAGGACACAGGGAAATAGCAACAGTGAAAATGGAGAATGTAAGATTGATTCACTTAATGATCCAAAGTAAAGTTTTCCTTGCTGAGACAACCAAGTTCCTATGAGAATGGCAGGCAGTTGTGCACATCACTAGAAACCTTCATTCTCATAAAGTTCACAGCCAAGATAATTTTCTTCATTTTCCCTCTTATTACAGATGAAAAGACATTTTCTGAATTAAGGAGAGAAATTATTAGGAATCATTGCTTTGCTAACATAGAAATAATACATGTTATATAACATATACCAATTGTAATATTGAGTTAAACTTCAGTTCCCAGCCTGCCAAGTGCTGACCCCTCCCCTGGGAGCATCAGGACCACGCCCACAAGGTATTTAGGTTCATACCTAAAAAAAAAACAGGCGGTCCCCGGGGTTTTCATGGGCTCCTCTCCCCGCCATGCTGTCTTGGTCCACCAGAGTTGTGCATTTATTAAACACAGGCATTTTAATTTGCTCTAATCTGGTTTAATTGGAGTAATTTGCATTGGCATAGCACCTTTTCTTAAAATTAAACCAAACACCAGTAAAGTTCAGGTAGATCCTGTCATAAATTTTGGGAGTTCCAATGGATATCTCCATGTTTCTAACATGCCTCAGACACTGACTCCTGACCTGGGCACACCACTCTTGCAAATGTGCCTGGGAACCATTATAACAGACTTCCTCCTTATTCTCCTACCTTCCCTGGGTACATAACACATGCTAGGCAAAGAACCCAGCACTGAGCTACTTCCCCTGTCTCTCAGTCATGAGATGGGATAAGATTTCATTTAATGTTTGTGTGTGTGTATGTGTGTGTGTGTGTGTGTGTTGATATGCAGTGACATGTCTGTGGAAATCAGAGGACAATTTGCAGAAACTGATTCCTTCATTCCACCATGTGGGTCCTATAGATCACACTCAGAACATCACAGTCTGTGGCAAAGAGACTTCACACTCTGAATCATCTCTCCTGCCCCAAAGATTTTTTTTTATCAATTGATCAACAGCTATTATCTTCATTCTTATTTTAATAGAGCTTGCCTACTTATTAAATAGTTTTTTATTTTATTTTTACTATTATTTATTCATTATTACAGAATAAAGTCTTTAGATCTAGACTACTAAATTGAAGGCAGAATAGATATCTCTTCTGACCTCAGTGGTAGGAATTTAGCTTTCAGCTAATGAATAGTCCCTTTCTAGCAGGGGACTTACTGCTCTGGGTAGGCAGAGTCAAGTCATACCACCAAAACTATGCAATGATATATTGAAAAATGGCAGGCACAGAGAGCTCTCTCTGATCTTCTCTGTCAACTTCTTCTTTGAGATAGGTCATAAAACCTAAGCCAGATTTTTTGACCTTTCCCTATAGCCACTCCTATGCTTGTCTTGTGAAAGATGCCTTTCAAATCTCTAGAGGAAATGGGCATGCTTATCTCAATAGAAGAATGCCAACAGAGCAGCAACAGAATGCCCTCACCTAGAGCTCTCTCCTTTGTTCTCTATCATATTTATCTAGCAGTGTCCTTGTTTCATCAAAAGGAGATAAAATGCATAACTTGTAGCATTTCTTCCCTCATAGACTCCTTGTGAATAAAACTCCACTCAAATGAGTTTTTATCTTTTGTTGTTGTGATAGTGCTTTCACCTGTGATACAGGACTATAAACAGTTTATTTCCCATCCCCCACTAGTTAGCATTAGTGTTATAAGATTTTATGCCACAAAGAAGAGGCATTGAGAAGACGTGATCAATATGGAGATGTGAGAAATTAGCTGTATGCAATATGCATGTGGGTGTTCATCCTACTCCCAACCTGAAGACGACAAAGCAGGAATTTTCTTTGTACTTGTTAACAATAAATATTTTTTTTAAAGGGGGGAATAAAAATTTCTGAAAAAAAGTCATCTGCTGAGAAAAATCTGTTAACAAAAGAAACCAACAGAAAACGATATACGCTGTGGGCCTGGAGACTCCTCACTGCAAGTGTCTTGCCACCCAAGTTCCCATGCAATCTGTTTTGTCTCACCCTTTAACTTAATTTGCATTAATCAGAGTCCCAAAGGGATTGTTAGAGTTATAGAAGCAAATAAGCAGATGTAAAAGATGGAGGTGGAGTTGTGCTGCAGGAGACAAGAGTGTTCTAGCAACTGGAGCCAGGGCTCCCAGTGGCTGCAAAGAGAAAGAGAAAACGCAACATTCCCTACACTTGAAAAACAAAACAAAACAAAACAAAACAAAAAAAAAAAAAAAAAAGAGAAAAAAGAACTCTTCTTAGAGCAATTAAAAGCAGATTCTTTAACAGTGATTTTTAGGTACTTGATTCACTCTATTTTTAATTTTTAGTATAAAATAATTCTCTTCTAAGCATGCTACAATTATAAACTCCCCTTTAAAAAAATAAATCAAACATCTTAAAATTCTATGTCCTTAGAATAAAACCATACACTGATTTTCTAGCCCGGTGTCTATATTAATGGTAAGGCTATAATGTATAATTCACAATATTTTCTGCTTCACAGCTTGGAAAATCCACAAAGAAATCTTGCCTTCCATTTTAATCTCATTTCACTTTGAAATAATGCTGCTGAGTCTTTTAAAAGTTTCTTTCTTAGTAAACACCTGAGCATAGTTCTCTATTTTAATGGGTCCGTTGAGGCATTTGGTTCACAAGGCGCCTTTTGTCACATAAAGTGGGGATTAACAGATGGTGACCCGGGAGCAAATCCAGTCTACTGACCGGTTTTGTGAAATTTGAATGAATCCATAGCTGACCACATTAATTACATATTATCCACGGCTGCTTTGGTGCTGCAAAAAGACTTTATTGATTTTGGCAGAGGTTTCTTGTTTCACAAAACCTTCAAATACTTCTTATTCAGAAATGTTTTGTCAACCATTGACAGGAAATAATTAATGGTTTTCTGCCAAATACTATTACAAATCTCTTATCAATACAGAGGTTGAGTCCCTCACCAAACACTGCTGCTTTGTATCTAAGAGAGAGAAAGAGCTAACTATTATGGAATGCTATAAGCACCAGGTAGTTTTTTTTTTTTTTTTTCTAAATCCCATGAATCAAACAAAGATCCTTAGAGATACCAGTGTCATCTCTCCTGATTTACACAGCCTAACAACTGACTAAATTCTCGGTTGTTCCAAACATAGAGCAGTGAGGAAATATGTCGGAAAAGACCCCATTGTTATGGCATCAGGGAACATTATTTTTGATCATTAATGCTTGCTCAGCTCTCTCTGATTCTGTAACCACACTCAATACAGGTATGCTCCATCTTCTACATGGTTGACTGAAGTTACTTTAGTAATCTCTTAATTTCTTTCTAGTCTCCACCCACTACACTCGGTTGTCTTTCTAAAAGGTCTGACAAGCTTGAGGAGTTTACATAGGTTCCCATTGTTCCTTCACACAGACTCACTAACCCACTTCATCTGGGATTCCTTTACTAGGTCCACCAATTTCTCCTGGTCAACCTCCAACTCTTTATTACTAACTATTATTCTAAGATTTTTTTTTTTAAAATTAACCTTTCTTTCAAGCAGTACAATATTTTAGCTTTGAATCATTGTCCACTTCTTCTGCTTTACATAATTATTTTTTGTCTGTCCTTAAACTTCCCAGAATTGTATTGTATTTTTTGGTTTGTTTATTTGTTTCACAGAGATCTGCCTGTCTCTGCCTCCCTCTATGAGTTCATTTATTTTTATTTGTTATTATGCTGGGGACTGAGCAAGGGTCTTGTGTATGCTCAGTAGTCTATGAATTTATTTGTTATTGTACTTATTTTGAGCCTAGTGTACTCTGTGTGATCAACACTATGGATTTATTGTTTATTTGCTATTGTACTGGGATTGAACCTACAGTCTTGTGTGTGCTGAAGGCTACTGAGCAAGAAAGTTTCTATAAAGTAGCGGGCAAAGAAATTGCCTATATTTTAATGCTTTTTAGAAAAATGTCAATCTTTACACTTAATATTGAATATTGATTATTTAATTAATATTAATTATTAAAACATTTTTACAACCTTATCATTCATTTAAGATGAATTTTTTACAAAACTGAGAAATTATCTCAATAAATATTTTGGCAGAGAAATATATCTATTAATATTTTAAGAAAAGGGACCATGCTTAATTGGTACTAATGCATAGATAATATGCATCATTAATGTTTCTACTAATTTGCTTCATTGGCTACCAAAATCCAGCTATAATTCTGAGCACATAAAAACCCTATAAATTCCATTAAAAACATCCTTACATCAACACAGGCAGAAATACTAGCAGAAGAAAGGAAGTATTCCACTTGCCTTATTTAACTGTCTTCTAAAAATCAATATAACTAATCAATTTGGCAAGAGTGGGTGAATAAATTTTTTTCTTATAAATATTGTCAAATTTTTTTTTCTAGAGAAATATTTTACTATACCAAGTAGAAACATTTATTATTACATCTACTTTTTGAGAAACAGTGTCAATCTTTTTTTGTAAAACACAATGGATACATGACATAAAAATGGTCAACAAAAACAATGCCCCAAATACCTGCGCATGATGTCTGACTCCTGTCATTTCAGCCTCTGAGAAGTCAAGGCAAGAGGACCATGGAGAATTCAAGTCTCCAAGGACTTAAATCAGATGCCATCTCAACAGTCAATACAAACAACTCAAAAGACAAAATGACTCACTTTCCAAAATCAAAACAACTTATTCTAAGACTCTGTGTTAGGAAATCTGCTGAGAACTTGGAAGCCTAATTAATGACTATTTTAGTTTTATAAATATAAATTGTCCCCATTTACAGAAGAGTAAACTTTGAGAGAGTTAAAAAGGGTCACATCATGCTACAATTCTTAGGTTTTGATTCATAAAATGAAACATGAAGATCATAATACCCCATCTTTCTAAATAATCCAACATTTAGGTTCATCCTTTCTGTCACTAACACCCCTATATGTTGGATACTTTGTGGAAAGGAGGAGATAATAACATTGATAAAGAAAGAATTCTTACAAATCTATTTAACCTGATAAATTTTTCATCTACAGTGAAACTCCTCAGTATATTCCCCATTATTTTACTTCTCTATTTTTACATGTTTCTCTGAGTGCAATGCCACATTTAAATCATTTAAAAGCTTTGCACTTCGGCCAATTCAAAATAAAAAAATATCAGCATCTAAACAACAAAAATTAATATTTCTTGAAAAATAATCTGACTTTATTAATACATAATAAAGCCTCTTTAAAGCAGGCTTTATTCAGACAATATGACTGTACTTTCAAGAGGACATGTCGGGAAGTTGAGGAAGGTGGACCAGATGAAGAAGTATGATACTATGACAGTTATGAGTTATTTTGTGAAAAGATTCCAAGCAGAGTAATAAGGAAATCTGTCTTTGATCTATCATCTCTCTTTAATCCATGTATCTATCAATTATCTGCGTATCTCTCTATAATCTGCGAACAATTCAAATAACAGCCTCACTCTCCCAACATGCTTTGTGGACATTAACAGGCAGCCAAAAGCAGTAAACATGACGACAATTTTTTTTAACAGATCTGCAAGAACTAAATATGGAACTCACTGTAGTGTTCTGATCTCTGTTTTGGGCTGGCACTTTCTTAGTTACCTTGATCTCCACATTCTTGTGTGCCAATTTCAGCTTTGTCCAAGACTCTGAACTTCCTCTTGTTTTCTGGACTATTCTTTAGAAATCTCTACTTCAATGCTTAACCAACTGATTGAAAGTTCTAGTTCCAGCCCTAACACTTCCTATTTTCTAAATTGATTTTTTTTCAAATGTATCCACTAAACTGTGTTTAATAAAACTATGCATTCCAGACTAGTTTATGTTGTAAAGGGCATCTTGGCCGTATTTTCACATGAGCCTTCTCTGGACTTAAGTTGCTGACTGATTGTTAATTTATGCGTCAACCTGACTTGGTAGATAGCAGAATATATGGAGATATGCTTCTGAAAATGCCAAGCTTAAAATAAATATATTGAGAGAACATTGCGAAAACACTAGCATATGAAACAGTATATTGAATTTTAAGAGGTTTTATTTCTTCAGTTTAGGAGACACCAACAAATCCATAAGGAACTGGGAAGGAAGAAGTGGAAAAAGGACAAATGAAGAAGGACAGGGCCATTTCTCACTTGTGTTGGCACAGCCTTGCTCTGCTGCCACCCACCAGTGATTCTCCACACATGAGAACCCCTGGACTGGAATGAAAATTTTTGCCGTTGCCCCCTTCTTATTCTTGGTCTTTGAACCTTTGAATCTGATTACACCACCAAAGTTCCTGGTTGTCTAGTATACATTTATAGTAGATTGCTAGCCATTTGGGTTTCCGTAATGATATATGACGGCACCAGGAAGTAAATAAGCCTCCCTGTCTAAAGATTTTTGGATTAACCCATATTTAATACATTTTGTTAAATGCTAAAATATTTGCTATATCCACTGATATACATATTATCTTCTATAGCTCACAAATGATAAAAACACACAAAGAGTTTAAACAACATGCTCATAATGTCCAATCGTAGTTGCATGAAATCCTCACTATTGCTCCATCATGTCTGATATCTATGCTTTATTGGTGGTGGTAAAGCAAAGTCCTATGTAACTCAGACAGTCCTCAAGCTCATGCTCCTTCTATCTTAGCCTTCCAAGTGCTAAGATTACAGGTATGAATCAGCCTGTCCAGTTAAACTTTGGTTTATTTCTTCCTACTCTCAGATAACAATGGTATTATGAGTCAAAAGGAACTCAAATAGGTTTTCAAACCCCTAAGTCCAGTACCTGAACTGGAAATTTGTGAATACAATGAGCGGTTGATTGTAAGGGAACTGCAGTCAATGCTTGTCTGAATTCCTTGCTTGGAAACACTGGAAAGCTCAAGGTATTTGCAATCATTTCTTTAATTTGTGAAATCTGTTTTTTCATTCTTTTAATAGACAGTGAATGCCATATGTTTCAAAAGGCAACATCCTACTGTGATCCTCAAAGTGTTTTTCACCAGAAATAAGGGACTGCTGTTTCCCTGAGAGGATACTGCGCCTCTGTCACCAGATTGTTGCAATTACCCCCTTTACATTAACAAAATACTGGCCATATCCTGTGTCTTCTGTAAACATTGAATGGTTGCTTTACTGAATCAGATGAACAAGGCAGATAGTGATTCCTGGACACTCTGTGATACAAGTGGGGGCAAAAGGCAGGAGAACATGTCCTGATCACTCAAAACGAACTGAATTTATTTAGAAAACAGCAAGTTGCCACTCTCTAAATGTAAATAAAGACTGTATTTTCTGAGTCCTGAGAGAATACGTTAAATTACATCCACAGAAGAAAATATTCCCCATTGTATGCAAGTAAGGGAAGTCACAAATAAAACATTTTTATTCAAGTAAACCTGCTAAAACACCTTTTTCCAGCCACATCACCACTCATTTTCCATATAAGAAAGAGTGTCACAATATCATTCCTTCTCATTCAATAAGTGATGTGTGGAGTCTTTTGCTTCTGAATAGATCCACTATACCAGAGAGACATGACACAGTCCATAGACAAAACGATTTCTCATAATCATTAATTTAGTAACTCTAAACCTAAAAACCACAATCCCTACTAAATATTACAATTGTGGAGACAAAAGTATAGCTGTGCAAAATTTTCATAGTTATTAAAATCAAACTAATTTGTCGTGTGGATGCATTTCATGCATACTGTCTGATCTGAGCGTTATGTTGAAGGAAGTATTTAGAGATGAGTTCATTATACCTCTGACTGAAAATCCCACAGTTTACAACCCATAGAATGGGAAAGAAGTGTAGCAGGTTAGGTTGCTGCTTACTGCTATGACAGATGGCCAAGACATTCAAGAAAAGACACGTGGGCCTTCAGGTCAAAAAGTATGTGCAAGTACTAGCCGAAGAACCCAAAGGATCACTACTACTGAACCATCAGGTGAGTTACATGGGGAGAGCGGCATCACCCACGGCTCATGCTTTACCACACAGCTCTCTGCAACCTCCCAATATACAAGCCCATGACTAGAGGGAGACTCTGGGTCCTTGGTGTTTTCTTTCATAGTATGTAAGAGGTTCTATATATAAAGATCTTACAAAAATGTTCTTTAATACTTATTTTAGTCACCTGTTAGTGTGTGTGTGTTTGTGTGTGTGTGTATGTGAGAGAGAGGAGAGAGAGAGAGAGAGAGAGAGAGAGAGAGAGAGAGAGAGAGAGAGAGAGAGAGAGAATGCATGTGAGTACCTCTGGAAGCCATAAGAAGTATCAGATCCTCTGAAGCTGCAGTTACAGATGCTAGAACTTGAATTTGGGTCTTCTGCAAGAGCGGTATATGCTCTTACCTCCTATGCTGTCTCTGCAGCTCCAAATTCAAAGGTCTTAGAAAGCTTCCCACACTTTCTTGTCTGTATGATGTCAGTGATTCAAAATTTCAAGACAGTACAAAATCTTTAATTTCTAAGAATAATATTCTAAAGGAGGAAATTTAAAAAGCAAAGTGGAAAAGTCCAGAGCTAATTAACACAGGTGAGCCCTAGTAGGACCATGGAATAATAGTTAACTTACATCATTTCCTTTACACTCATAGAGTTTATGTGGAAATGGAAATGTTCCCAGATGGTTGACTTGTCCTAAGCACCTACCTTGTGGCTGTCGACTGGGATGGTATATCTGAAGATCGAATGGCTGTGCACTGGTCTTCTGAATCACACTGACATTCTGCCCTGTCCACTTGTTGGCTTTAGCCAGCGTGTTGGTCCTCCAGTCTGTCCAGTACACCTCACTCCCGTACAAAGACACAGCAAAGGGATGGGACAGGTATTCATGTCCTCTGATAATTTCTATCATGTTTGTTCCATCATAGAAGGCAGAATAAATAGCATCTGACCTAGAGAAACATCAGTACACCAATGGTTTATCGAAGTCACTGACAGAGTCCAGTGATACACTTATGCAAGTTAGACAAATGATAGAATAATTAAGTCTATGGAATTATACCTAATATTTTCCAAAGCCAGACAACAACAACAAAAACTCAAAGTAACGATCTCAATACATGATGCCTATATATTAGAATACTTAACAATACAGTTAAAAAGCTAGAGAAAGTAAATGAAAGAAGAGAAAAATATTTTTAACCTGGCATCTGTCCAAACTATCCTTTTTTCAAAGTGGTCCACAGTCAGTCCATTCGGCCATGCCCCTGTTTTCATGTCTTTATAGATGGTTTTTCTCCCAGCACCACTCATAGAGGCAGATTCAATGCGAGGGAAGTTGGCATCCCAGTCGGTCCAAAAAAGAATCCTGAAGAAAAAGAAATAATGCCATTGTTTCACTCCTTCATTCCCAATGTTGAACTCATGGCTACTACGTGGGGAGAAGTTTCCTAAGTAAAAGTTGCAAGAGACATGGATTGTAGGGACATAGCCCCACCCATTGGGGGCGTGTTCGCCTCGGGCTAATGTTTACGGATAAATCTGCCGGGCGTGAGCCCAGGAGCCTTTTTCTTTTGCTCTGCTTTTCCAATGCTCCGCGGGAACCTGTGGTCCTGTAAGTCTATTTCCTTATTAAAGCTGTATATATCTATATAATCTGTCTGCATTCATTTGCGACACCACAATGGATGTGCATTCTAAGCCAGTGCCTCCAAGTGCATAGCAATAGACAGAGCATGCAAGTTCATGCAGATGGAATTACAACCTGTGTAAGATTTTGAAAAAAAGTTGTAATGAGGAGTAGTAGTAGTTCGTGAGTGTCCTACTCACACAATACTCTAATAGAGGAAAGAATGCGGAAGCTCAACAGGATAGTCAGAGGGGAACATAAAGTACAACAGGGCAATCTAACAGCAAGGGAGCAGGTGTAACACCTCTGGGAACTCTTGGGGATTTCACTTACAGGAGGTAATAGCAATCACACCATGAGGATAATTGTGATCACAGACTCCTGAAGAGATGCAGTGTTCCATGAACAAAGCTAATTGCCATACCTTGGGCTAGTTTCCGGTGCCCAAGAACAGTCATTCCTTGACGCCTGTAACTAATGTACAAACATCCTGGGAATATCTTAACAAACCCCTTGTTTCCAGTCTTCCAAAGCCAAAGATGTCATCATTCATCATCTGATGACCTGTAGCATCTCTGATGAACTCACCAATGTCTTTTAAATTTACCTTGAGATTTGACTCTCTTTTTTATACAAAATATAAAACTTCATAATAAAACTGGTTAAACATTGGACAATGAAGTGGGGGCTGTGTTCACTTCAAATGGCTCCAGAATAAACTACTGTTTGTTTCCGTTAGATGTGCGAGTTTCATTTTTTTTTTCCTGTGAACAATATGTTTCTCAGTACCTCATGGTAAAATTCTTTTAAAATCCTCAACAGCTTCTGGGGATTTTCACAGATATGCTGATGGGAAGATTTCTATAAAAAAATCATCAAGTTGCTTGTAGTTTTGCCAGGGAAATATTTGATATTTGGGAAAGAAGAATTGTAAACAATATCACCCCAGGGAATAAGATAATTTGATAATTACTGAAGCAGAGAAATAGGTGCAATTGAGTTTATCATGGAATTATTTTTACTTTATGTGTTTGGTCATTTATCTAATAAAAGTCTTAAAATATAAATATCTCAAAAAGGTAATAATATTAAAGTGTACTAGAGGACATATGTAGCATATTTAGCACTTATTTCTTGATCTTTTTATAAGTTAAAATATTTTACAGACAAAATTGTTTTGAATAACAACACTAATTATAGGGAACAATGTTTATAGAGATTAATATTACAGGAAAATGTAAAGAAATTAACAAATTTTAAATTGTTATGTGCATTGGTGTTTTGCCTCCATTTATGTCTATGTGAGGGTGCCAGGTCCGCTGGTACTAGAGTTATAGACAGTTGTGAATCACCATGTGGGTGCTGGAAACTGAACCTGGGTATCTTGGAAGAGCCATATCTCCAGACCCAGAATACATAATTTTTAAATATGTTGTATTAATCAGAATATGGGATGAAGCTTCATTAATATGCAGCTGGTGTACCCTACAGTGAAGCAGCTGGAGAGGATAAAATGTTGCAGGCCTGCATCCCAACAATTTCTCTTGAGCTATCTCTACCCTATTAACTGTTATTGCTCCAGCTGGCAGTGTGAACCGGGGAGAACAGGGCCTAAAATTGAGGCCAACTGAAGTCTCATGCAATGGCCAACTTTATTCAGAGCATCAGACAATTTACACTCTAAGGGTTAAGATGAGTCAACTGAGTAAATTGTCCAATCACAAGGACAAGCAACATGTGACACATAGATGCATATGAGTAAGAACAGCTGAAGGAAGCACCATCCTATCCATTACACCTGGGAGAAGAAACACATTCCAAAAACAAGTCTGTGCTTTGAAGAAAATGAGATCACAAGACTCTTGTCTTGTTTTCTTGGAGTATTCTTACAAACATTTAGCATTCTCATGTGTTCCAAGCTTGGATCAGGTTCTGACACTAACCATTTCTGGACCTTGTCTATGTTGGTCTTGCCATCTTAACGGTTACCAAGACCTCTTTTGAAATATGCTAACCACAAAGAACCTAGTTTTCCACCCATCAAAATTAAGAGTGTTGTCAGATAGCATCTTGATCTTAAAGCAGAGTTCACACTGTCATGATTAACATACTTAACATGTTTCCTCTAAAATATTTGAAAAGTGTCTTGATTTGTGGCTTTCTTTGTTGTTACTATAAAAAGTCTGAATTATCAGTCATATTTTGCTCCTGAAAAAACAATCTCTTTTTCTATTCCCTTTAAGGTAAGGTCTTTTTTGTTGTTGCTTGTTTGTTCTTGGTTTTTATTTTTTTGTATTTGTTTGTACACTTGTTTATTTCTTGCTTTGAAGGGCATATCATTAGGTTCACTTTAAGAGACACTATAAACTATCAAACATGCTTCTAGTAGAGAATAAAGGATGAGAGAAATTTCTGTGACATTTGCACACAGGTGATGCCTGCCTTCATTTGGTCATTAAAAATTCATGTATGTGTGTGTGTTTTTTCTATAGAGATTACTGTGATATTACACTTCCATCAATTTTAGAGGGAGACTTTAATCACTTTCTGTAGCCTTCAAAGTATACTTAACCTTGCTACAACACAATTAACACAACTGACATTCACGGTTGATTTCATGGATCATAGCTTCATAAAGTTCTCAGCTCTCTTTTGTAAATTTTGCAGGGTGGTGTTATAACAACATCACCTTTATTGGCATTCTTTTTTTAAAATGGTAAAAATGTGTTAATATTACAATGATTGCTTTAGTTCCTCAAGTACAGGAAGACTGGATCTTTGTGTAAGTCAGAGAAGCTCAGCCACATTTGCTTTTTACATAGAAACAATGGACTATTTTGTGTGTGTGTGTGTGTGTGTGTGTGTGTGCAGTTTCTGTTTTCAGATTAAGTTGGGCAATAGACCATGAACAATCAGGACTGCTGTAGACTAATCTGTCAGGTCAAGTTGAAAACGGTGAAAGGAAAAGATCTTTCCAAAAAAAAAGAGGTTATCTTTGCCTTTTAAAACTACCAACGGGAAGAGATTATTGTAATTTAGAGTATTCCCACAAAAAATTATAATATAATTGCCTCACTAATGTTCACAATGGCTGGTTCCACTTTTATCAATGCTGTGTTTACAGTAGACATCAATTACTAGGTCACCTGAAAAGTAAATGTGACCAATGGAGAAGGAAACACATTTCCCTGTAGGAATGCAGCATGACCTTGGTGAAGCTCAAGGACATTGGGAGATTCTGCACATTCAAAACTGCTGGTCATTGCCCAGTAAGGAGCTCCGTGTTTCAGAAGTTCATGTTCTCCTTCAGGGCTCTTCAACAATGAGTTCAACTTAAAATAGAATGGAAGGAAAAAAGAAAAATGGCCCTTTCCTAAAAGCCACGTGACCATCTTAGAATAGCCTGTTACTAGAATGCTAGAAATGTGGGGTGAAGGTCGCTGCATTGCGCAATGCACAATGAAGGTCAGTGATTGTGTGCTACTGAGGCATCTTGTATTGCTGTGCGTTTCTGTCATCTATAGCTTCAGGAAGTGCACAGGAAATAATCATGTTTTATTGGACTGATGCTATGACAATCGTTTGTTTGTTTTCTCTGATACACTGAGCAAACAAAGCAGCTAGTGACACATCTTTGTTTTCATTTGTGATTGTAAACAAAATTTATGGCATTACTGGTTAATTCTTTTCTATATAATTTGAGTTCTTCAAGGTGATATGTAAACAAAGCCAGCTCACAGGCATACATCTGTTTAACAAGCATTTCTTGGGCACCTTTCTATGCTCTAAGAGCTGTAATAGACTTCAGGCACTGAAATAAATTTTCTTGCCATGAGAAAGCTTTTGGTTTAATAGAAAATATAAAATTATTTATTCAAGGCATAGTTCTCAATCAATCCAGGGAAGTTGTTCTAAAATAAAAAGTTTAAAAATAAGTTTAAATTTTGGAGCTCTTATCGGTATAAGCTTAGAATTTCCTTATATTTCATGAAACTCTTGAGAAGTAAAGGGTCATTTCTCTTCTAGATAACACTCAAATGATAAACTAAATACAAGTAATTTTACTTACATTGTTAATACTTCTGATTAGTTTGACATTGCAGCGAGCTTGAGTATGTATATGTGTTTATGAATGTATATGTTCCTTTGGTCATACTGTATGTGTAAGTGTGAATATTTTGTATATACTTTGTGAACAAGTGCATATATATGTGTGTGTGTGTGTGTCGTGTATGCTGTGTATATGTGCCTGTGTGTATTTGTATATCCTGTGTGTAAGTTTGAGTGTATATATGTGTGTAGGCGTTGTATATATTGTGTGTGAGCGTTGACCTGTGTTTGTGTCTATACTGTATATGCTACATGTGTACATTTTGTTCCTTTGTTTTCACTCTACCATACAAACACTTTAATTTTTAAAATAATATCAGAAAGTTTTACTAAAATATTCAATAAGGCTAGCACTATTTAAACATTTGGATTAATACACAATTGCTATGGTTGTGCTTTCAGGTGGTCAAATGAATTCACATGAAAACTATTCCATTATTTCATTTAATAACTTTAAGTAAAAAAACTCTCAAATCCCGTGAGCCAAGCCTTTCAGCTAGTTCTCACAGGAGTAAGAAGTGAAAGCATCATCTATCCTTCCATCATTGATGCCAGAAACAGTTTGAGACATGCTGTTTCCTACCAGTTTTATTTAACTTTTTAGCTACCCATTAGTGCTTTGAGTATATTAATTAACTTCACAATGTGCTAGCCGGATTTAGTGGAATAGAGTATTCATATTTGGAGTCCTTTTAAAGCCTCTCCACCACTACACACGGATCTCTTGGAGGGGTTTTATAGGTTCTGGTGCATATACGCTAACTTTCTCTATCAGCATTAAACTCTCACAGGAGCCCATCAGCGAAGGAAATACTATTTGGAATTTTCATTTACTGTGTCCTTTGTATTTCTGTTTCCTTTTCTTCTTTTCAAATGGGATATTTAGAGGAAAGCAAGCAAGCAAACGACTACCACTTACAACAGAACGGAGACAACTAAATAAGTTTATCTTCCTTCTTGTCAATACAATGCTTAGGGCAGGAGATCTCTTTCAAACTGACTATACACACAGTCTCTACAACTTCCTTTCCCTGTTTGTGTTTGCCTCTCTTTCAATCTGTTTCTTGAGAAGTACTCTCACTCTCTTCTTCATGATGGAATGCATGCTACCAGTGTATCTTGATCCAACATATCACATTCTGTAATGCAGAAAGTAGCCCATGGACGTTCATTGTTTGTACAACTAAGGCAGACAAGATGAGAGGGAGCTTGCCATTACTAGGGTCATGGTGGTAAAGATGAGCTGGAAATTTTGTGGGTGGCAAAGAGGGAAGGTCACCAATCTGCTTACGTTTGGAGGGCATTTTGTTAAAAAAAATAATAAGAGCCTTCCTCATTTAACTTCACAGGACTCTTTAGATGAGTTGCTATTCCAGTAGCTAAAAAAGGTGTGGAAAGCAGACTGTAGACCAGAGAGCACACCTGTAGTGGCATTTCATTTATATTTAATAAATAAAGCTCGCCTGGGGATTGGGAGAGTAAAACAGCCACACTGGTCAGCCTAACAGCCAGGCAGTGGTAACACACTTCTTTAATCCCAGTAGCTACACTAGTTGCCGTAGAAGCCAGGCGGTGCAATGCCTTTAATCCCCAAAATAGAGGGGATTATAAAATGGGAGGAGACGACTCTCAGACACAGTCTCATTCAGTATTCCTGGAGGCAGGATCGCCATTTCAGACTAAGGTCGAGGTAAGAACCCGAAGCTGGCTGCTTTTAGGATCTTGAGGTTGAATCCCAATTTTGGTCTCTGAGTTTTTAATAACTGTGCTTTACACATCTCTGAACTAATATTAATGTTTTCTCTCAGCTCATCCATCAAAGCTCTTCCAACTTTGAAAAAAAAAAAAGCCAGAAATCTAAGATTTCAAGGAAAATTCCCCAATATTTGAAGTACTTGTGATAGATTCAAAACAAGTTTTAAAACACAAAGAAGACAAACCCTGTTGCTGGAGTTGTTAATATAACATCCCCTCTCCAGGCAAGCTGTTCACACCTTAAATGTAGTGTTTAATCTCAGGGAAAGGAAAAGCATCTCCTGATCTACTGGTGTTTACATCCTGGGGAAAGAACACAGCAGCAGCCAAATGTGGGAGGGAACTATGACAACATCAAGGTGGAGAGCCACTAGTTTCCTCTGCCTCCCATTTGGCTTCCCCTAGGCTCCACAGCTCCCACTGGGGACTTCTAAACTTTGAGTTTAAGATGTAGAGCCAAAAATATCCTATTTAAAATATTTTGCAGACCTGACAAAGCCTTCAATTTACAAGCTCATTCCCAGGGAAATAAATAATTCACAGGAATCGAAAGATGGTCTCTCGTGTTGGCTGCATAGTTCCTCCCGGTATGTAATCCCTTCTATTCAAAACAAAACTGAAATCTAAGAGGTCACACATTTGATTTCTTCAAGAGAGCAAGTTGGTGTGGGAAGTCCTGTATATGTGTTGCTTTTATTGGTTAATGAATAAAGAAGCTGTTTTCAGCCAATGGCTTAACAGAATATAGCCAGTCTAAAAGATATAGATAGATAGATAGATAGATAGATAGATAGATAGATAGATAGATAGATAGATAGATAGATAGAGAATAGGCAGGGTCAAGGAGATGCCATGTAGTTGCCAGAGAGGAAAAACCTGAGCTGCCAACTGGAACCTTGCTGATAGGCCATGAGCCTCGTGGTAAAATATAAAATAACAAAAAATGTGTTAATTCTTGATATAAGAGCTAGCTAGCAATATGCTTAAAGTATTGGTCAAAGAGTATTGCAAATAATATGTTTCTGTGTGATAATTTTGGAAATCTGGGCTGCTGGGAAATGAACAAGCGGCCTCCAGCTACAGCAAGCAACTCTGCAGGAATTACAACTCGTGGCTTCTAAGTCTGCTGTTTTTTTTGTTTGTTTGTTTTTGTTTTTTTGCTGCTTTAAAAATGAGCACACACGGAACAAAGCAGACAACAGCCCAAGTCAATCAGAATTTAACATTGTTTTCCAGAATCAGGTCTTTTGTGTCTCAAAACTTCCCAGTAGTGAGCATCTCACTGCTCCACTCCTTTAAGCCTGTTTCAATTTTCTTTCCATTGACTCTAAGAACAAAATAAATAAAGGGTGAGTTGGTTAGAATCTGTGATTATTCAGAACAAAGACTGGCCCCTGGGGTGTTTAGTCATTAGGAAAAATTATAGCATCTCTTGGGCAGAGCAGAGAGAGATTCTCTAAATTACTGCTTTTGATAAGAGCTGCAAACTCTTCCAATAGTACTTCCTGCCCATATTTAATATAAAAATATATTCTGCAGCAGAAAATGTCTGAGTAAGGAACTCTGTAACCAAACTTCTGCCTATGTCCTCACATCTGATGCTATGCTACTATACCGGCATACACAGCTGCACAGACAGAAGCTCTTCAATGCATGAAGTAAGCACTTTACCTCCTCATTTAGAACTGTAAATTGGAGGAGCAGTTCTACAACAAGGAGAACCTGTAAAAGTTAAGCTTCTCACCCGTATCTTGGGTCCAGTGCAATGGCCCTGGGATGCTCCATGGCTCCTGCTATCAGGGTAGCTCTCAGAGAACCATCGAGTTTAGATACTTCAATTTGGTCAAGATTGCTGTCTATCCAGTATATGTTGCCTGCTATCCAGTCAACTGTAAGGCCTTCTGGAGTAGCCAAGCCATGTTCTACAACCACTTCAATGGCACTGACTCCTGTTTAAAAAAAAAAAAAAGAAAGAAAGAAAGACAACAAACACGTACAGCTATTCAAGGAGGTACAGGAGACAAGCCCACTTGTGGTCATAGTCCAAAGCATGTCAGTTTGAAGTGGAAAACCTAACAAAGAAATCCGATATCAATAGTTACTGTATTTGTTCTTCCTGACAGAATTTTTCACTCCCCAAAACCCTTCAAGGATTTTATAAAACACTGAAGTGATAGCAACCGGAGGCTGCAAAGAAGTTGCTTCTTGTTTGGGGTTTTCCTGGCAGAAGAAGAGACTTATTAAAACAATAAAGTCAGGGGGACAGCATGAGAAAATTTAATTTAAAGTCTGTCTTTCAAAGGGAGAAATAAAGAAAAATGACTACTTGGATCAACATGCATTGTGCTTAAGAATTACACCTCTTTCTGTCTTAGTTAAACATCATAGAAAATCACATTATTTTTATATATAGTCTCCGCAAACTTAAGTGCTAAGTCACGGTCAACCTATTCACTGGGCCAAGATCCTGGTAGCAGGTCAGAAAGATGCATTTAAGAGAAAAAATTGTTAGCATGAGTTGCATAAAACTCAGAAGATGGATAATATCTAACAAATTTCTTAGTGATCAACTATTTAATTTCTTTCAGAATTAAAAAAATAATTTTGCAGTCCTTTTCTAATGGCATATTCATTGTATTTCATGACAATGTCAGTGGTTTCCATTATAAACTTTGTCATTAGCAAACCTCTTCTCTAAAGTCACTACATGAACATGAGTCATAGGAGGTATTTTTAATATTTTAGCTGTATTGTGATAAGCATTACCAATTTTGAAATTGCAAAGGTGTTTCCAAGAAAATTAATCATTTGACAGCACTTACAATTGCAAGCCACAAAGAAAACAATATTTACAAGTGACGTGCACACAGCTCCATCTAAAAAGGTACCTGCTGCTTATGAGATAGAAGAGATAAGTTTAATTATGCAAAAAATACAGTTCGTATATTTGAAAAAACATTTTCATTATTTCTTTGAATTATGTTGAAGCGTGTTATCCAAATAAAAATGAGCCACTTTAACTCCCAATTCCAATTACTAGTACCTGGAAACCAATCTTTTCTTTTTCTCATAGGAAACACATCTTATTCTTTATAACTCTCAGAAAAATCCATTGAAAGGCAATAGATGAGTAAGCTGGGCCTGGCCACTTCTCTCCCCTAGCATATCTTCATATATGTACCTAGTCTTCTGTTTTTACTCATACGGAGAATGCTCACAGTCAAAGATTAATCAAAATCTTTTCTGATATTATATATTGCTGTTCAAAAGCTAACTTCATCATTCAGTGAAACTTCAATACACATACCTCCATTCTCTGAAAGTTTGCCCCTGTATATTCTGTCCTCCACAACATCTGTCCAATAAAGTAAACTTTGATTGAAGTGAAAATCAAGTGCTATGGTGTTTCTCAGTCCGGGAACAAGTAGGCTATAGTCTCCTTTATGCAGATCTATCCTCCGAATCTCATGGCGTATAGAAAAGATGATGAATGCCTCAAAAGGATCTGCAAATAAATGTATTTTAATCAAATTTAGAAAACACTTTTACTTGACATAAATTAAAATGCTCTAGATAAAATTCAATTTATTAAGTTTCTGATTGGATCAAAGGCCCACTCTGTCAGAAGGAAACCATATCAACCATTGTTAAAGGTCCTGTGAACTCATAGCTAGTAAGGTCATAAACCCTAGGTAAGTACCTGATTCTGTTAGTCTGCTGAATGGATATAGTAAAATGATTCCTAATTACTTATATTTATACCCCTAGGTCAGAGACTCTCTCAACCTTTATCAGAGAGTGTCTCCTTACAACAGATAGCAATTAATACAGAAACAAACCCCCAAATAAAAAAGTAGTCAGTATTTAGGGAATAAGAGATTTTGCAGTGCTCAGCCATAAATGGAATGGGTATATCACACCCCTCTCACAATGTTCGTTATCATGTAGAAGAGGAAACAGAGGCATTATACAAGTCAAATGTGATTGAACATTAAGGAAACAGGGTTTTCCAGACCCAGACACAACAGGGCAGTTATACATATGAACCTAGAAAAATTGGGACAGCATGTGTAAGACCTACATGAGCCCCAGTCAGAAAAATTCCAACAAGGAAGAAGGAAGGTAGGCATGAATCTCCCCTACTAGCTGAAGTGAAGGAGAGTCCACAATGTTTAGGGATAAAATCACTGGTAGGTGGACCAAGTGCCAGCACAGTTTCCTGTCCCAAGACTAGTTGGACAAGGCAAACTGGATGAAGAAACAAAG
The DNA here is from genome assembly GCF_950005125.1 of Chionomys nivalis. Lineage (NCBI taxonomy): Eukaryota > Metazoa > Chordata > Mammalia > Rodentia > Cricetidae > Chionomys > Chionomys nivalis. The sequence continues at coordinate 36,309,022 of NC_080107.1, read as the reverse complement.
AAAGAAGGAAGGAAAGAAGAGTGGAAGGAAGGGAAGGACTGAGAAATGAAGAAAGGAAGGAAGGAAGGAAGGAAGGAAGGAAGGAAGGAAGGAAGGAAGGAAGGAAGGAAGGAAGAAGAAAGGGAAGAAGGAAGGAAAGAAAGAAGAAATCTCAAAGCTGGATGAGATAGAATGGGAGGGTGGAGGGCCTAGTTAGGAGAGGAGTTTGGGGTGGGTGTGAATATTCAAAATATTCCCAAGGAATTAATAAAACATACATACTGATTTCAGAATTTTGATACCAAAGAAGTTTGTTTTCAACTTGAACTTTAAAATAATTGAAAATTGTGTATTCCATTATACAAGATACTAGTGTGGGTTGCTTCTTGAATTTGCATATACTTGATGAAAGTATTCTGATATAAGAATACAAGAAAGGTTCTCACACCTGTGATACTTGGATGTTTTCTATTTTCTTGGCATGTTAGCTGATAATCTAATAAGAAAACCTAACACTGATGGAACTGATGATGAAATCCAGATTTGTAAGTAAAATTGTAAAAGCTAACAACCCAACTACAAAACAGGGAATGTCTTACAAGTATAATGAATTGAGCAGAAGGTAGAATATCAGAATTCAGTTATTGTGAATAGAGGATCTAGACCAAATAAGTAAAGAAAATTACAAATTAAAAAACGGGGGGGGGGAACCAAATCTTTGAGTTACTGGAATAGATGAGGAAATCCCTGGTAAATATATAGATCAAATCTTAAACAAAATCATAGAAATATACTTTCCCACATGAAGACAAGATATACAGAATCAAGAAGTACACAGAACACCACATAGACAAAAAAAACCCTCCCCATATCAAAACATGATTAAAACACTAAGTATACAACATAAAAGAAATATATGAAAGCCTTCAAGAAAAGCAAATCACACATATAATGGAAAAAACATCAGAATATCAATATAGTTCTTGATGGAATCTTTGAAAGCCAGATAATTCAAGAGCAAAGAATTTCAAGCTTTATAGGACAATTATTGTCAGTCTATAATATACACAACTAAGGGAAAAGAAAGCTTTTAATAATAAAAACAGCCTAAAAAGAATTCTAACCAGAAGACTAAACTCAAAGAAAATATAGAAAGCAATATGATGCCGGGCAGTGGTGGCACACGCCTTTAATCCCAGCACTCGGGAGGCAGAGACAGGCGGATCCCTGTGAGTTCGAGGCCAGCCTGGTCTACAAGAGTTAGTTCAAAAAAAAAAAAAAAAAAAAAAGAAAAGAAAAATAAAAAAAAAAAAAAAGAAGGCAATATGATGGGGAAGGTCCTTCTGTCTATGAAATAAAGAAGCTGACTTGGGCTGTGTGATAGGGCAGAGTAGAGCCAGGCAAGAAAAACTAAACCAAATGCTAGAATAAAGAAGGCGGAGTCACAGAGAAGCCATGTAGCCACTGCCAGAGACAGACATGCCAAAACTTTGCTGATAAGCCACAGCCACGTGGTGATACACAGATTAATGGAGCTGGGTTAGTTAGGATATAAGAGTTATCCAGAGTGAGTACATATGATATTTGTCTTTCTGGGTCTGGGTTACCTCACTCAATATGATGTTTTCTAGATCTAGCTATTTGCCTGCAAATTTCAGAGGTCGTTATTTTTTTCTGCTATGTAGTACTCCATTGTGTAAATGTCCCACTTTTCCTTATCCATTATTTAGTTAAGGGGCATTTAGGTTGTTTCCAGATTCTGACTACGGCAAACAATGCTTCTATAAACATAGTTGAGCACAATTCTTTGTGGTCTGATTTAGCATCCTTTGGGTATATACCCAGAAGTGGTATTGCTGGGTCTTAAGGAAGGTTGTTTCTGAATTTTCTGAGAAATCACCATACTGATGTCCAAATGGGCTGTACCCAATTTGTACTCCTACCAGCAATGCAGGAGTGTCCCCTTTATCCCACACCCTCTCCAGCATAGTTGTCATCAGTGTTTTTGATCTTGGCCATTCTTACAGGTGTAACATATCATATGTACTCACTCATAAGTGGTTTTTATACATAAAGCAGAGAAAATCTGCCTACAAATCACAGTCCCAAAGAACCTAGACAACAATGAGGACCTAAGAGAGACACACATGGATCTAATCCACATGGGAAGTAAAAAAGGACAAGACCTCCTGAGTAAATTTGGAGCATGGGGACCTTAGGAGAGGGTTGAAAGGGAAGAGAGGGGAAGGGAGGGGAGCAGAGAAAAATGTATAGCTCAATAAAATCAATTTAAAAAGAGTGAGTCAGAAGTATGCTTAAACTATTGGCAAAAAACAGTATTGCAAATAATATAGTTTCTGTTTGGTTATTTTGGTTCAGAACAGCCAGGAACAAATAAGCAGTCTCCTACTACAACAATAGTTTGGGCAGTATGAGGAATAAGCATAAAACATAAGACTGTGTAAAGAAAACAAAGCTATAGTTCTTGAAAACACAAAATAACATTGCTATCACAAACAGAAAAAAACAGCAGCATAATGACTTCAATCAATATACACTGCTCAGAAATAACCTTAAACATAATGGCTTTAAATCTCTAAGACAAAGACTGAAAGAAGTGATTGAGAAATAGAAGTCATCTAACTGTTTTATTCACTAAACATATCACAGTTCTAAAGACACCTCATTAAAGTGAAAAGATAGACAAAACTACTTCAATCAATTAATACTAGAAAGTAAGCGGACATTTATATCAATATTTGACAAAAATAGACTTTGAACCAATACTAATGAAAAGAGGTAAAAAAGCACTCCATTCTAATAAGGAACTAATTTACAAAGAACACATTATAATTCTAATATATATGCACCAAATGCTGGTGTAACAAGTTTCAGAATAAATATGCTACTGGAATTAAACACACAGATTAGCATCAACACATTAGTATTTGGTGATAACAGTATCCCAATTTTTTCAATAGAGAGTTCATCTGGGCAAAAGTAAATATAGAAACACAAGAATTAATTGAGACCATATAACAAAGGAACTTAACAGATATCTATAGTATATTCTTCCCATACACCAAAAAATATATATTCGTCTTAGAAGCCAATGGTAGCTGACTTCTCAGTATAGAGCAGACTGCACCTAGAATGCAGAACAAGTCTTAACAAATTTAGAAAGACTAAAATGACTTTATACCCTATTTGACCATAATGAAATAAAACTTAAAATTGACTGCAAAGAAATCTTTAGTAAGCACACAAATCTATGGAAATTAAGCAACTAATGGTTGAATAATGAATTGGTCAAAGAACAAATCAAGAAAATTTTTAGAATTTTCCCAGAACTAAATGAAAATAAAACACAGCATAACAAAACCTCTGACAGGTATGAAAGGAAGTCCTATGAGAGATATTTATAGCTCTAATTACTTAAACAATCATGTGGAACACACTAAATGACTATTAATGTTTCTCAAAAATTTGGGAAAATAAGAACAAACCAAATTCAAATCTAGCCAAACACAAGAAATAATACATATCAGAACAGTAATTATTAAAATAGAAATCAAATATAAGAATATAAAACATGTATAAAGAATAGGACGAGCATTGTTTGTCATAGCCAGAACCTGGAAACAACCTAAATGCCTCTCAACTAAAGAATGGATAAGGAAAATGTGGTAAATTTACACAATGGAGTATCACACAGCAGAAACAAAATAATGACAACTTGAATTTTACAGGCAAATGGATTGAGCTAGAAAACATAATTTTGAGTGAAATTCAATTATCACATATACTCACTTATAAGTGGTTTTTAAACATAAAGCAAAGAAAATCAGCTCACAAATCACAATCTCAGAGAACCTATACAACAATGAAGACACTAAGAGAAACACACATGGATCTAATCTACATGAGTAGTAGAAAAAAGACAAGATCTCCTGAATAAACTGGGGGTATGGGGACCTTGGTAGAGGTTGAAGAGAGGGAAGGGGCAGGGAACGGAGCGGAGAAAAATGTGTAGTTCAATAAAAATCAATAAAAACTAATAGGAGAAGAGCAAATATATGAAAATCTATTTTTGTGAAACCCACAGCTAACATCTTATGTGAAAAAAAAAAACTTGAAATAATTCCATTAACGTCAGATATGAACCAGAGCTTTTCACTCCCCCCACTCTTTTACTGTATTGTGCCCAAGGCATTAGCTGGAGTGATAAGTCAAACAAAGGAAATTAAAAGACTACAAACAAGAAAAGAAGTCAAAATTATTTCTATTTGCATGGGATATAATATTATATATTAGAGATCTCAAAAATTTTATCCAAAAAATTAAAACAAAAAGAGGTAAAGAATTTCAGCAATGTGGCAAGAAATGGTACCAATTTGCTTACATCAATAGCTTTTCTATACAGCAACAACAGGGAGAAAAAAGAGCATTATTACAACACTATCATTCATAATAACTAAAATAAAATAAAATAAAGTATCTATAAACAAATTTGATTAAAGTGAAAGACCTCTGTAATTAAATTCTTAAATCACTGAAAAATGAGATAGAAAAACACTTGAAAATGACAAGACATATCCTGGTCATGGGATTCACAAATTCATTGCAATTTTAATAAAAAATCCCAATCTCATCCTTCACAGAAATTAAAAAGTACTACTCTAAAAGTAATATGGATCCAAAAAAAGACTTCATGTAGCAAAAACTACCCTGACCAAAATGAACAAGACTGGAGGGAATATTGCCAACCTCAAAATACACTACAGAGCCACAATAATAATAATAATTTGGTACTGACACAAAATACAGACATATAGACCAATGGAAGAAGTCAATGACCCAAACATGACTAGGCAAAACTATAGCTATCTGATATCAGAAAAATATATCAAAAACATACACTGCAGAAGAAACATTATTTTTAACAAATCATGCCTGTATAAATGAATTTTCACATGAAATTAAACTTGTATTTGCCACCTGGCATAAAACCCAACTTTAAATGAACCAAAGATCTTATTGTGAACCCTGAGATAAATACTTAAACATTGGAAGACAACACAGACAGTACTCTATGTTATATAAGTATAGGAAAGGACTTTCTGAAGAGCACTCTATTTACTCAGGAATTGAGATCAACATTTGATAAATTAGGGCTTAAAGAAACTAAACATCTTCTGCATAGCTAAAGAAACAAATAGCAGAGTGAAGAGAAAGTCAATAGAATGGGAGATTATCTTTGCCAACTGTACATTTGACAGAAGATTAAAATCCAAAATATATAAAAGTATAACAAAAAAACCAAACAACAAAACTAAAACAAGCAAGCATACAAAACAAAACAAACAAACAAACAAACAAAAAAAAAACCAGAAACGAAAGAACCCATTAAAAAACTGGACTTAAGATCTGAACAGAGAATTCTCAATGAAATATAAACATGGTTAAAAAATATTTATTAAAAAAAGTTCATCAACTTGTGGACCTGAGGAAATTAGCAAATTTAATTAGCAAATGCAAAAATCTTAGAAATTTGTCTTACCCAAAGTCAGAATGGTTACGTTAAACAAAATGGGGAAAATGAGGAGCTTTAATTTGGGACAGGGAAGGAAATAAATACCAAAGGAGGTATGATGGAAAAACAACAGTGAGGATGCTTGAAAAAGTCCTAAGGAAAAGATGTAGTACATTTACTTAAAGTTACAACTAATGCACAAAAATCCACATACGTATAATGTGTGTATGAATATATGTATGTATATATGTATGCATATGTGTATAGTTTAAATGAAAATTTTCTCTGTGAACTGACAATGCTTCCTCCAAAATCTACAGTTTATTTAACAAAACCTCGAACACTAGACATGAAATGTCTTCTTTTAAGTTGTTCTCCAGGATTTTCTATGAGTCTCCCCAAACATAATATACCGTAACAATTTTCCTTAGTTGCCTTCAAGAAGTTGGCAGAAAATCTCTATTGCTTAAGACCCTACACACTTTACATACAGGACCTGGAAGCCTTCTCTGGGATGACTAGTTTTCATGGTGCTAGAAGGTGCCAAGTCATTTTCCAAGGGAGGGGATCAACCAATAGTCTTATTCCTCTATGGTGGCTATGAACTAGAACAACAAATGACATGGAACCCTATCCATAACCACGCAAGAATGACACTGATAGCTTGGTAGTAATCAATAGCTCTATAATTGGAATTCAGGCCTGCTCAGTAGGAAAGAAATCTTGCCTGATACTAGAAACCTAGACACCTACACAGAGCTGGTAAAGTCATGGAGAACCTACAATTGCCACTTTACTAAACCAGTATAATTCCTAACTACATTCTAAATATTACACTTATACTTACAGATAAATGTATATCTTTTCTCTCACTAAATAAATGTCTCTTTACAACCGATGGGGGCCATTATAGAAAAGCATAGTAGAACAAAGTTTAGAAGACAAGTATTGTGTCATATCTAGTCTCACCTGATGTGAGCTATATACCACACAACTCCTTCACCTGGGGCTCATGTTTTATAGAGGAAAAGATGGAAATATTGTAGTAGCCTTAGAAGCATCAAGCTTGCTATAACATTGTGTTTAAATATGTCAGAGAACCAATACCCATGAAGTCTTAACAATATGGGTAAATAACACCTGAACAATGACACCAAGGGAAGTGCTAATGTGGGAAGGAGAATTCTCATAGGATTTCAATCTTAGACAAAGAACTACATATAACTAAGGAATACTGAGAGCAGGAGGAATGGTCTTCACAGAGAAGAGCACACCACTTGGTATTGTTATAGATATTTGGTTAACTGTAGACAGAAGCTTCTGTCCTGCCTAATCCTTCAGCTATTCAGTCCCAAAGAAACAAACAGAGGCTTATATTAATTATAAACTGTTTAGCCTATTAGCTCGGGCTGATTATAAACTAGCTTTTACTACTTAAATTAACCCATAATTCTTATCTATGTTTAGCCTTGTGGCTGGTACCTTTTCTTAGTGAGCCATTCTCATCTTGCTTCCTCTGCATCTGGCTCGTGACTACATCTCTGCCTTTCCTTGTCCCAGATTTCTCTTAGTCTGGTTGCCAGGCCTATACTTCCTGCCTGCCTACTGTCCAATCAACATTTTATTAAACAAATAGGAGTGACAAATATTTACATAGCAGTTATCCAATAACAAATAATCATCTCAAAACCATATAAATACAAGTAACATTGTGCAGACTGAGCAGTTTGTACATATATGCTAGTGAGTATTATTTCAACTTAATAACATCTACAGTTATCTGAGAGGAGGGAACCTTTACTGAGAATTTGCCTCCATATCATTAGGCTGTAGGTCAGCCTATGGATCATTTTCTTAATTAGTGATTGACGTGGGAGTGCCCAGTCTACTGTGTGTGATGTCACTATTTGGTTGGTGTTCATGAGTTATATAAGAAAGCAGATTGAGCAAGCCTTGAGTATCAAGCTATCAAGAACCATTTTGGACCACGAGGCGTGCACCCACCCACTGTGACAGTGGAACTGATCTATTGGGAGCTCTTCAAGGCCAGCTGGACTGGGACTGAATAAGCATGGGTTGAAACTGGACTCTCTGAACATGGCGGACAATGAAGGCTGATGAGAAGCCAAGGACAATGGCACTAGGTTTCGATCCTAATACATGAACTGGCTTTGTGGGAGCTTAGCCTGTTTTGATGCTCACCTTCCTGGGCCTGGATGGAAGTGGGAGGACCTTGGTCTTCCTGTAGGGCAGGGAATTTGGACTGCTCTTCAGTATCGAGAGGGAGGGGGAATGGACTGGGGGGAGGAGAAGAGGAGTGGGGATGGGGGAGGGGAGTGGGGGGAGGGGGCAATGTGTGGGAGGAGGGGAGGGAAATGGGAAACGGGGAGCAGTTGGAAATTTTAATTAAAAAAGAATAAAAAAAAAAAAGAACCATTTTTTCATGACCTCTTAATCAGTTTCTGCCTCCAGGTTCCTGTCTTGTTTAAGTTCCTACCTTGAATTCTTTCAGTGGATTTGGGATATATAACAATAATTGAGTATATGTAAGCCAAATGAACACCTTCCTCTCCAAGCTGTTTTTGATTATGATGTTTCATCACAGCAATTGTCATGTTAAATAAGATACACATACACAAACACTAGCACAAAAATTAAAGAAAAAGATACCATAAACCATCACTTTCACAAAGAGCACCTGGGAGGAAGAACAAACCAGATGGGTTCGAGGGATGATTGAGAAGTGGAGAAGGAATGCAATTGCATTTTAATTTCAAAAAGTAAAAAAAAAAAAAATTAAAAACAATGATGGAGAGATGACAGAGGTTGTTACTCAATCAAAAAGACCAGAGTTGCACCCCAACACATAAATTGGACAGCTCAAAAAAGCTTGTGGCCCCAGCTCTAAGAGATCTGATGTTCTTTTCCTGCCTCAACAGAAATATATGTGAAACGTTTGGGCAGACACATACATCAGCATAAACACACAGGCACTTAAATAAATAAAAATAGAAATCATACAAAAAGAAAAGCCCTCATCATTCTCTTCCCAGTCTAGTTCAAGCATGAATAGAAGGAAATTTTAGAAATATGTAAGAATAAATATGACTTTATTTTCAAATTTTTAGCTAATTGTTACATTACCTGAAAGTTATTAAACTTGTTTATCCATTTCAACATGTATCTTGCCCTGTACTGATCACTATGTAATATGATTTCGGTGGGGTGAATATCATGGCTACATGATCTCAAAGACTTCTAGTTTCACGTCAGTGTACTTTCCTTATGAAAATCATTTAGTTTTTAAGTCCAAGGAAGCCCTTTGAACAGGAACTTTCATAATTTTTCTGTCCACAGGAAAATAATCAGGTGGGTATGTAGTTCAGGTGAGATAATGGAAATAATTTCTCTTTTTTTCCCCTCTATAACCACTGAACTCTAGGCTCCAACTTGGCAGTGTTTATGTTTTTGGTAATTTGAATGATTGCTATAGAAGAGAAAAACAGGAACAGAGAAGGATGCAAAAAAGACCCGATGAGGCTAGTTCCCATGGAGATCTAAATTTATAGTTGAAACTAATTAATTTGAACTAAGTTTGTGTCTGTTGCAAGCAATTCTGTTTTCCTAACTCATCTCATTTGCTCTGAGGAGTCTTTCCTGATCAAGTACCTCATAAAGACTCATGACTTTTAGGGCACATCATTCCAGTCTCTATCTTGTAGGAGCTGATAGTTAGTACAGGTGATGAGTCAAGCATGAAAGGAAGTTTCTCAAAGGGAGCTGAGCCAAATCCAGCCTGAGGCTGAGAAATGTATAAACAAGCATTGCCAAGATCAGGAAACCTACTCAGAATACCTCCAGAGATGTGAACAGCACTAGGTATGTAGTTGTGACCACTTTTGTGCTCTGAATAGACGCTGCACAGCATTGTGACCTTTCTTGCACATCACTGCAACAACAACTAACTGATGCTGTGGAAATTGAGAGTGCATATAAAAATATCTTATCATATCTGATTAAAAAAGATCCAAAATTTATAAGGAGAAAGCACTTAGGTCTCAAATCATTGTGGCATAGACTACCTGAGTAGGCCATAAGAGGTCTGTTAATATAAGTGTCTAGTTTTAGCCACCAATCGTGATAAGCTGGCAGTCTCTTGAGTTAAGCTAGCCAGCTGTATTTAACAGTCACCAGCAGAAGCCTGGGTCTGCCTGCTGCTGCAGAGATGCACACCAAGTGCTAAGTGCTAATAAGGTTCTTCCTCACTCTTTCTCTCTTTCTCTCACTCACACTTCTTGATTTTTTGGGTATGTTTGTGTGTGTATGTGTGTGTGTACATGTGTACATGATCCAGTGTTCTTTTTTGTATCATGTATGTTTATGTATGTGTGTGTACTAGTGTACGGATTATGGAGACCAGAAAGTCAATGCCTAGTATTTTTATAGATCACTTTCTGTCTCATTAGTTGATAGAAGGCCTGATACTCAACCTAGAACTAATTCAGCCAGACTAGCTGGCCTGTTGAATTAAGAACAGAAAAATATATGTTAATATGCATTCATGCCTTGCCAATTTAGCTCCCAGGGAGCTTTGAAAAACAAACAAGCAGAAGCCATCAGAGGGAGCATTTGGGTTTGGAGAGAGCCCAAAGCCCAATTCCCAGAGAGCTGCTCACTATAAGGAAAAAAATGTCTTTTAAAAGGAATGGTGTGGGGAACCTGTTTCCACACATAAAATATTGCTGTTCTAGCATATATATATATATATATATATATATATATATATATATATCCAGAAGGTGAGAAAACAACACAGACAACAGACAACAGGAGAATGCTTCCCAAGCCTAGATCTGATGATAGACTCATATCCAAATAGATAAAGAAGGTGAATAATGCAATGGTTATCATATGGATGCTCCTATATAAAGGATGTAGTGTTGGGTACTTTTGTCTGGATGGTGAGTGAGTGATCGTGACCATTTAAAAGAATTCTCCACAGCATCTGTCAGCAGGTAAACACAAATGCAGAACATAACAAGGACCTCTTTCATACCCTCATAGGTAATTACAGATGTTAAAACTGGAGATATTTCAACCCTCCTACACAGATGGTGGAACATTCAAAGAATGCAGCCATTTTGTGAAGCATTTGGTTGTTTTCCAAATTTTTAAATATTTCCATATAAATTGCCATAGGAGCTAGCAATTCCAAACCTACTCATACACTTTTAAAGACAATTACAAATACATGTCAACTCAAAACATTTATACAGATATTCATATTAGCATTGTTCCTAATAGCTTCCATAGTGGGAATAATCTACTTGCCAATTGACATTATTCATCAATAAGCTAACAAACCAAACACTGATACATTCCAAGTGGAACAAGCTTTTCATTCAAACACACATAATGTTTGGTGTTATTTCCAGAAAATTTCCAGAACAGACAAATCTATATCAACACAAAATAGATTAGAAGTTTCCAGAACATGAGGTAGGTACATAGGAATGACTGTTAAGGAGCCTGTGCTTTATTTTGGGGTCAATTATCATATTCTCTTCTTAGAATGTAGTAATGGTTGCTGTAAATGAACACTCTCAAATTGTGAATTTCATGGTTTATAAACCACATCTCAATTTACTTGTTATTAAATTGTGTAATGAATGTGAAATTTTATGAAAGCTACAAGCTGTATAACATTCATAGAGATTCTATAGCTCTACTGCCTGCAGATTTACTGTGAGGAGTTACCAAGCTCTAAGAACTTTTATAAAGGTGCAAATGCAATCTGCCAGCAACTCGTACTGCTTCTTCTAAATGTACTTGTGTCTAGTGAATAAAACAGGCAACTCATCTGTTACGTAGCTACTTGTTCAGAATTGAAATCCCCTTCTAGGGAGAGAGACCCATAAAGTTCAAAGGGATAATGAAATTAAACAGGAATCAATCTCTTGGAAAGGTGGCGATCTGTGATGGAGCTGCCTATGTGCTGAGAAAAGACCTCCAAGAACATAGCTGTCTTGAGTCATCATCATGCTGGGGCAAGGTGTGGGTGATGATGTTGCCTTTCAGTCATCAACGTTCATCAAGGTAGACCTGAGTAGAAACCTTTCCTTGATCTATTATTAGTGCTCTCTCTGAAAGTTTTTACATTTCTGTGGGGGGAAGTCACACAATCCACCCATAAAAAATCACCCTTTTAACTCAAAGATAAAGAAAATCAAATGAAATAATTCAAAGCAAAGAGAACAATAATAAGCATGTAAAATTTATAAAACCAAATAAAAATGGTTATCTAAAACACTCAAATACCCAAACAAAACAAAACAAAACAAAAAAGCCCAAAGCCATTCATTGGATATGTGGAAAATATAAGTAAAGAAATGGCAACATTTACTTGTATACAAACAGGTTTTACACGATCAAAGAACCATGGATATACTTATATAAATTGAGTACATGGAAAGCAAGATAGATAACAAACCAAAAAAGAAAATATAGAAATTTCAAAACCATGTCAGTGAGATGAATTGTTCTCTATATAAAGGTGTTATGTATTTGATTAAAACTTTAAAATCCAAAATTTTCTACCAAATTAAAACTGCAATGCAGTCATAAACCTCTAACCTCCACTCCAGAGTGAAAGAAGGAAAATGAGAAGAAAAGAAGGGGTGGAAAGAAAGAATAAAAGACAAATGAAGGAAGGGAGGAAAAAAGGAGAGATGAGGGTGGGAGGGAGAAAGGGACATAAGGAAAGATCAAACAAATGAAAGAACAGATGGAGGAGAGAAGTAATGAAGGAAGGATGGTGGGTCAGAGAGATGACTCACTGTATAGAGAAACTGTTATCCACGCCTGACAACCAGATTTCAATCTCTTGGACCCACATGGTGGAAGAGGAGAATTGGTTTCTCCAATATGTCTGCTGAGTGCCACAAATATTATAGTTAGATGATAACTAGATAGAGAAATAGATAGAAAAATAGATAAATATTGAAAATAAATATGAGAGAAAAGAAATACTATGAAGTCCGCCCAATAATCTGTAGAATGGTAGTCGTCCACACATGTTTCACTGATATATAACAAGGTAACTGTAGGAACTGAGAGGACTAGTAAAGATTCCTATCAACTAAAATAATGGAAGGAACAAATTCATTTAAATGGGTGGGTTTTTAAAACCTGCTTTTACTCCAACTGTAGTGTGTGTGTGTCTCTGTGTGTGAACACGCGGACACGGGCACACATGTACGTTCTAACTCCCAGTGACACTCTTTTAACTGTTTAGAACATAAAAATTTCCACAAAACAGTTTGTTTTCCATATAGAAGAATTGTTCTTCACTATAGAAATGACAACTTCAGCCCACAGGATGCTCTTTGAGGCAACTGCCTTTACACTCCCCATTATGTAAAGAAATAAAGTGAGGATCAGCAAATAAATACAATGAACGAACTAAAAAGCCTGTGGGCGTCTGAGAAGGATTTCTTGTTTCTTATTCGCTAGTGTCATTCGTGGAACGATAGCTTGAGAATTATGAGCCCTCACAAGCTGTCCAGCATGGTGTGTAGAATATGTCCACACTTCTTGGAAACACTTGATAATAGTGAAATAAAGCGACATGTGCATTTGAACACGTGACTCAGCTGTGTGTACTGAGATGAGTATGTGTCACATGAATTTGATACAACACACCATTGGGAACAACTTCCAAGCCTTTGATAGAAGAAAGCTGACAGTAGAAGGCTATATATCAGTTAGGTGAAATAAGCACAAGAGTAAAAATAACACAAAAAAATACTCTTAGAGAGTAAGAATACTCATTCCACATGAAAATATTATACATAATCTATGCAATTTCAGAAAACAAATAATAACCATATCTTTTTGAGAGCATAAACACATATGCTAGGTACACAAGGTGATTAATTACTATGGAGATTCCAAGACACATACACAGAGTGCTTTAAACTTAGTGACTATTTTATTGCTTTAGAAACATTGTAACCAAAAATATTCAAAGATTTTTCAAGTTCTGGTATTTTATACTCTTTTTGGCCTGAGAAAACCCTGTTTGATAAATACTTACATAATCATGATTTACTATGAGAAAGTGGTTTCCCAGAGATCTGAAACCAAAGTATACATTTTTATAATCTTTCATATTTGAATGCTGAGTCTCAAGAGTTTCTACTAGTTTCCATATCTTTGAGATTTCTGCTTGCTTTCTTGATATTATTTTCCCTTTGGGAGAATAAAACTGCAATGAGTAATCCAATATGTTACTTCCTAAACTAGTGGGAAATCAAGAAGACTGAATTTTAAGATCCCAAGTTATACAGTGTTTTTACCTTAACTAAAGGAAATATATATAAATATTGAATGATAAAAACCAGTGAATAATTTTGTTTCCATTTTGTCATAGACACATTAACTACATTTGACACAACCTCAGTTCAGAACGAATATCAGTTCATTGTGATGTTACCGCCTATTTTTATATGCATGTAACAATTTTTCCAGTATACCCACGTTTAGCTAATAAGTGACTGAATTTAGCAGCCTGAGCTCATGTGTCTTACTGAATAAAAAACCTTGAATTTTCCCGCTTTTGTATAAGAGGTGACACCTGTGTTAAACAAAGGTAACAACAGTCACACTCACTGTGAAGAATTCTTATAAAATTAGTCCTTCCCAAGGACAATGCGAAGCACACTCAGAAGATGGTTATCTATCTTCTCTTTCATTTCCTTTAAGTCTTGCTAAATTTTATGAGACATTTTGAGATGGGAGGATTGGCTTCAGAAAAGTTCTTCCCTGTTCATCTAGACAGTTTTGAGGCAAATTATTACTGTGACTCTGCAACTCACAATTCTGTATGATCAGCTCTGCCTCCTTATCAAACATATTGCCCTCAAACAAAGAACGATGCTGCACTGGCAATTATTCCTTGTGATTTCACATGGGCTGAGTATTTTTCTGTTTATGCAGCTATGAATGTGTTTGACTTTCTGTGTTTCGTCATATGTTTACAGAGAACATTCTCATACTGTGGTAAATGATTTAAATCTCCCAGCCTCAATGTGTGTTATTGCCCCGTTTTCTCCCTTCCTCCACCAAGAGCCATCTAGAGAATGAAGAATAGTCAAATAAAACTGAAGTGCACTACTCCCCCCCAAAAGAGGGAACAGACCTATAAAATGAAGGCTAAGATGGACTTTTAAGTTTTACTCAAACTTTTGAATTTAGGTCATCTGTACATCAACTTTTATTTCTTTTTGTTTGTTGTTTCTCTCCATTTAACATTCTCAATTCTCAGTTATTTTTAATTTCTCTTTTTTATGCATATGTTTATAAAAGCTGTCACTTTCTTTTGTCTAGTAACAAATGCTTGATGTCTGCATTTCCTATGTGTTTATGTACAACCTTCTGTGTGTAGAGGTGAAAAAAGGAATTCTTGAATTTCTAAGAAATAGTCCACTGTCCTTTGGTAGATTATAGTCAATATTTTAATCATATAGATAAATATAAAAATAAATTACTTTCTATTTTTCAAGAAAACATTGAATGTGAAAGAGATATAGAGGAGAATGTTAGGAAGAAGAGTTAGAAAAATTATAAGTCAAAATGAGTCAAACAAATGATAGTGAAAGAGACATAATAAAAAGTAATTTAGTCAAAAAGATTAATGTTACTGAAATTTTCAGACAAGAGGATATTTGCAAAGTCTCTATATTGAAGTATACATTTAGTTCCTACAAGTTAATAATAATTGAAAAATATGTAATAATAAAGGTCTTCATAGGAAAATTACTTCAAACTAAGTAACACAAAAGTCTAACATACATGTAGAGAAATTCTCCAATTCTATACTTTGGAAAAAAAACAAAGAAGCAAATTTATGCTACTCTCATAAATTGGAAAGAGTTATAAAGCAACTAGCAAAAACAAAACAAAAACGTAGAAAAACAGAATGGTTTGAGAACAGCCAAAGATGTGGGAACTTAGGGATGTTATTGTTGACACAAACGCAAACTATATAAGCATTCTGAAGAGCAGCTGTCTCTGTTTAGTATTAATGACTGTAAGCACACCCATTGATTCAATGATATTGTTCTAATTATGTGAGGATTATATTCTTGAATAATTGGTCCCCAGATTGTATCACTGATCAGATGGTTGTGGAATCTTTTCAGATGGGATCTAGCTGATGGGCATGGTTTCTGGTCACTCCACAGCTCTAGCTCTCTCCTTCCTTTGATGATATACAGCAAGTAGTGGCCATATAAAAATACATCACATTTTCATGGAGATGTTCACCACCATACCTTCCTGCACTGTATTTGATCATATCCTTTCAAAATTGTTGCGGGAGGTCCTTCCGCTCCTCCAGCCAATAGCCGCTGAGATACCAGCCCATTGGGGCATGGTCTCTCTCCCTTTAAAAAAGCGGCTAGGCTACTTCCCTCCTCGCTCTCTCTTACTTCCTGCTCCGCTTCCAGCGACTAGACTCCCTTCCTGACTGCGCAGAGGGCTGTTGTCTGGGACGGTGATCTGTAAGTTTTTTCCCCTTTAAATAAATAACCATTATATTAATCATAATTCCAAACTAGCGTGGAATTGTTTGTGACTTATGCCTTCACAAAATCTCAATCAATATAAAAAGCTTTCTACATTTAGTATTTGGTACCAATAAGAAGAAAAGTAACACATACAGAAAATTAGTGCCTAGTCCTTGAGTTGTTGCTATAAGAAACCTTATCACATGGTCTGTAGGCCTTTGAGTCCATTTGCAGGAAGTATGTGTGAGAGTTTGGAGCTGCAAGCTAGAGAAGTCATGGGCAGTAATAAGTTCAACTTCATTGGCTATTCTAGTAGAGCCAGGGAAGAACAGAATGCTAATAGAACAGCCACATAGTGGCAGCCTGAATCATAAGGTTTCAGGAAGGAACAAATATGGGCTAGAGACTAATATTGGTACATTCTAATAATCTATGATCTGCTCATGCCAGGAGATTGAACTCAAAAGTGATAAATTAACTAAATTGGTGGGAAACTCAAGGATAATATTTAGAACAGGGCCTAAATACTTCTCATTACTTTTAACAGGATTAAAGACAGAAAATAAGACATAAATTTATGAACATGTATGATTTTATTTCAAATGGAATGTGAATCTGATTAAAGATTTACGTAGTTTGTGCTGGAGAAAGTGGCTACTACTGTTTAAAGAGGCTAATACCCTTAGCATTGGGACAACAGAAAAGACATCCTGAGTGTGAACCTGATTTATAGAAGTTTCCAGAATGTAAAACTGAAGACTCATTTGAAAAAATTCATTGGAACCAGGAGTGCTTGAAAAGTCAGATTCTCCATCCATGCTCACCTGGAATAATCCTTCCCAGGGAATTACATTTCCCATGCTCCACCATGAAAGCACAGAGGCTACCGAGACTCTGGTCAACAGTGGTCAGGCAACATCTCACAGGGCAGCAGAGCTTGGCATTCTCACATGGTGCTGCTTTTGCACTAACAAAGAATTCAAAAGTTATGGGTCCTGGAGGCTTGTGCCATGGTCTCAGATAAAAAAGAGATGAGGCAAGGCAATGTGTGATGGATAAGATTAACTACAAAGAATTCTCCGAGTTCAGTGCATGAATTTAAAAAGATGAAACTTATGTTATAATGAAGAATGTGGGATATTGGAGGTACCACAAATGTACAACTATGACTGTATTGTTTAACATCCGTTGTCAACTTGCTGAGATAAAAGGCACCTCTACTGCAGGAGTCTAGGCAAGGCAAGGGGTGTGGTTTTCTTGATTAGGTTTTTTTGTTTCTGAAAATACCACGGTTTTACTTAAATTGTTTGTATGTTAAAGACATTAAGAGCTGGGGAGATGACTCAGTAAGGAAACAACTTGCCCTGAGAGTGTGGCAATCTGAGTTTTAGATCCTCAGCGTCCATCAACAGGGTCACAGGGTCTGTATGCAGCGGTGGGCACATTTGTAAGCACAGAGCTGGAAGGTGGAGGAGGCAGGTGGGTCCTTAGGTCTCTCTGGTCAGCCAGCCTAGCCAAACCCGTAAGCTCCAGGTTCAGTGAGGAGCTTCCAGCATTATTACTAACAGGTTCCGGTTATTATTTACTCTAACATTTTTTTTTTATCTGCTGAATGTGTGTGATGTCATGCCAAGGACTGGGATTCTGGGCTTGGGTCCTGTTTTGATACAAAGAAGAAACTACACAGCATTCACCACTCTCTGCTTCTTTACCATATTCACAATGTAGCCAGATGCCTAACCCTCTTGCTGACATGATAGACTATAACCTCAAACAGTGATAAACCTTGTCTTTTGGGTTCCTTTTTCAAGTTATTTTATTTTATTTTGTTTTTTCGAGACAGGGTTTCTCTGTGGCTTTGGAGCCTGTCCTGGAACTAGTTCTTGTAGACCAGGCTGGTCTCGAACTCACAGAGATCCGCCTGCCTCTGCCTCCCAAGTGCTGGGATTAAAGGCGTGTGCCACCACTGCCCGGCTTGTCAAGTTATTTTATCACAACAACAGGGAGATTAGTCAATATAGTGGCCAAGCTCAGAAAACTACACTTAATGAGTGAAGCCGACCCATTCACCAGCCTGCACTGCAAGCAACATCAGATCTGTAGAGTGTGCCTTCCCAAGGCTGAGGAATTTTCCCTGATGGAGCTGCCCACAGCCTCCCCTATGCATGTGGAGTTATAGACTTCACAATAAAGTGGGTTTCATCTTCTCTTAAGCTTAGTCTTTCCAAGACATCCTTCTGCTTACTCTAATACCACTCTCTATCAGAAATATGCAGCTTATCTTTTTTTTTTTCAGATTTGGGGGTAGTTGTTAAGATACTTTCCTGAGTATTATAAGGCCCTGGGCTTTTGGAAAAGGCTGGCCCTGAGGACTGTGGAGACAAATTTGAAGCTGAGTTGAAGGCAAGTTTGACCACAAGTTGTCAGAGAAGAGAGTGGAACACTATAGTTTGAAAGTTAAATGTTTCTCCAGGTTCACATGTTTGTAGAATTAGTTTCCTAATTTATTACTCTTTTTAGACAGTTGGGGACCTTATTCAACATGGAGTGTATCTATCTGCCAGCTGAAAGGCAAAAGGAGCAATGCTTCTATGTTATATGCTAAAATGCTTTCAGACTTAGTTTTTTGTTTGTTTGTTTGCTTCATTGTTTTGAAGTTGATGCCAACTATCAAGGAGCAACTGAATTCTCCCACCACCATAAAACCATGTTGCACTGGCTGGTTTTGTGTGTCCACTGACACAAGCTAGAGTTATCAGAGAGAAAGGCGCCTCAGTTGTGGAAATGCCTCCACGAGATCCAAATGTAAGGAATTTTCTCAATAATGATAAAAATACGAGA
This sequence comes from Chionomys nivalis, assembly GCF_950005125.1. Classification (NCBI taxonomy): domain Eukaryota; kingdom Metazoa; phylum Chordata; class Mammalia; order Rodentia; family Cricetidae; genus Chionomys; species Chionomys nivalis. Next base: position 36,290,101 of record NC_080107.1, on the reverse strand, counting down.
ACCCAGGCCTTGGAGGGTGGTACTATACCTGAGCAGGTGGTCCTGGCTTATTTAAGAGAGCAGGCTGAGCAAACCATGTGGAGAAAGCCATTAAGCAGTTCCTTTCCATGACTTCTTCATCAGCTCCTGTCTCTAGGATCCTGCCATATTTTAGTTTCTGTCATAACTTCCTTCAATAATGAACAGCAAGATGGAAATACAAATCAAATAAACCCCCTTTCCCCAACTTGGTTATTTGTCATGGTGTTTCTTTGCAGTAATAGAAACCCTAACTAAGTAAACCGCTTACCATTTTCTTTCACTACTGTGATGGACCAGATCTCCTCTAATCATGAGTCAAAATAAATCTTCCTTCCCTTAAGCTGCTGCTTCTTGGGTAATGAGAACTATTTGGGGATTAAAGAAATTGTTCCAATACCCTATAAGAAATATACATGTGAACAACTGTAGAATTGTTATTAGTGAAAAGAGTTGGGAGCAAGCTGGAAGTATTTGTTTGGTATATGGATAAGCAACATCATGTGATACTGTCTAGTAATTACACATAGGAGATTAGTGGCACACATATCACAAGTAATAAAAGCAATGGGTCATAAATATTATGACCCATACTTTATAAGAAAATATCTGACCCAAGTTTGAACGATCTCCTCTTGGCGAGGAAGAGAAGAGGGCTTTAGAGAAAAAACAATAGAGTGGAAAATAGGAGGAATATCCTATATAAAAGAATAATGGTTCTGTACTAAGAAGTGATTTAATTAACTCATCCCTTCATTCATGATCGCATAATGATAAAGGGAAAGAGGGTATAAATGAAGTGATGAGTAACTGTGTTGTGGAGAAAAAGGCAAAAGTCCAGACTATTTAAAATAAGATTTCACAACTAATATGCTATGTGCTATTAGCTACAAAATTTTATTTTGCAAAATATGTATAAATTATTTGACTAAGAAATCTTGGTTAGGAAGGTTGAAAAGAGCAAGCTCTTGAAAGTCAGATATTCAAAGGTATTTTTGTGGGAATGTGAGAGCACATGGCCCTAAGAAGTGGCTGTGCGCTAGCATCAGAGAATCATGAGAATAAATCTCAACACCTGTGCTCTACTACCTCTAAGCTACAAGCCTTGAACCAATGAATTTATTTTTCTGGTCTCAATTTCTATACCTAGTCAATGAGAGATGCTTCTACCAATAGTATTTAATACCCATAGTTTTTAATAAATGGAAGTTATTAATAAAACTAAAGTAAATACCTTGAAGGAATTATTCCCTAAGAAGACAGCGTGAGAGAGATTACAGAATGCAAAATTTTAAAGAAAATGTGAGTGTACTATGGTAATGGCTGATGACATCGATCAGAGAAGAGCAAGGAGGAGTGAGTGATAAGCACTGTGCTCCATGTGGGGTGTGTGTGTGTACATTGTGAATGTGCATATACTGTGCCTTCAAACACTTATATTATAGCTCCAAAGATGGTCATTGGAAATATATAAAATACCAGCTTACAGAGAAAAACAGCAAAGTAAAGGCCCTAAAGAACACACAAAAAAACTCAAGACCCAGAGTGATACTTAAAAGATCTGGGGGGAGACTGAGTTGGGAAAGCACCATTTTCCCAAGCCATGTTACAAGTACCTTATAGCTTCATCTCACTACTTTTTCATCTCTCACTACGCACTTCTCCACAAGACAGCCCAGCTGCTCCTTATCACTTTGTCCTTTTTCATAGAATTGATCTCTTCAATCCACTCCACATTACCCTCTTTCCTGTCCATGAAAAGCCTATTTATCCTTCGTTCAGTGCTTTCTTCTTCATCAGCTAGAGAAACTAGTTTCTTAAAAAACTATCATTTTCAGTAGATGATGGTATTTTTATTACCCTGTGTTGAGGTCAAGATGCTACTGAATTTGCAGCATATAGTTGCATCCCGAGGTCACTGCAAGGGGAAAGTTCAGATGTGGATGGGAGAAAGCAATAGCTGGCAGAAAAAGCCAAGGTCATTGAGAATGTGAGTGAGACTCATTGAGAATTCTGAGGAATAGAAGAAAATTTTAGGTGCTGATAAAACTCAGACTAATTCAAGGAGACAAGAAAGGGCACATATAACCAACATCCATGTATATGTGTATATGCATATATATATATGGTGTGTGTGTGTGTGTGTGTATGTATGTATGTATGTGTTTCCGTGTTTCTGCAAAGGTGTCTTCCAAGCACAAAAGCTTATCAATCAGATCTCCTGGAGCTGGAGCTGTAGATTTTCAACTGCCTGGTATGGTGCTTTTTTCTAAACTTTAATCCTCATGTGGAGCAAGAAACAATGTTAACCACTTAGCAATCTCTCCACCGCCATAGCCAAATAATTTTTAAGTGGCTTACTGATACCCAGGGAATCAGAATTGTAAAGAAAGAAATAAGATGTTCTTTAAGATGTTAATGTCAAAAAAATTCAATTTTAATGGATCACATAATTTTTCAGTGTAGAAAGGAGTTTGCCAAGTGGCTGCACATAGATATGTGTGAGATCCATAGATTGCAAGAGGTATGCCCTGTGCCCAAAAATGACCGTTTCATTTCAGAGTGTGTGAATCTCCATTCCTAATCTCCTTCCTAAAACATAATATAAATCGTCAACAATAAAACTTCCTCTCCTAAAGAATAAAAAACTGGAAGAATAAGAACAAAAGTATCATTCTTGAGAAAACGTAATTTGATTCAGATTAAAAGGAATCAGGAAGAAAAGCTATTATTCTTCCCAATAGTGGGAGAACCATGTTGTGAACTGGCAACAGGCAGCCCACCAGAGAGCAGATGGTAGAGCTGGGAATACATACACTCAGCAGCAGTTTCCTGGACTTTTCAGAGGAAACTCAAAAGAAGGATGCTTGGAAATGAAGGGAGTGACAAAACAGAGCACGTTTAAAAAGCAGAAAATAAGAGAGCAGATTGAAAAGTGAAATTTGTAAGATTTACTAAATAAAAACCAAAATCCTGGAAGTCATAATCATTTATAATCTTTATACCTAGCAAGTAACTAGGTATGAATTTTAAGAAAAAACAGCTCAGCAATGTAGCACAGGCCAGCTTATGGAGAATTTCAAATGCAAAAAAGAAAATATGAGAGCACTACAAAAAAAATTTAAGGAATAAGAACTAATGTGTTCTGTCTCTAAATTTGAATCACAAAGCCACATGTTCTATCTTTTTTGTCTCTTCTTTTCATGTTTTTGAAACGCCAAGGTGAGTTATTAAATAATAATATATAAATTAAAAACGCATTAAATTCAAGAGCAGAAACATTTTTTAACAAAGGAATCATGCAAAGAATGATGGAAATGAAAGGATGACCGACACAAATGAAACATTTATTTTAAAGTCTAGTAGTTCCATGAGAATTTATCTTTAATATGCTATGAGGCATTTGCTTTTCCAAAGAGATAAAATAACAGATATATGGAATAAAATATTTTATACTTGGATAATTAAACCAAATAATAAAACATAACTATGAATAATATAAATGTTGACAGTGGCATTAATTTCTTTGTTTCAAGGAGTAATTTATTATCAACTGGCTAAATTATTCATGTAGGAAAACCTTCATTTCCACCTAAATGTTATATCACATGTTTGTTTTCTTCCTACATAATAAATGAAGCAGGTGTAAAGCAAGAAAATTATAAGTTATTAGATAGATCTCTAGGGACTTCCTCCCGGAAGAGCTTATGCAAACACCATTAGGGGATTAATGTTAACCTGGTTACATGCATTCAATAGTTTAATTTTAGAAAAGTAGAAACTTATTAACCTATGAGTTATTTCTCATGGTGCTAATCCACTCTAATACTCCAATAATTTCATCTTTATCACTGTATAAGTTAAGGTCTCACTGTACTATGATCATAACAATCTGCGGTCAAGTCTGATATGTTTTTTCTCTACTCTGAACAAAATTACACTTCTCACACAATAAACTGTTCTTTTTAGTTTCTTGTGAGGATTAATTGATTTAGAGTCTTTCAGAAAAAAGAGTAGAAAATTATGCCTTAATATTATAGGTGATGATTCAATTTTTAACAGGAAAAAACAGCCACATATTATACAAGAAAATTTAAAAATTGAAGTGATTTAATGATCTCTGAAAATATGAATTTCATTGACTACATTTTAATTTTCACAAACTGGATGCTACTTCAAAAAAAGGAATCCCCATAGTTTTATTTCCTACTTTATTTTTTTAAATTTTATTGGAATGATAAATAAGAAGGGGAAAAATAGGACTACAAAAAGTTAAATCAGAACATGAACAATACATACCCAGGAATATGATATGCTATACAGGGAAATATATATGGAAATAAGAAAGAAAACTTAATAATAAAGAAATGCTTGGTTTAGTGAAGCTTAAAGTATAACTTTGATTTCTAGAAGACAGGGAAAAAATCTCACCTCAGTACAAGAAATAAAATGAGTGAAGGCTCATGATGCACACATTCTTAGAAGTCTAATAAATCATAGGGACTAAGGGACTTCCACAAAACATAAGAACTAGAAATTACAGTTTACATGCATAGGCCAGAAATAATGCAACATTATGTTGAAATGATGAATATGTTGAAATGTAATCATCAAGATTAATTAAAATGACTCCTATCCCTGAAGACTTCTATGCCACCAGAGGCCAGGCTAGCTCCCTGCATGCAAGGCCCACACTTCTGGTAGAGGCTTCCTATTCCACCAGAGGATAGATGAATATCCTGAACACCAGAGACCACTTGAGCTCCCTGAAAACCATTCAGAAGTGTTTTCTATTCCACCTGAAGTCAGGCCAGCAAACTGAAGTGTAGAGGAGCCCTGGAAGAATCAGAGGCCATTCACATAGCCAGAACTCCAGCCTGCAACTTGGGCAGCAGTCCCCTGCTGGACCAGATGAGATCTAAACAATCAGAAGTACAGCTTCCAACTCAGGCAGAGACTTTCTACACAACCACAGTAAGAAGACTAGAGAGGAAACAGAAACCAAGGAAGATAATTTCTATCCAACAAAGACAAACACAGAAATTGGCACCTATGGCTATAATTGCTCCAAATCCTGTTGCCTAAAGGTCAGTGTAAGAACACAACAACAACCCATCCCATTCCAACACTCCCTGAATATTCAGTGCACTTGAACCACAAGAGCACCACCTTACAACCAACTTTACAGATATAACAGAGTTTCCTAAAAAAGAAGTGAATAATTTCTTTCATAAAAAAAGGAAATGGCAAACAAAACATGGAGGAATACAATAGATTCTTTAAGGAATGTCAAGAAAATCAAGAAAAAAAAGAGAAATAAATAGGTGAAGCAAAAAGTAAAAAACCTGAAAATGGAAAGAGAAACAATAAAAAAAGCACAAACTGACAGAATTGTGGAAATGAAAAACCAGGCAAGCAAACAGGAACTACAGATGCAAAATCATCAAAAGATAGAAGAGAGAATTTCAGGCGTTGAAGACAAGATTAAAAATATAGGTACACTAGTCAAAGAAAATGTTAAGTCTATGAAATTTCTGACACAAAACATCAAGGAAACCTGTGATAATATGAAAAGACCAAACCTAAAAAGAATAAATGAATAGAAGAAGACACCCAGCTGAAAGCCCAGAAAATCTTTTTAACAAAATCATACAAGAAAATATTCCTAACCAAAAGAAGGACATAACTAACTATAAAGGTACAAGAAACTTACAGAACACCAAATAGATTGGTCTGGAAAAGAAAGTCCCCTCCCACATAGTAAACCAAACAGCAAACATACATAACAAAAAATGAATACTAAAAGCTGCAAGTGGAAATCCCAAGTAACATATAAAGGCAAGCCTATTAGAATTTTACCCAACTTCTCAATAGAGACAGTAAAAGCCAGATGGATCTGGACAGAAGCACTGTAAATGCTAAGAGACCACAGATGGTGGCCCAAATTACTATACCCAGCAAAACTTTCAATAACCACAGAAGGAGAAAACAAGATAAAGTCGAATTTAAACATCTAACTA